>NC_092433.1:13025760-13331073 GCF_036169615.1 Heliangelus exortis
CTAGAACTGTTATCTTTATGGGTCACTTTTAACAACGAAATGCTATTTCTCCCAATACAAACATAGTGGTAATTTATTTCTTCAAAGAAATTGCACTGAGAGAACATCTACAACATGCTACACCTCACACACCGAGCTCTGGGTTATTACCTGGGAAGCCAATTTTCAAGCAGCGGTTTCACATCTGAGCACAGCCTTGGATACAGCTTCAGGCACATCCAAAGTTTCTCATTAAGTTAGACACGCAATGAAAATGTTGAAAGGCATTTAAGGGTGCAGAGAAAAGGGATAGAGATATTGTAAAGGGACAAGAAAGAACAAAACAAAATTGAGAAACCTTTGGCTCCAGCATGGAGAGTTACAGGTGAAGCCAGACCCAGACTGTCTCACCATGCAGCAGGTCCCCATGTCTGCTTTCTGCACAAGCACGCTGGCCCAGCCATAGCAAAGTTTTAAATCTTACTATTTGACAGATAAAAGCAGCTACTTTTTAACTATAGTTCTTACTACATTTTCTGCCTATTGGACCCTCTAGACATTCTCTTTCCCTGGCCCAGATATTAAATGGCACCCTTATGTATGCAGTAGCCTTCAACCCTTGGATTGTCTTTCTGGCCAGCACCACACCTTTCCCTGAGGGACAGGGAGTCCTTACCCACTGAGATATTCCAGCTTAGCTCCCTAGGGCCATTGATGCTATGATGGACAACTGCAGCATGATGAGGAGCTTCTGGTTTTAAAGATTAACAAAATATCCTTGTGTGGCTTTATCAGTCTAAAGCCTCCCTTTTCCTCCTTCAGTTCAAATGGCTCAACAACCATGAGCCTCTATTCATGCATTTATTGTTCACTTTTGAAATGCTTATTTGCAAAAAGACAAAATCCAGCAAGACAACACACCTTCAAATACCAAATCAATTCTGGGTGTGGGGCTCAAAGCAGGACCCAGAAAAACCACCTCCACTTGAAGAAAAGACTTTCAGCTCTGAACTGCAACTGCAAAAGGGAAGGAAAGAACAAAAACTTCTTACCCAGCTGTGGCCAAGTGAAACAACTGCCAGGCATTAGGAGCAGGAGCAAAAGCTGAGACTGCTGAAGGAGGATTTAAATAGCTTGTGTGGGATCCAGCTGTGATCCCACTGGGTTCATTGCCTCCAGCACAACCTTGATTATCTAGCCAGGGTGAAAGCATGACCCTGAGGTACTCAGGTCTGTGTCATGAGGTCCTGATCTACTCCAGCCCTGGGTGCACCCCAGAGCTTACAATCCCCACCTGTTTCAGAACTGGCCAAGGGTTCCATTCCTCACCTAAAAGAGGAGCACTCTGCCCCTTATTACCAGGGCAAACCAGCTCTATGGGATTTTGGGGTCTTAGAGCTGCATACCAGGGCTCCCAGGTTACAGGGAGAATTGGGAGCAGGTATGTGGCTCCAGCAGATTCTTGTGCCTGCAGGAGATGACAACCTACAGAAGGGGGGAGAAGGAGGCAGGTGAGGTCTCTGCCCAGCTTTGGTTTTCCTTACACTCAGTATGCATTTGTGCACAGGCAATGTGTTCAGCCTGAATATACTGCTTTCTGTAGCACTGATCATACATTTGCTTGTCATTACAGTGCCTGTAAGTAAATACAGAGAAATAAATAAGAATACTTAGCACTTTAAGCCCATTAAAGCATTGGCAAAGTTTCACATGAGATGGTCTTTAAAGCTTGATGCATGGCAATAAAATTAGTTCAGAAAGAGACAGCTGCATAAAAACAATGTATGCTTCACATAAAACTGTGAAAAATATTTTGACTGGCACAGATTTTAAGGTAGGCTTATTTATTGGAGCTATGCTTCAGTAATTTACAAAATACAGAATCTGATGAACAGGAGCATCAGATGCTTGTGGAAAGGAAAACCAATGTGCACTGATTTCAGCTGATGAGTTTGAAATCACATTAGGCTCATATCAGATACTTATACCCAATCTTGGGGAATGATAACATTTTACAGCAACTGACAACTAACAAATTAAAATTAAAAATAATCAGGGTAGCTGGCTGAAAAGATTAAATAAAATATAATATGAGAGATATATAATAACTAGAGTAATTCTTTTAAAAAAATCTAGAAGCATCCACTTTGAATTAGAACTAACACATATTTTTAAAACTGTGCTTCTGATATACTTGTGTCTGAAAAAAACATCCAATATGTGTCTTTGATCCAGTTAGCAGTAACAGAAAACACTTTCCCAGAGAGGGATGCAAAAATAAAAAGATTCGTGAGAGCCTCCACTCCTTATTTATAGCTTTATGCAATTTTTATCTCATATCCTCCTTCCTGTCCTTTAATTGAAAAGCAAAATTTATACCTAAGAGCAACAGTGCAATGAGAGATGGTGCCTGTAGATTGGATTTGAGTCTCTAAAGTGAACTGAGTCACATGAGTGATGCAGTGTTCTAGTTCTGGTGTGCTCTTTGCTATCTGGTTAATGATATCGTGAGACAAAGGCACAGGACCAGCTTAGATAGCTCTTTCTTGCCCTGTTTTAAGTGGTAACTGTAGCAAACTCATTTCACACAGGCTATCTTACACTCTGGAAATTGTAAAATGAGACAAAAACGTCATATTTTTAAACAAAGATTAAAGGCATATGTCTTTAGGCAAGATATTGGCTTAAGAAAATAGATTGATTTACTTTTTCATATCAGATAAATGTTCCATACAGCCAATGACAATCTGTACTGGTTCTCCATTTGTGCCTGGGCTACATGAGATCGTGCATGAGAGAGGTCGTGTTCATGCATTCTCTTGGCTATCCATATAGTGAATTCTCATTCCAAACTAAGTCTGTGCAGTCACATTAAAGGCCATTTGTGTTCTGATATGTATATACACATTAATTCAGATTACATTCCTCTATTTGCACAAATTAATTTCTCTCTGATGAATTTTTCACCACCTAATAAGGGTTTCTCCTGAAACTACACTAAAAAGGTCAATAACATGATCAAATGCTACCCTGTTCAATATGCTTTGAAGATTATAATTATATCTAATATAGAAATTTTTGCAATTAGCACATATTGTAAGTTTTCCATTCTATAAATTAATAAGATCCTTTTGTATTTATTTATGCTGCCAAATGCTATTACCCAACTGCTAATGAACTATTTCAGCTAAGTGAGGACAATGGGATGTCACCATTTTTTGGTATTTTTCTCAGGAAAAGATCTCCTTCTGTCTGAAAGTTTACCCCCCCCAGTGTCTGCAGCCTGACCAGGACTCTTGGGACAGAAGACAAATATGAACGAACTGATATTCAATGTTGCAGGAATAAACAGTACTTTATGCCTTTGTGCTTTTTTTTTTTTTAAATGAAAAAATGCTAATGTGAGGAGAAACTACCGAGGTATCGGACATTCTGTGGTGAGGGCTGCACATAGGCTCTCAGCATGGGAGAGTCACAAAACTGATGCATTTGTGAGTCTGCCAGAGGCACATTTTTCTCAATAAGAAGGGTACAGATAATAGATTAGTATTCCAGGTACTGGCTGGTTTTCAGCTTTTCTCTGAAAGCTCCACGTGCACTTGTACTCCAGAGAGCAATATAAGAGCAAGTCTGTCAAGCTTTATCTTTGCTGTAGAATAATTACAAAACCTGGGAGCCTACTTTGCAAAAAAGGGCTTCCTTTGCTGCCTACCCATGCTATTTTATGTATCTTAAAGATATGGGAGATATTTTATTATGGTAGCTGGTACACTCAGTTTCTGGGTCTCTGAAACAGCAAACCAGGACAGTGACAGTATTTGCAGCACCATGAGGAGGAAAAGCTGGCAAGGTGCTAAGTTTAACTCAAATTAATTACCTACTGACATCACAACAGCAATTAGTTTGTTAATTTGACTTTTCCCTGGGATGCAAATGTAGAAGAAGAAGAGACTTTTAAAAACGAAGAACAGTGATGGTGAAATCAAGATTTGGTTTTCATCTCTTGTTACAGGATCTGTCTCTAACACTCCAAAACAAACATACATGCCTTTGATTGAAAGCCCATTGCTCTCAGGAAGATTTGATTATTTCCAAACACAAGAAGTCTCATTCCTCAAAATTCTGTCTTGCAGAGTACACTTGGGGCTTTCACATCACCATTCATTTAGGGCAGCAATTTACAACACAGTAGGTCCCACAGCAACATCATATCAAGCTTCATTTAGAGAATGGTTCACCTGTAAGTCTTTCCTGCTGCCTGAGTATGCCCAAAAACTTTGGGGAGAGCTAAAGACTTGTTTCATGATCAGATTTTGATATTCCTAAAATGCCACCACATCTACCCTTTCACTGGACTGGATTCACACATACCCTACAGAGCCATTTGTGGATCTAAATGCATGTCCTCAGGCATGCTCTGTGCTGATTTTCTCCAAGTCTTGGAGGTAGTAGTTCTTTGGAACACAAAGAGCTAACTACAAATAACAATAAAAATAATTTTATCCCTCAAGGCAAATTTTCTTCGAACCCACATGCTTTTAGCATATATGTGGCTTCCACAGCTCAGCCTGAAGAATTACAAATGTATTACTGAGTTGGTAAAACACTTAGTATTCGTTCATATTCCTTACATTCACAACCAACTGAACCAAAATCTGCTTTTGTAGGATCTGTCTTACTCCACTGGTGATGTCAACACAACAGTCTCTTGCCATCAAGTGAAACAGGAACCAGGTCTCTCATTAGAGCTGCTTCATTAAATACTTCTCTCTCATCCCAGAAAATTCACAGAAAAATGAAATTTCATTCATTGCTCAGCTACAACTGTGACATGACTTCTAATTGACCTTGACATTTGAGAACTTCACAAGACAGCAAATTACTAAGAGGACCTATAAACCAGACAGGTTAAGAGAAGCCAAATAGTGAATAGGAAGAAGGGCAACACAGCCAACAGTATTTAAATTAGGCATTGTATTTAAGCCAACATATTGCATTATTCATGAAAAGGTGAGCAATAGCAAATAGTTTAAGAAATCTGTCTACAATTAATGAATTCTAAATAGCTTTATTAATGTAGGTCAAATTCCATCTTCTTGTGGGAATTTGACATTTACTAATATGCTCCTGTATGAATTATTCAAAGATATCTTTTATATATATATATATTAAATGTTATTGAGTATGCTCTTCACAAAGGCTGCATTATACTGGTGTTACAAAATCTACAGGGGCCTCTTAATTTCTAATCCAATAATCATTAATTAAATAATATTTAAATTATACTCTAATATATCTAAATCCAAATGCTATGCAGAAGTCTGCAAAATACTGTTTTATTTGTAGCCTGTAGCACAATGACATCACCCATCACCGAGCAGGTATTTAAATTCTGTCTTTTGTTCTTTTAAAATATAAACGAAGTATCAATTCCCACTGTGGAGAAAAACTATGATTAGTAATTAAATTACAGCACATTAAACTTACTTAACTTAAGTTCACCAGCTGGGAAAATTCTATGCCTCTGGGCTTACCAATAACTCCTAATCTTGCTGTTGCCTGTACCTATTTTTTTAAGTTGTATTATAATTTCCTTCATTGGAATTTCATTTAAAATGGTAATGTCATTACTCCTGTTAATGCTTAAACCCAACACCATAATCCTGAATTTTAATTAGTAATTATAATTAATCATTATTTCATTAATGAAATGTTTAGTTGCTAATTGTCTTTGAGCACCCCAGTCCCTAGGCTTACACGCATTTCACAACATTTAATTTCTCACAGTTTCTGATTAAGTGGAACCATCAACCTTATTCACTTAACACTTCCGTGTGCTGAGGTACTTTGGGCCTTTTATTTACTATTTACAACTGCTCAAATGGATGGCTTCAAGTCCTGATTAGTGTCTCATTAATGGAGAAACAAATGCCTCAGGTACAGAGCAGACAACACAAAGATACCTGGGAGGTAAAATTACTTCATCCAGTGTTCATTCCACTCATTTTGCTGTAAGTGTAGCTGTAAATCTTAATTTTCCACTATCTCAATGTCACACAGATCTGGCTTTATCCACCTAACATTTGGCAACACAAGGAATGGGAGAAATTAACACTTATGCTCCCTTACAGAGGAAGGGTGGGAGTTGTAGGGTCCTGGAGTCCTCATGGGCGTGGGCAATCTTGCCCCCAGCTGTGAAGGCATTAGGTAGGATGATCTTGAGCTAGGCTGGTTAGATGTGAAGACACAGACACAGTGAAGATGTAATCAGCTTGTAGGGAACCTGGCTCAGCCCTAGAATGACTGCAAGGAGAAATGTGCCATTGTGATGGCTGGGATCCACACACCATGAATTTTCAAAGATGGAATACGAGTCAAATTTTACAACATGCAACTTACTGAACTTGTCTAAAAATAGATCTATTGGCTCTCTTGGGATTAATTAAAAAGAAATGCTGGACAGCCAATGGGATAAATGGGCCTTTTCTTTTTGTCAGGGGATTGACAGGTATAAGAATACAAAATAAATGCCTTCCATTATGTGTGTGTGCTCTAAGAAAAATGTCCTCTCATGGGCTACACTGAACCTGGGCAAAAACTGCAGAGCAATGAGTTGAACCACAAGTCTCCAGCCCAGGACCCATCTCCATCAGTAACTGAGAGACCCAGGGAAAGCAGAAAAGAACAGGTTGATCCTATGTTGACACTTCCCCAAACTCTTGGGGAACTCTTGTCACACTCTGGATTTCCTGAACCAGGCTTTTATAAATTACTCATTAAATTAAATTATAAATTACTCATAGAAGTAACTTAAATATATAGATATAGTGAGTAATAGTTATTATATTTATACTACAGACCTAAGTATTATGCATTAGGCATGGTACTAAGTACAACAAAAGAAAGCTTCAGAGATGATCACAAGTCATGGTGATAATTGATTTCTGAAGCCATGGGGCTGTAAAATAATTGGCCCACAGATAAACAAATATATCACTGCTAACACTAATATATTAACCCGTAATTTATAAATGGAGCTCTGTATGGAGTGTAGCCAATTTGATCTGCAAAAGGGGCTGTGAATCTTACAAGGAGTGACTGATATTCTACATCACATTTCCTTAGCTAAGGTTCATGGCTTACTGACAGCGTGTGCAGCCCTTGGTGGAAACCTTATCTGTTCCACAGAGATGTAACACCCTTTGGGAATTTTTAATTTAATGTTCGTTGATAAAGCTGCAGGCTATCTCTAAGAAATCACAAGGATTAACAAATGGATGCTGGCCCAAAAAGCTGGAAAGCCAGAGTTGTGGATTTTTCTGGTATTGCTGTTATGCTGAGCCAACATTCACTGACTAAAATCTTGGAAATTTAAAATAAGAATTACGGTGAAGTTTTTGGTGAAAAATCTGATATTTTTCTTTCCACAGAGATCTCCTTGTTCCAGGAGAAGTAAAACAACAGAAATACCCAGCATTTTTAAACCTGTGTATTTTTTAGTACAACAATAAAATAATATTCCTTTAAGTTACACAGCTTTGTCTATCTTGTGAATCCACACACAGCATTCTTGGGGCTGGGAGGGGGGTACTTCTGTAAGTTATTTTCTGCTTTCTTTACACAGACTATTCTTTAATATGCCTAATATATGCAGTCTTTTACAATGAAGTACAAAGGACTGAAGCACTTTTCAGAACACGATGCCAGATATTTGATGGCTACCCAAGAGAGGTCCAATGAAAATGTCTAGAAATACAGTAGGATTTACATATAAGGAAGGGCTGGATTTTGAAAGAGACACATTGTGCTCAGGGAAGCACCTCCCTCAGCTGGAGTGTGAGTCCATTGGCACAAGTTGAAGATGGAGTATTTTTCTCAGTGCTGAAGGTTCAGAATACAAATCTCGGCCCCAATGCACTCAGGGACAAGAACTGCATGAAATACAGTAACAGAAAATAGCCTTCCTCCTGGTTCACCATCTGGTTATTACCTAATTATTAATTAGGAGACAGATGACATGAAGGAAGGTACCTTTCTGTAAGGTGTGGTCTACCCCCAGGAATATCTGACAATCCACACATCCAAACCCATGATATTTGCAGAAAAAGGCATTTAATTGCCTTTATACCATATTTTCTTGGCTGCACAGGAAATAAACACGTAGAAAGCCAAGAATATTTTTCTGTGTTATGGTGGCTGAAGAATGACAGAAGTACATTGCTACTTACTGCACCTCTAAGAGCAACTAGGATGCTGTGCTCTGTATAATCTTACGTTACTAATGCAGTACTTGATTCAGTGAGAGAAATTCTTAAAAGATCATTTTGAAGCAGATGGGGGATCAATAGGTTCCTGTACAGTCTGTACTCTCTATAGACCAAATAGTATTCATACATCTGAAGTTTAGCAGATGGTGTTTTTGCATTTATTTTCTAAACTACCAACTGTAGGATACTCTGTTTTCAGAAAACCAGTTGCCTTAAGGCTTGAATTTTTAAAAGCATTTCAAATGTTTTCATGTGTTGTAAGCACACCTCTTTCTCAGGTTTTCTCTCCCAAAGGTGACGTTCTGATTTTGGATCTCAAAAAAAATGAACTGGTAACAGACTCAGACATGAGGGTTCATGCTATAACAGGAGGGAATACAGCAGCAGCACTTCACCACAGGGCATTTGCTCCACAGTCTGGCCACAGACAGAGCCACCCTTCTGCCACCACACTGCTTAGAAGGAAGGAAACCAAATTGGTCTGTGGAAAGTACAATAAAACCATTCAACATACCTGCAAGGTGCCAGCACCATTGGCTTCTGTTTCAAACCAGTCTCCAAAGCCCCACTCCATCCATATTTGGAGCACCTGTTTTCATCTATTTACATTTCTTTTCTGATTTAAATTATTTATGTAAACGAGAGAGAACTTGAGGAATTATGAAAAGGTATAGCACCTCCAAATATTTCAAAGATACAGAATTCTTCTTTTTTAGCAATCTATAGCAAGCAACATTTTTTAAAGTTTTACTATCGATATACATATCAGGGCAGAAAAAGTTGCATGAAGGTCACTGTCTCATGGATTTTATCTGAGTTTCTAAAGAACCCCCCCAAACTGAGATATCTTTGATCCACACCAAAGGAAGAGAAAAGGAAAACTTCAAAGAAGAATAAAAATTCTCCTACTTTGCACTTGCCTTAACTGCAGTCAGTGTGTATTATTTATCATCCTCACCTCACTTCTGCATTGCTCTAAACACGTTGAAGTCATTCAATTTAGCTTTTCAGTTTGGTCAGCCTGCCAGGAAGGAGTAATCTTGCCTTCACCTTCCCTAGTCCTCTTCTGAACGTAAATATAGTGTGACTGCTAATTTGTTGATTTATAGAAGGTTTAATCCACTAGAGTCATAAAATATTAAAGGAGTCTTTCTTCAGTAAATTTGCAGCTAAATAAAATCGTAGCTCTCAAGACTTGCAAGAAACTGGAGTGACATTTTATTTGCTTGAAATGCATTTCCTGATTCAGTGAGGTGGACTGAGACAGGCAGCTTGCTTATTTAAACCAAGGTGCATGCAGTGTGCTTGGGTGGTATCTTTCTGAGATAAAATTTGTTTCCTCATTTCACAGAGTAATTCACCTAATGCCTTTATCTCATTTTTTTGGTTGTTGTTTTGGTTTTGGTTTTGTTTGGTTAGTACTAAATGACTGCGGTGAAAAAGCAGATAGTTTTCACTATAATTAATGTGAAATAATTAAGAGAAAACCCTGAAATAGCTCAATATTGAAGCCTGGCTGAGTTTGGTTGAAAAAACATCCCCAAGCACTCTGGAAAACCTTAAACTAAGATCTCTCCCTCTTCTTACCAGTTAACAACAAATGGAGATTGTGTTTGTCTCTACTGCAAAGTGAAGACCATGGTGTAAATACCCAGAAGATGAGATAAAGATGTAGTTTCCTACAGTACATCTCCAAAGACTGCATCTGTCAGTGTGTAACTATGTGACCATAAGCAGTCTAGCCACAACATTATGGAGGTACAGATATTTTTTCCCCCTGTATATTTCAGATTGGAGGAAGGTCAGAAAAGGCATAAGAAAACCAATTTGAATTTAAAACTATTATTTCATCGCAGGCGTGATCCTGTACATTTTTATTTCCATGCTTTGCTTTATTTTCCATCGAGGGCCAGGCTATTAAATTTTGTTTCCCTGTGCATGTTACAGGGGTCAAGCAGAGCACTTTTTGCTCTATACACCTTATATAGGGTTTCCATTACACAGGGATATTTGCAACCACTGTTTAAAAACAGAGGAAAGAAACACGGGACTACACTTTTCTGAGCAAGAGAGGAGGGGGAACAGCCTATAGATTTTAACTTTCCACTAACAACAATGGTCCATAGGATATCATTTGTGAGCTCCAGCATTTCCCTTGAGTATTTGGCAATTTCTCTACTGGAAATCTTTGTTTAGATAATTGGTGTAAGTCCTGTAAGGCAATAGAATTGCATTTTTGAAGACTCAGTCTCTTACTTAAATGCCTAAAACTAAGATTATAGCATAAGTACCTGTGTTAGTACCACTGCAACAGTTATTCAAGTGTTTCAAAAGATTTTAGTGTAAACTCAATGGGCATTACATATACAGACAACCAACGGGAAAACTAATAGTTTCCATTTTAAAAGATACTTATTATAGAGAAAATTTTAAAAATTTTTGTTTTCAATAAAATATGCTATATCTGTTAGAATAAAATCCTTTTTTGTTTTAGTACAAATCAGAGTTGTTTCTTAGCATGGTTTTGATGCCCTGATTGAAAAAGTTAAAAATTGTTACAGATTTTAAATCTCAGTCTGCAGTTTTCTAGATATAATCATAGCGTGCCTTTGCTGATTTTCAGCCTACAAGGCAGAACATCCAGTTCTTGAAGACGACCAATTAACAACCACCACTACAAATCCGATATTTTCTGTCCAATTTTCCAAATCTGGCAGTTTCTGAATCCCCAAACTTTGCAGTATTGCAAATAATCTATTCAAAGTATGTCTGCACTGCTCAAGATAATCTCTTTGATGTAACAAAACCAAACCACAAAACAAAAAAAAGGTCTGCTCTCTCTGAGGTTTTTTTAAAAAGAGGATTAAAAAAATTACCATCTTTAGCTGTTCTTCTAATAGCAAGCCTGCACCAGAAGGAATAATCTCCCTTGCTTCATCACAGAAATGAGAGTGTTTCCTGAAGGATATAGCTTTGTGGGTTTAATCTGATTTACAACTGAGATCACTCAAAACTTTACCATAAGCTTTCAGAACTTGCTGGGGATGATGACAAAGTACATTGCTGCACTTCTGCAGGCACAGACAGCCCTGGCCCTGGCCCTTATGGAGCTTCAGTTCAGCCACCCCAGGAACAAGTCCCACAGCCCCACTGACCATACTCTTGGCACCACTGCTGTGCCATGCTGCTATTTCCCAAAATGCTGGAAATGTGTAACCATTTTCTCATCTCTCTGTCAGGATTGGCATTCTCTAATCAAAATATACCCCATTTCAAGATTCATAATTTATTTTAAAATATATATATTTATTTAATCTTATTATGACTTGTAGAAAACCATGTTGTTCAGATATTTGTAAACAAATGTTTACAAGTAGCATATAAAGTCCATTTTTTCCTTCCATTCTGAGATTTCTCTGTCATCTCCCCATACTCTGATGCTTCTGTACCTGTTGCAAGTCTGAGCAACTGGAATTCCATCCTTACATGATCCCATACTACTCCAAATTTTAAGTCTTTCACTAGCCCTAAAACTCATCTTCATTTAACTTAGTGCCAATTCCTACTTTGGGAGACTCCATTCCCAAACAGGAGATGCTGACTTGTTATATCAGACACTTCAGCTATCTACAGACATCTGCCATGTGGCAACTAAATTGCCAATACATATTTTACAAACCAGTTCTGAGCTGTTGAGGATCTTGAACCTGAAAACTTCAGGAATTCAATAGAAAATGAACATGTGTGCCAAGCACGAGCTTCTGCTTCTGCTATCAGTGCTTTCATTGTACATTTCATTCAATCAGTGGTTTAATTTATTTTTTCTCTTGATGCCTTTGGAGCCACAGCTTGGTCCAACGTAATTTTCAAGATTTTGCCCATCATCTGTTTACATACAATATTGCAGCAAACATCCATAGTTTGGGGGCTCTTGCAACAGAGTTTAACCACCAAGAGACAACCTTGATTTATGTGTTGCAGACTTTACACCTTCAGCTGTTTTGGCTTGCCTCTCAGACATTCAATATTCATTCCCTTCACTCTTATCCTTGCAGTTGTTAAGTTTATAAATCCTAATCTGTCTCTCTGGCATAGTGAAGTTATATTGCACCTTGTGTGATTCTCTGGCTCTCTTGAGATTCATATCATTTATTAACTCTTTGCAAAAACATGAGATTGGAAAAGAGCTTTAATGCAGGGCCATGGATTAATCATAGTTATAAAAGCTCCTTTTTAAAGTAGATAGCAACAAAGCGTATGGACCCACACTGCAGTTAAAATTTAAACTGCATTACTAAATTAATTTTCCATTGAAATAGAAACTTTGCACCTAAACCAAAATATTAATCATTTAAAATATTAACTTGCTCAGCTAACATCAAATCTTAATTAGTCTTAGTATATCTGCATAGTGTAAGTAGGTTAATTAGGGTATGTAAATTTATTATATATCTTTTTACTTCTTAGTAGATAATGAAATTTTATTTTGTTTCGGGAGTTGAGGTATCCCAATCACTATGTATACTTGAAATTTTGTTCTTATTTGCTATTATTTTCTCTTGTAGGCAACAAACAAGAACATAAAGAAATATTTTTTAAAAATCAGAATTTTACTAGTAACAAATTTTGAACATGCTTGATCCTTTCACTGTGAAACACTTTATGAGTGAATAAAGATTCTGCCATGGAACCAGCTGCAAGGAAAAATTCTGGTGCAAAAGAGTGTATCAGAGCTGAATCAGAAGCAGGACCCCAGGTTCAACACCACTCTGGAAATAATGATGATGGAAAAAAGTCACTGATACAAAAACTGGAAAAGTATTTTGAAAGTTACTTCCTTTGCCTTCGCATATAAAGTTAACCCAATAGTCACAAGCTCCATCCTGACCACCAAGATTTGCCACCTGCTTGGCTGCTTGCAATGGACCTTCTTTTATTTACACATCACACACTTCTAACTGGTCCTTATTTGGCTTTGAAGTTCACTTGGGGGAGTGTGAGGGGGAAGAGGGCATTAATTTAAATACTAATGCATAAATACTATGCTTTGAAAAAAAAAGGAATTATTTAATAAGAAAAGTTGAGAGTGGGTCTGCTCTTCTCATGTTTAGAAAGTTGAATATATGTCTAGTATATGTGCACCTTGTCATTGCACTACCCCGTCCTCAGCACCTCCCCCCACATGCCCTGCAGAATGGGGACTTGACATTCAAAAGGACCCGTGAGGTCTGTAGGTAACTGAAATTGATAAAGCACCTCGGTGGCATCATGGATGGGAATAAGTGGTTTTTCTTCTCCTCTGAAAGAGCATCAGCTGCTGAGAATGAAGCCACTAAACTGTAGTAATCATGATGCTGAACAGTCTCTAACGTTAATGGCTCAGCCAGATGAGGCACATGAGGCTGGTTCTGTGTCCCTGTAGACATGGTATAGTCCTACATTTTGCATTTTTGTGCTTTGCTCAGCTGGACAAAGTCCTTTTGTGCTCTCCCTCCAAGAAGAGCTGTGGCTCTGAGAGATTCAGGTCCATTTTCCGTTTCCTCTTTGCAATCAGTCCTGCAGGTTTTTCCCCCTTGGAAGCAGCTTCTCTCACAGCATTCAGAAATGTATGTGGGTTTTTTTCCTTAGTACATCTAAGAAATTTCCTTGGACTTGTGAGATGTATTTTTCAGTACAAAGTCCTTCTTGGTGAACTGTAAGAGCCTTTGTCTCCCAGCCCTGCTTCACTTGCTACTGATACTACTGCAATTTCAGAGATTCATTTTTCATTCTCTGCTTTCAGTACTTTTTTTCCCCAGCAGTTTTGAAAAGACACGACAATGGAAGGTTTCTAGCTACTGCTCTGCCTGTTTAAAAGTATATTTCATCTCTTTAGTGCTTGATTTTCTTTCCAAGATGTGAGAATTATACAAAAAACCCCACACCAATAACCAATTGTCTGTGTTCCTCTGTTGAAGAGTATGTGTGTGTACACACAGAAATACATCTGTGAGAAGATGAACTGTACTCATCGTGTGTGAGGATGAAGTTTTGTAAACAAAATTCTCTTTGACAGAAGAAGCCCAGCTTCAGGCAAACATTTTAATTTGAAAAATTTTGCTATGAAGTTTCCAAACAAAAAAATACATCCCTTTATAAATGTCCTCCTTCATTCATATTGTCCAGCTTAACGAATAAACTTTTTGAAGCCATGAGCTACCAATCATCCCTTCAGCAGACTCCAGTGACTTTGCTGAGCTATTGCATTACAGTGAAATTCAGATGCAGTCTAATGCTGAGGGCCTCAACCTTCAGATAAAAAATGATGTACATATCTTCTCCTAAATTAGAGGAAAGATGTGCTATCTGCCTCATCAAACAGTAAGGAGATCCTAAAGGCTGAGCTATTGCAGTTAATGAGGCAGTCCCAGACCAAGCACCCTAACCTATGAGGTCAGAAAATTGAAAATGTACCCATGATTTGCAAAGCTTTTAATTTAATATTTCAATTAAAATCCCTAACTCGCAGATCTCTTGCAGATCAGGGCACTTTGATCCAGTCAGGGAACCTAAGTGTGGTGCCTCTGTGGTACATGAGCAGGTCCCTCATACAGAGTTGCTGAGCAGAAGGCAGAGCTGCCCCAGCCTGGGTGTCATGGCAAAGAGCAGCCTGGAAACTTGGAGCTGGGAACTACAGATGTGTCCTTAAAAAAAAAGAATTAATCTGTCCTTGACAGTGCTGACAAATGTCTGACACACAAGTTCCTCAGGGAGACTGCTTTGTTTTCTCTCCTAGGCCTAATGGAGGTTATTCACAAAAAGTGTTCTTTGTTGCTTTTGCCCCCCCATCTAACCCTTGGCAGTGCTCATTATGCAAGTGCCAGAGATTTGTCCTCAAGCTTAGTCACAAAGTCTCTGCTATACAGAACAATCCTAAAGAAACAGACACGAGTTTGGGGATCTGTTTGTAACCCAGGGGTGCCCTTTTCCCACACAGCCTTTTCCTTTCCACAGCTGAAGGACACCAAGGTCCCATCACAGCTGCCCCAGTGCTCTGCCCAGGCTGCTCAGCACAGGGGGGCAAGAAAGCAGAGAGCCCTCACCCACACCTGAGTTACAGACCATCACCACCTCCAAAGGCCAGGAGAGCCACTGCATCTCCAAAACTGCTCCCAACATCAACAGTTCAGCTCCACATTAGCTAATTCTACCATTTTTTCCCGAATATGTTGCTTCAATGTTTCACTACGTGTCCCCCTCCTGCCGTATTTTTCGAGGAGCAGTGAATAAGCATCTTCTAGTTACCCTATGATTTTTAGAGATGTCTGTATTTCCTTCCTTCTTTGCCTCTTTTCCAATTGTTTAGCCTGCCTTCCCAGGGAAATCATGTGGATTTTCCTGAAGCTGTTTGGTTGAGTGAATTTCACTGAAATTTCCTTACATCGGAGAAATTCAATTCTGTACTGAGCCCAAACATAATAAATGCAATATGCCCAAGAGGAGGGTTTGTTTATAGAAAGCTGTGAGTTCTGGGAAGAAAAGAGAAGGAAGATTATAATGGATTATAACATTATATGAAAAGTATTTCTGGTTTCTTCTGCAATTTCACATCTTTGTTGTGTGCTCCAACCACAACATGGCACTTTTCATTTATTCTCCAGTTCAAATGCATATATCTCTCCACATGCCTTTTTTAATTAGCAAAAGCATTTTATAAAAAACTATTATGTCTCACACAGTTACAGCAAACTTAACATTTGTGCACCTAACACACACCTAACATCTCACCAAAATAAATGATCAGAGTAGAAAGTATGTTTTAGCTAAAGACAATCTCATTTGCAATCCTGGCTTGGGACAGAGCAGTGATATTCTAAAGCCCAAACCAGGACAAAGTCATACTAAAAGCTCTTGCTAACCTCAGATGATGAGACAATAATATATTTTTTTAAATTAATTTGAAGGGAAGAAAACAGCTCAGATTAAAATTCAGAGTTGCACAGTGGACACATACCTGCATGATGGTTTATAATTTACACCTGCAAATTAATTTAATAAATATGTAATGCTAGAAGAGGGATACTTTTTCTAGGCATTTAATTTTTTATATATTGAATTAGTTATTTAAATTACTTACTTAACTTTTTAGCAACTGAGCTATGTCATGTTCACGCATGCCTTCAAAACACAATCTTGCCTATTTTGCCCCTTGCTTATTTGACCCTCATTTTGTAAATTAATCTTTTTCTTACAGTCATGCTGGTTTTTCCTTTCCATGAAAATCATGAGAGCCTGGTGTGACAGCAAGCACATCCCATGCTGTGCTCCAGTGAAAGTGGAGTGAGCAAACCTCCCAGCCAGATCCTGAAGGCATGTCCCTTTCACCCCTGCCATGGCACTTACTGCAGCTTCAAAATGATTTCAGAAGTGCATTAACAGAGCTCATTTTACCTTGGAGCACTATTGGGAGGTTATCAGGCCATTGACATAGTTTGCTGGGGAGAGCGGATTAATTGCCTTTGTTAAGTTATCATTACTAAGGGAAAAAAAGATTACTTTTACTGGGAATATATCCCTCAGGCACCACCAGGTCATACTACAATCTCCTAACTTGTTCATCTACTGGTAGAAACTTCATCATTTTCCCCTAATTTATATACACATATATATGTATATATAATACATTATACATTTGTATATATCATATATATTCCAGACAGCGATCTTGTCCAATACCTTGTAGCCCATCAGGGTTAGTAACAGCAGCTTTAAGTCATGGAAAACTACAAAACTCATTTTCCCAGTGGAATATGGTTTTATTTCTAGCCTTGAAAGGCCATGAAATGATAGGATATAAATTACAAGTTGTAATATCTATTTATAGGCATTTCTATGGTGCATATCTATGTAAAAAACTTCCTGATCTCTAAAGTCCAAAAATATACTACTGTCCTCTACTTCCAAGGTCTTTTTGGTAGAAGACACAGATCTAAAGGTTTGCAAATGGCCAGGATCCATGAGACATGGATAAATTCATGCCAATGTACAAAACTTCTGCCTCTCTGGACACAACACTCTGTTAGATACACTCTCCACAACAGCATCATTTCCAGACTACTTATCCCATTTATATCTAATGAATAGTGAAAAGGAAACACAAAGCAGGTGCCCAGGACAGCTGATGCAATGAGAGTCTGGAGCAGAAATTGGTTCCTTCATGTCTCCTGTGACCCACAGGACAATTTGAAGTCCTGTCACTCCTGATTAATGTGGTAAAAAACAGCAAAGTGTTTCCTAACATCAGTGTCCTCTACAAAAGCCCACAAATGTGGAACACGTGAGGAATAGTTACACTGAAAACTACCTGCAGGGAACATCTCCTGGTAGGTTTTGCCTCTGCATCTCCATTCCCTGTCTGCTCTGGCTTTGCACACACATCAGTGACCCATGGTGGTGAGCACTCCAGGACTGGCATCAGAAAGCTCCAAGTGTCTGCCAAACACTGAACAAACTTCCTTCCTGAAATCAATACTTTTGCAAAGCCTCAGGAGCTTCTCTTGGACTGGTGACCATGCAAGCTACAGTGAAATTGTAAAAGCAGAGATGACATAGGTACTGTCAGACCTGATAACAGCAGGCAGCCCCTTCTGGCAGGAACAGCCTCCAGGTCCTTTCTGAGATGTCCTGGAGTCCTGCTGCCCACAATGATGGCTTTCCCAAGTCACAAGGCTGATGTATCAGTGATCAACAATGTAGAGCCATCATTTAAGAGCCTGAAGCATCACCCCACCTCCATGTTGCAGGGGTTTCAATGGGCCACTTCAGCTTTCTCAGAAAGTCCAAATGCATCAGAAATGAGACATGGCTCTAACATCAGCTAATGAGAGCTGTGGGCTGGGCTTATCCTGCTTTGCCTCATGGAAATTAAGGGAATTGTTCCAGATTTGTGTCTGTGCACCAAAGCAAGGGGCCAGCCAGCAGTGCTGTCTGTCAGGACCTGCTGCAGCAGTTCACAGAAGAAGATGACAGCTGCACAGCTGATCTGAGAACTTCAAATGACTTTTTCCCGTTTTTTTTCATGTTGACACAGTCCTGAGCAGAATATTCAATGCTGGTGCACACAGCTATACGGTGCAAGATCTATGATTATTTTCATAACATAGGCCTTGTCAGGGATTTTTTTTATTTGATTTTGGTTGGATTATCTATTGCAAAGCCAATAACATGTTTCACTGGTTTTTTAGGATGCAATGCAGTCAAGGCTGGCAGAAAGCAGGGAAAGACCCACTTAAATGCAATTTGTTGATGTCCTCGATTCTGTGAGCTGCTCCCTAGGGGCAGCAAAGTTTGCAATGTTCTACAAAGGAATTTCTTAATATCTTTTTTTCCTAGACAACTACTTCCATTAATTATTTGAATTAGATTTAACTGAGATGAAAGGCTCTGGTCTGTCTTTGATGTGAATGCATAACTATCATTAACATTTTATTATTTAAGTTGTGCATATACAGTGGGAAGGATAGATCCTTTCTTATTTTAAGCTAAAGCTTTGCCTCTCTTTTTTCCCCTGCTCCATTTACCTCAGATCACTTCAGCATGGGATGAAGGTTGGGCACATGCCTTAGTCTTGTTACCAGCCCCCAGCACACCCTTTCTGTGATGGAAAGCCTTTGCCTTTGCCAGCCTCCAATACCAAGGTGTCAGAGAAATTTACCTGAAGTTTCAGCTCTGGAGTAACATTCTCATATGCTCACCATGGGGACCACATTTTGCATGGTTGCTCACGGCCACCTGCCCTCCCATCCAGCCACCTGGAAAGTTAGGCACTAATTTGCTTGTTATTTTTGTTCTTCAGAGCACAGCCCCAGAATTTTTCCCCTGGAGACTTCTTTGTTAGAGTTAGGTACGAACTGCCATCTAAACCATAGGAAGCATTCACACCCTGCAAAGACCTCACCTACATAAAGAAACTGGACTACAAATCATGACAGTGAAATTCTCTGCATGAGAAAACTACTTCAGAAAAAATACTTAGTCTAAGAAGAGCTACATTATAATGGTATAACTATAGAAATGCAAGTATTTTACTATACTACTGCCAACCTATCTACAGATGACAGGGTTTTACCTAAGATAATAATGAGGCTTTAGGAAAAATGTAAAGGAAAACACTGGAAAAAATATAGTATAGCATAAGGGGGGTTGAAACCTCTTAGGAGTTTGGTTAAGCCTTAAGCAAGACCCAGCTTCCTCCTAACAGCATGCATATTCTCACTATGTATCTGGTTTCCTGGTTTAGATAAGATGGTGCTTCTTTCACAGAAATGTTATCAAATTAATAAAGCTAAGAGAAACTTAACTTTTTCATTTCCAGACTATATCACTTTAACTGTGCTGGTTTTACGGTGCATTAATGTTGTTGTTGGCATTTATGTGGCATATTAATTACATTGCACTCAGTTTTTTTCTCTGCTCAACTTAAAAGGTCATATCCTTTGTGAATACTTTTCTATATAGAAATTTGACTTCTCTAGCATACCAAGTAGAAGCAAAATCACTGAAATAATGCATTTTCAATGAAACAAGTAAACAGTATTCAGTGAAAGGACAGTTAATCCACAGTCTTGTTGTGAACGTTTGAGCAACAGAATTAATGTTTTCTTTCATTTCCTATAGCAGAGGAACTGTGCTGCTCCTGTACAGCATTGCACACATGTACCAAGAAAGCTTACACCTGAGAAAGAAAAAAAAAAAAAAATAGATGAGGGAGTGTGTAAAGCTTTCTGTGTGCATAGTTTTATACATTGTATAGAAACACTTTCCCCAGGAAGATGGCAGCACAGAAGACATCTGATATACTACAAGCTATTAAGTTGTCACTAAGTCAACATTGTATATCTTCCCTCGAGTGCAATTCTTGGATGTTTACCTTTTTTAAAAAAACTGGTTATATATTACCCCCAAAAAATTCCCTGCAAAAATGAAGATCAATGGGGTGAGTAGAGAAGTGTAAATATTGTCTAGTAGAAAAGCAGTCAATGAATAAAAGTTATTGACAACAGCTGGGGCAATACAATGATTTTCCACAGAGATGAGAACATTTCATCATGAAAAGTTCATATAACAGGGAAATATTCATTCTACTAGGAACCTGCTAGACAGCATTTTTCACAGATTTCTTTTGTACCACAAGCTGACATGCAGGAAACCAGTATGAATTGCAATGTAAATGTGCTTTTTGATTCTTAAAATTTCAGAAGCATGCATGGTCGACAGTTCTCTGCTCCTGTGCTTGGGTTTTGTAGGGAGCTCTCAGAAGTGCATGGGCCCTGTTGTGTGTGTATTTGGTCCCTTAAGGAATGACACCCTGAAATCTACAGAAGTTGTGTTGGAGGGAAGAAGCAAGATGTAGAATGTCAGTGGTTTCTGGCAGCCCCAATGAGATGTCAGACCCGTGAGCACAGATGCTCTGTCCAGGGTCAGGGAATGTGCCTTCCCCCCCTGCTTTCTTAGTGAGAGAAATGGCCCTGATCTAACACAGGGAGACATTATGTCTGAGCCCTAAAATGGAAAAGAAGATGAGAGAAATGCACAGGACAGCAGCAGCACAGACAAGAGACTATGTGCACAGACATAATGGGACACCCAGGCTGCCTCTGCCTCCCTGCTCTTCATATAGACACTGACATCCTCATCCCTTCCAGGATCTGGGGGCTGCCCGACCACAAATGAACAGTAATGCAATATGTCATAATTACATTTCAGTGTAACTATGGAATTGATACTCTACTGGAAATCAGGCTTAATAGCTAAATAATAGTACTTAGAGATCTTATACACCTTCACCAACTGCAACAAATCTTTGCATTATTTAGGTGTCTGATTGGAGACAAC
Organism: Heliangelus exortis; assembly: GCF_036169615.1. Classification (NCBI taxonomy): domain Eukaryota; kingdom Metazoa; phylum Chordata; class Aves; order Apodiformes; family Trochilidae; genus Heliangelus; species Heliangelus exortis. Next base: position 13,046,880 of record NC_092433.1, read on the forward strand.
CTTATCTGAAAAAAATTTACTTTATCCTCTCAGTGGCTGAATTTCCACCAGCCATAAGATATTACACTTCTGCCTGGTGCTTTGTGAACACGATTGCCATTACATTAGGGTCAGTTGTGCTCCATCTGACTCAGCTGCTGGGTGACTGGGAAGTGAAGAGGTGAGCCATGAAGAGAGGTGCACCAGGTTTGTCTCTCTGGTGGCCATTCTTCACCATAAGTTGAAGTATTTTTCAGGCAGCCTCTGCTAACAATCCCCAAGGAAATCACATTTTGTGGGGCATGCAGGGATGTCTAAGGTAGTTGGCACCATAGCTACTAACTACTTCAATTTCTCCCTAAGCAAAGGAAACAACACGTTATCATTCTTGGGCTCACAGGCAAAGGAATGCTGAATTACAAGTTTTAGCATTTTAATTTCTTTTGGGCAGAAGGCAAATTTCTTTCTGTCAAAATAGCACCCTTCCTGTAAGGCAGCAAATCACATCTTTGCACCACAAAAGTGCAAGAAAGAATAGATGTACATAATGACTATGTGATTTCCTTGGGCCATATCTGGTTTTATTCTTATGACAGGATGAAGAGAGCAATTTTTTTACTACTTTTGCTAAAACTCAGAGGGAGTTAAGGCTGCAATTAAAAAACAAATACGAATTTAAAAAGCAACTAGAAAATAATGACATATATAGAAAAACCCAGATGAGCACACAGAGTTACAGCACTCCTTCAGAAGCCTGGGCTTTCTAAATGTATTTCTTTTGGAGAGGGTGGTTCCCTACTATCACAACAAATATCTTGAAGGGCAGGAAACTGCCAGCAGTGGCAACAGCAATATATGAAATTGCTTCTCAATTCTTCATATCTCCAATATGCCAGCAACTGTAAATCTAACAATGTAAAAGCACTCTGAACCTGCTGGGCTCCAGTTGTGCTTATTGTAGTGGAGAATGTCCAGAAACTAGAAATGAATATATAATCTAGTGACCATGGTGGTGCCAGGCTCCCCCACCCCAAATAACTACTGCACTCAAAAACGTTTAGGAAAAGATAGTTCCCTGGAGTGGAGCCACTACCCACTTCCCATGATAAAGTGATGGGGAAGGAGAGGTCTAGAGCCTCCTGATGCTAAGGATGGGGATATGTAACAGGGCTTTTGAGGAGGCAGTACCCCCTCCCTGGCAGTGCCGTTTGTGTTACTGTGTTGATTTAGCTTTTACTCTGGGTTTTGTTCACAGGGCAGGAATGTCAGAGCTGTCACATCCCTCTGCTATGTGGAAGCAGCCACCAGAAGCATCTCCCCTTCTCTTCCATCTTATCTAATCCTCATGCATCTTCTGAGAAGGCTCCAGGGAATTCTTCCTTCTGATAAGGAAGAGAAGAACCAGATAACAGAAGACAGAGAAAGGATGCCCCCTAAAACCAGTCTGTGGCATTTAGGGGAGAAGGAAGACAGGAAGGAAGTCAACCCTCTGAGTATGTAGCTCTCCCTCCCTTCTCCCCAGAGTACCACAGCAGTGCAGCTCCTGCTTTGAGGGCTGAAAACTTCACTGGGGATTAATACTCCAACTTGCCTGGAGGAAGCAAAGCCAGGATCAAAACACACAGGGGCCAGGTCAGAAATATGTATGCTCATGCTCACACACATTTGGGACTGGGCTGAAACCCTGTTGGAAGCAATGAAACTTGAACAAAGAGATAAAAAATTTTACCGTGTCAGCAGAGAAAGATGGGCTCAGAGTGGGGGCTCACTCAGGCACCCAATCTGCCTCCAGAACCATCAAGCACCATTCCCTGTTACAAACCAGTCCCATGCCACAGCTTCCCAGAATTTTAACTCTCTCAAAGAAATAAAGAAGAGACCCTAAAATGAGAAAGGACATTCCACTTCACATATCCAGGGGGTTATTGAGATTAGAAACTTAAAATAAATTAATAAAAACAGATTAGCACTACAATGGAAAATTAATTCCATTTTAAGTTGTTTTTTTTTTAAAATAAAATTCCCTTTATACTGTTGGTGTCACTGTGATACTAACAGCACTGAAGCATAAATCCTTTCCTCTGAGAAGCCAGCATAATTGCACACTGCATGCAAGCTATTCTATTCACATCGGAAATGCATTCTTAAAACATTCAGTTTAAGCCTTGTCAGTACTAATCCTAATGCCTGATGCTGAGATGTGTATTTTATTACTGTGTATAAATGAAAACGGAAAACCTTCATGGAGGATTACAGGGTGTAGTAATGACCTCCACAGCATTACAGCACCAAGATGTTCCCAGGCGCCAAATGGGATTCTGGGATGAAAGTGACATGTGTCTATATAACCTTGGCACCCGCTCCCAGTACACATGTACCTACCAGCTGTGGGATTGTAAACATATGTCCCTTCTAGTGAACTGAATTTTCATTTATGAGGAGGCTAAAAACAAGGAGCGAGCAGGAGATGGATTTTGTCTGAGGCAGCTAATGGGCTCTTGCTTGCCCCTAGCTGGAAAAAAAGACTGTCTTTGTTTTGTGCTGTCACGAGAGCACGGACTGAGGGATGGCAGTGAAAAGGAGAAATTGTAGGAGAATGAAAAAATGGAGAACTAAGCTGGGGGGTAGAAGGGAGGAGAGGGGAAGGAAGTGAAGAAAGAGGCAGGAGGAGGAGAGGAGGCAGCACATGGCTGGGGATGGGGGATTTCTCTCTGCTTTCACATCCAGCCCTTCTAAGAAGACTGTCCTGCCTCTGTGGTTTTAGGGGTGCTTCAGAGCGGAGCTGATTTACCCTGAGCTGAGATGCTCCTGCCCAAGTAATGGATGCGCTTGAGAATACTCCAAAAGAAGAGAGAGAAGCACATCTGGGTAAAGGGAGGAAAGGAAGTGAGGAAGAAGCCAAGGTTTACAATATCTCTAAAACCAGCCCTCACTGCCTTTTCCAATAGCAGTGAAATAGAAGAGAGATGCTTTGAAGCTTCATTTTATTTGGCCCAGTTTTACTCTAATCTACCTTGGGCCCAGAAACACAGCTTTTCAATCTGTTAGGAAGTTGTTCTGCTGACCCTGAAATGTCAAAATGTTATAGGGGGCCAAATCCAAAATTGATTACTTCAGAGGTCAGACAATAGTCAGCTTTATAGTGATTTTTTTAAAAAGAGTATTTCCTATGAGCTTGGGGGAAAAAAAAAAAAAAAAAAAAAAAAAAAAAAGAAAAAGAAAGAAGAAACCATTTTGAAAAAAAGAGCAAGTAACCATGAACACAGAGTTTTCTGAGACACCATCAGCAACTCTTTGCAGAAGAGGAAACAGAAACACAGATCAACACTGGGTATGGTGTCTGCTGCCCCAGGGCAACGGTGCTGGTACCCAAACACAGATTGGGGACTCAGCCCACTTCTGTCCTGAACTTACCCCTTGCAGACTTTTAGAGATCCATGTGCCTTTTCCCTTCACCTCACAGCAATCCCCAGTGACTTTGGGATTCATCCTGCAGGATTCGTGGCTGCAGCAGGCACTGCTGAGCTGCTGCACTCACTGGGGAGAGCTTCCTCCTCCCTGTGCCTGACAAAACTCCCTCTGCCAAAGCCCCTTGTTCCAGCTCCCCTTGAGCAATGAGAAATGCTCACAGGAAGCATTTGGATTACTGTCTCCAGCTATTAGACCGTTGCAAATACTGTAATCTATATGTTCATTCTCTGTAGTAAATATGTGCTCTTGCTAAATTTCAGCAATTACAAGTGCTTCATCCTTTTCTTTAGCCAGCCAGCAATATAAATACACTTAATTAGTTAACACCCCCTGCCAATTACAACATCTGAGGAAAGTATTGCTGAGATTGTTGGTCCTAATTATTTTAATATTCAGGAGAACCACTTTAACATAACAAGATAATTACTCATGGATAAGGGTTTATGAGAGCTGCAATCCTTTTCTTTATTTTCTACAGTGCAAGCCTGGGCCTAGTTAAATTTCTGGACACATTTTCAATTTAAGATTAAAAATTGTAATTTGTGAGAAATCATCAAAGTACCACATGGAAAGAAAAATAACTGTATGCAATCTCTGTTAACACTGCAGCAAAATAAATTCACTGTGTATTACATGCGACTAACAGTGGAATCTATGGGAATCAGTTTATTTGTCAGCTATGGGAAAAGCCCTGGCTGTTCCTCATTTTATATGGAACATGAGTAGTCCTTTATTAATTCACGTGAATCACTTTCCCTGCTAACACTCAATAGAAAACCTGAGCTACCTTCTCTACTTCCTGTGTGAGAAATCCTTAACTCAAATTTCTGTTGTTTGCAGCATGTTTCTATTCTAAATGGAAGAGTTATTCAGTCAAGAAAATGTTGGTCTTGGTGTCTGTTAAATGTTAATACAACATAACACCCAAACAGATATTCCACATGGGTTTTTCAAATGCAAAATCCCAGAAATATATGCTGGTATTCAATTAGAAAGAGTTTGGCCAGGGCTGTTGAACAATAAATGATGTGCTGTTCCCTCCATGCACAATCAGAAAGAAGCCTTTCTTTCACATCCCTAAAGCCAGCTTTAATACATATCCAGTGAAACATTTCAATGTTTCTGTTTCTCTTTCTGCATTTGTACTCACGGAAGTACAGCCTGTTTACAGCAGAAACCCATTTTCAAAGGAAATTTCCCTCTAAGAAAATTATTTGCCCATACCTCCTGTATTATATATTTGCTTGGTCACTGTACAACGCATTAGTGGGGAAAAAGGAAGATGAGAGATCAGCACTGCCATTAAATATCTCAATTTTTCCATGTCTAAAGGCACCTGATTATGCAGCTCTTGCTCAGGAGGACAAGACTGCACTGGCTTTTAGGTTTTCCTAACCTGACCATTTTGACTTTGGACTTGGGAGATGAATAGGTCAAGCATCAACTAGAACTACAAGCTATGCAGTAGTTCTACTCCTTTCACTACTGCCATAACCAAACATCAGAGCTAACCTTAGGTGAAAGAGGTTGGCTGCTAATTAGGTGTTTAGATACTGAGGAATAATTTAGACTTTGACAAAAAAATGAAAATGTCAGCATTATCCATTATTTTTTACTCTATATTCAAAATATTTTTAGTTTATTTACCCGAGTATTTTCAATTTTTAATGTGGACTACCAGTGTCCACAAGAAAAAATCTGTCTGAGTAAATACACAGTAACAGAGAGGGAAAAGGAAAGCTGCTTGATTTAGTGAAGCAAACTTTGCCTTTAGCTCAATAAGTCTGCCTTAACTCAGTTGCAAGCATTATAAAAACAATGCATATCTAAACAGTGGTGATAAATTAATGAAATTAATCCAAATAATGGGCAAATGTTAGGAGCAACATATGCAGAAAGATTGCAAAGTTAGATTAATTTAAAATAAAACCCTGGAGTTATGTAACCAATTACAGAAATTGCAATTAGCAGTAAAAGAGCAATTAAAAACAACAAAATGTCCTAACCCCAGACTTAATGTGCCAGGGAACAGGGCTCGTAGAGAACTTGGAGATGAGCTGGAAAAGCAATTGAACAGAAAGTTTGTCAGGTTTTACTGTGTTATGGAATCAAAGTGCTCAGATACGTCCTCATAATACCCAGATGAAAGGCTCCTTTCTCCCCAGATGGGGCTCAGCAATCAGATACAGAAAGAGCTATTTTTAATGAAGACCTGCAAAATCATCAAGGCTTCGATGTTGCTGGCTGGGATAAAGCAACGGGCGGCAGACGAAGCAATTTGCTAATCTGCCTGGTGGCACAAAGTCAAGCCCCATCAACACATTTTTCATAGCAAATCACATTTCTTCAGTTGGGCTGGCCCAGAATGTCAGCCATGCCAAGCAAGGGGGGAACCTCCTGCCAATTGGCACCCCTGCCCCTCAGGTGGGAGAGCCCAAGCTGCATTACACAGCCTTAGATGTTAAAAGACAGAAAATACCTGCTGTATTTTTCCATCATCCTGACAAAATGTTACCATCACTTATTTTTTATTTTATTTTATTCATGTTTCCAACCCAGTCTACTTAAAATCTTTCCACTTTGGAGTATTCATTTGGTATGCAGGCAGACATCCCAGTAATTACAGCAAGAGAGAAAATCTCTGCCTTAACCCTTTGTTTTCCATTGTACACAATACATATCCTTTAAATTCAACATGCTCTGATATGCAAAAAAAAAAACAAAAAAACCCAACAACACAAGTATTATCTTCTTATAGTAAATATTTTGAAAAGTAGTGGCAGAGAAGATTTACTTATCTTTGCAGTACACTAGAGTGCTAACCCTGAAGGGGAAAGGCACAAAAGAAACAAGCAACAAATCCCTAATAAAAGCTTAGTGGAACAAACACAGTCTCAAACAAGTCAAATAAGTAACTTCTAATGGGATAAATTTGTGCATTTCCACACTATGCAAGCACATGCTTAAGCTGCTGTCCAGACCAAGTCATTTTTATAAAAAAGGACCTGCAGTGTGCCTGTTCTTTGTGGCACCCACAGACAAAACCTATGCACTGACTACCTGAGATTCACCATCATTCCCCACCTGTTGCAAATAAACTTAGATACCAACTGCAAGAAAGAAGTGCTTTCAGATTCCTGGCAGAAGCTACATACATTATTCTTGGCAAAACAAAATCAGGTTGGTCCTGCCAAAACAGAAATGGAATCCATGAGATCCTGGACTTCCAGGATCCAGAGCAAAGATAGTAGTAGAACTGAAAAAAAAAAAAAAAAAAAAAAAGAAAAGAAAAAAAAAGAAAAGAAAAGAAAAAAAAAAAGTAACATAATAAAACAAACCAAAAAAGAACTTTACATAACTTTGGCAATCGAATTATGTTGAGTGGGTTTGATTTCCTGAAAAGACAATCTGGCATTTGCAGACAAAGAATACCACACAGGCAACCACTCAGCTCATGCTACAGGGTTGCCAGCCCACTACAAAAACAAAAAGGCAAACATAAACCCCACAGTAGTTCTGTAAAACCATTTTTGTTTCCTCATGAATCCTGGCCAAGTTATATATATCTCATGCCACAGCAAAGTTTGTCTTTTCCATGCAAACGTTTTCTTAGGAAAGGAAAACGAAGAGGAGGGAAGTAATGCTTTGCATCCACATTTTAGCAGTGCCATAGATGTAATATTCCCATAATAAAGAAAGGAAGAAACACAGGTAAGTTTCATAGGAATGTTAAGCACTATTAGCAAGAAGTCAATGTATGGACTACTCAGCCACAGCAACCTCAAATCCATTAAAAAATAAAGTAATGGTTATTAGAGATATAGGACATTACCAAAAGTCCATTAGCAAAGGCCACTGAACTGCTGTAAGTGGGCTGTCAAGCTTGAAATGAGCAAAACTCAATACTTGTCTGTAACCTCATTTTAGTTCAGTGTTCTTCTGACTCACCTGGGTAAGGGCCTGGCTTTTCAGGCTTTTTCTGTTTCAGGTAAGAATCTCCCTACTGATGTTGGATGCCAGGAAAAAACAAAGCAAACAAAAACTAAACAAAAGAGCCTACCAGAAATAATTCTTACACAAAAATAGTGGTTTGATGATGGTTTACCTTACTGCTGCAAGCTGTACTGCTTTCACACTTGCTGCTACTTCCTTGTTAGATACCCCTGAAAAGGCTGAGGATTCGTGAAGGAGGAGAGATCACAGAAATCCAGCAAGTTACAATTTTATACTGAAATAATCTTTACTTTAAATTCTAGGTAAAGCAAATAAATTAAAAAGGAGGTCAGAGCAATTCCAGTATACTGATGCTTAGATGAAACCATACTTCACTGTGAAATAAATGCTTCAGTAGCCAAAGCAGAGAAGAAGCCCTATCAGCCAGGGACCCCAGCAAACTCTGCCTGAGAGCTGAGCCAAGGACCTGTATTTTGGTTCATCTTTTGACCTGGTGGCCTTAACAAAGCCAGTGAGGCTGCACTGCTGAGCCCCGAGCTCACCCTCCTTTTTGTCTTGTACACACCTGTCCTTGTTTGGGCCAGGATAAAGGTGATTTTCTGTCTTGTACTTTTGCTTTTAGCTAAGTCTCTTGTAAGTAGTTGCACTTGCTGAAATTAACAGCAAGTTTCTCAGACAGTGTCTGCTTCTAGGACTGATAACACTCGATGTTTATAGTTACTGCTAGAGACTGGTGTGCAGAGCCAAGGACACTGCTCAGCTCTGAGGAAAACATTTGACCCTCCAGAAAAAAATAAAGAGGTCCCACCTGCATCCCTCCTTTGGGGAGGAATGGACAAGATAGATGCCAGAATTGACCAAACAGAGTATTCCATCCCATATACGTCATCCTCAGTATAAATTTGAGGGATCACGAGGGCCAAGCCAGATTTCCTGCTTCCAGCTTCCGGCTGCCTGCCCTTCCTGCCTTTCCTGCTTCCCTTCCTTCACCCGGCATCCTGGAAGGATCCCGTCCGTTCCTCTGCCTGTGCTCCTGATCCATGCCAGCCCATATCTGTGTGTTCCTGCCTCCAGTTCCCAACTGCTGCTGACTCCAGGAGTCCAGCCTGGACTTTCCCAGAGCTGCCCTGCAGCCTCGGTGGTGACGTGAGGGCTATTGGGGGAAAGGGGGGAGGAATGTGGTATCCATTTTCCTGTATATTTGTATATATTTAGCAATTTTTCCTATTTTTCATTACTGTTTCATTAAAGTTGTGTAGTTCAGTTTCCAACCCATAAGTCTCTCTCCTTTATTCTCTCTCCTTTCTTATCGGGGAGGAGAGAGAGATTAATAGATGTTACTCGGTTTAATTGCCGGGCCAGTGTTAAACCCTGACAACATCCTCAAGGTGGGAGGGTGAGGAGAAACAGGAATTCTACAGGTGGGGGGTCTGATCTGAGACCGAGAGGCATTCAGGTAGATTTCTTAGAAGAGCTGTGGTCAATCTACTGAAAACTCCTTGTAAATGAAGAGGTCTCAGTAAGGAACCTCCTTGCCATTTCTCAAAGCCTCTGAGATCTTGGTCTCTGCATTCCAAGCTGCAAAGGACTGCAGCTTAGCTTTATGCCTGCTGATCATAGCATAATCAAGCCCTCACTGCAAGTCTCTTGACAGCTTTTCCAGCCCAATAACCATCAAATATCCAAAGTCATCAGAAGCTGAAGACTTTCACTAAACAACAGTTTCTTTCTTGGTGAGTACTGGTGATTTTTTGGAGGGTTTTTTGGGTTTGCTTTTTTTTATGGTAGCTAAATTAAATGCAACTACAGAGAAATTTTGTCATTTAAGCCTTCAATCACCTGAAAGCCTTTCTTGATGAAAAACTGGGGACAAACATTCCTTACAAACCAAATAAATTGAGCTGACTGTTAAAAAAATATATTAAAAAATATATTTTAGAAAGAGGTAAATGACAGAACAGAACTCCTAAGAGAGACAGAGGGTGCAATTTGCCAGCACAAAACACACAGTGTGATAACACACTCTTCTGCCAAGAACTAGCAAACCTCACAGTCTGATAAAAACAGGGTGCACAACAGGGTCAAGAGTCAGGCCCAGGAAACTGCTCTGAATCAATGACAGCAAAGGAGAGATGCCAACAACCCAAGAGGAGGAGCTCCATCACTTAGAAAAAGAGGAAAGGCAGGGTTCAGCTGTCATGTGTACTCACTGGAGAATTATTAATTTAGGAGTTTAAGGCCAATCAAGCTTAACACATCTTCACACTACTTCAACTAAGAATGGGACCGGACTCCAAGAATTTGTGTGAGCACAGATGTCCTCAGCTCCCAATGCACTGAACAGAAGCTGGTGGTCCACATTCCCATGATTAGGCACTAACTACCCCCATATGCTGTCTTCAGTCTAAAGTGTTAACAACCTTCATAGTTTCAGAGTTTAACATTAACTCCTGATACAGTCATAAATAAGTTCCCAGTAATAATCTGCTCTCCTTATTATTTTTTTTAATCTTCCTCTAATTATTAAAGAGCAAAACACTGATGAGCAACACTGATTGCATATTCTAATACAAAGTACCACCCTCCAGCTGCTCTGCTGGTGAATCTCCTGCTTGTTGGGATTTACTCTCAGCCCATTGCATCCGATACTAATTACTACAGCACCATCCTCAATATTAATTCCCTTCTCCTCTCTGGAACTGGAAGCAATATGGTCCATTCAGAAGATAATTTTTCATCTCTCTTCCTAAAGGGAACATCTCAGATATTCAATGGAGATAATGGCAAATGAGTCACCAATTTCAGAAGGTGAAGATTTCCAACATCCCTTCGTCCAAAATTTCAGCTAGTGATTTAGGAAACTTTTTTATATGAATGTCACCAAGACCTAGTGAAATCTGTCAGCTCTCTGTGTGATCTTAAAGACAAATTGCAGCAATATCTTGTAAACCAGCTCTCTTAAACTTATCTCACTGCCTATTTTCGATGCACCTGTTTCGCTATTAGTTTTTCCCCAGAAAATATTTTGTCCAACTTCCTTCAACAATACATGATGAAAACTAAGTCTTTTTCTCCCTTTTAAAGTCAATCTCTTTGTTTTCAATGAAAAGAAGCACTTATTAAGTGACCAGAATTATCAGGCACTTTCATTTATGCTGTGGCAGTATTTAAAAGACCCCAATACAGCTGGTTTCAAGAAGGAAAGCCACCCCTTGACACCTCTCTGAGGTCACTCCTGCCTCCCATCACTTTAAAAGCCCTATTCCTGCATCTGTCTGGTCTCTGCATTCTGGTGCACCCAAATGTCCCCCCACCCTTCATTCAGAGACTGGCTTACATTTCAGCAAGCAGCAAATCTCCTGCCACCCACTTGTTTGCTTGGACCAGGCATTTTAAGAGTGGCTTTTGAAGAGGCAGAGCCTTTTGTCCAAGAGATATTGCTATAAGAAATATGTACTCATACATTTTCTGCTGTTCAACACGATGCTAAATATAAAAGGAAATGAAAAATCAGTAATTCATTCAATTCAGCAAGCAGATATAACTTGTGCCCTTCCAGATAGACTTCCCTATGCTAAATATTAATCATAACAATTAGACCTTCTAGTAGATGACATTGTGCTTTCTCAAGCTGCTGCAGAGCATTAGGACTCACGGCTCGAGTTCTCTGGTTCCTGAACTACTTCATTGCTATGCATAACATCAGGACAATTAAACAATTCCAAGCTCTACTGTTACGACCAAAGTGACACAACTGAATCAGTTTTCAGTTTCTGTGTGTGTTCTCTGAATACAATCTGAGCCTTTCAAAACATTTACACCCTGACAGTGTATTAAGAGAGTTAGAAAAGCAGCAACCAAAGATAGAACCAAATGCAGCTGAGGATCAGATTTCCCCAGTCATTTAGGTGAAGATGAGAACGAAAAGTTGTACCTTTCTACTAAAACTTTAGTCCAAGAACTCTTAAAATCAACTCCTCCACCATATATGGCCTCCATTTCTTAAGGCAGCAGCTTAAATGAAGAACTGTTTGTTTGGCACAGGTTTTTTCCCAGTATGTTGACTGAGCAGTTACATTTGGCACTTGCCATTTGTGGCTTACTGATCTTTGCAATAGTGCAGCAAGTAAGTTCTCAGTGGATGGAACTAAAAGAGAATAACTGAATGAAAGCAACTTACAGCTACTGAATGCATGCAGATCCTGGAAGAAGGTCTATTTGTGTTGGTTTTAGTCTGGTTTGTTCTGAACCGAAGCTTGAGTCATTCACTCGTCCTCTGCCTGGGCTGATTTTGTATCAGTGCTGCACTACACAACCCCTTGCACAGACAAGCCCCTGCTAACACCACACACAGAGGTGGAGAACAGTTGTATTGCTTCAGATGGCAACATCTCACTGTTTTCATTGCTCCTTTCCCCACGTTTGTGTGCCATGCAGATGAGTCACTGGCACCTTGAGACAACTCTATTACATTTGAGGCTGTATTTCCCCCTGAGTCACCAGTGTGCCTCTAGCACAATTTTCATGCCCAAGCTATGGAACAGGATAGCTGCAGAGCTGAGAGCCAAGCTGAGAGCCAGCTTTGACTGTGAGGATTAGAAGAAATTTGGAACACTGTGATTGCAGTATTTTGTACTCTGGTTGTTCCTAGAGATAAAATCTTCCCTTTTGCCTGCAAGATCTTTGTGTTCCCCACTACAATCAAGGAGTGAAAATCTGTGTGTAAAGCTTTTTGTTCTATATTATCATTTCATATTGGTTTGGTGTGTTAATCAAAGCAGCAGTAATGGCTGCAAAGAGAACTCATTCAATCCTCAAATGAAGAGAAATCTGAGCTTTCTAACACTGGCACATTTTTCCAGTGGTTAAGCTTTTTCACAAAGTAATTATTTCATTTTCCGGAAAGATTACTGATTACATCACACTGGGAAAAACTAAGAGAGGGGCCCTTAATCTTCCCCATGTTTCTGCAATTCTTGTACAAACTTATACTTGTTACCATGAAAAATGACAAATTTGCCACCTGATCAAAATGTTAACAAGGTAAGTGTCAGTGAGATGGATCACTGACTGTCACTGCAAGCCAGAACATGAGGATACATTGATATTTCTCAATATATTCACTGCTTCCCCAACGTTCGCTAACAACATTTCTACCACGAGTGTAATAAATCACACAGAAATAACAAGCTGCATAGGATCTCTAGGATATGATAGATTTGTCCTAATAGCAGTATCTGCAAGGTAGAAAACAATTGGTAATGATCTATAGAAAGACCTAATCAACTGTCATTTGCTATAACGTGGCAGATGAAGCAAAGATATGAAATCCATAATGCTTCCTTAGCCACTGCCCTCCCACTACACATACACATGGCTCAAGTAGGGAATAGTAAAAAGAATGAATGAGCTTTGGGTCACAGAAATAGAAAAGAAAGCTAATAGCATGCTCTGGATGCAATCATTAAATTATACACTGCTAAACAAGGCCAGAGATAATCACATAAACTGCACAGTCCTGTAACAACTATAAAGGCTTTTACCAAGCCTGTTCCTCTCCCTTTGCTTTATTTGTTTTTCATCGATTTCAGTATGTTAAAAATTACTTATGTCAAAGTGAAACCCAATGCAAGTAGGGCTGGTTAACTAAAGTAAAAGCCAATCCAAAATTCCCAGGGGATCTTGGACAACTGAAGGCAAGATTGCCAAGGCTCTCTAGGTATTTTGTGCTGCTCCAGAGATCAAAACCAAATGGCTGTTTTGCTACTGGACTGTGCCAGGTCCCAGACTGGCTTGCTGAAGCTTTAGTGTTCTTTTGCCTGCTCCCATAAGGGACTGAAACACCCACCTTCCAGCAGATGCATAAAAAATATGTGGTTTCAGTTTACTGAAACACAAAAGTTTATAAGAAATACTTTCCAAGGAGCTCAAGTGATACCTAGCATTAAAGCCTGAAGTCTTCCATTTTTCCACACTCAAATAGCCTCTTCCCCATCACATTCTCCATTGGCAACTGTCTGCAATAACTTCCAGGTCAACACTCTCAGCAGAATAAGGCAATGCAGTACAAGAAAGGGGAATCTTGGGTTTAAAACTTCAAAAGAAAAATTCAACTAATTTTTATGAGGTGCAAGCAAATCTTTCTTTTCTCTTTTTTATTCCCTTTTTTTTCATAGAATGATAGAAAGTTAGGGGTTGGAAGGGACCTTGAAAGATCATCTAGTCCAATCCCCCCTGCCAAAGCAGGGTCACCTATAGCAGGTCACACAGGAACACATCCAGGTGGGCTTTAAATGTCTCCAGGGAAGACTCCAGGGGAGACTCCACAACCTCCCTGGGCAGACTGTTCCAGTGCCCTGCCATCCTCACAGAGAAAAAAATTCTTCCTAATATTTATATGGAACCACCTATGCTCCAGTTTATAACCACTGTCCTATTGTTAGTCACCCCTGAGAAAAGCTTTACTGTGTCCTCCTGGCACTTTCCCCTTACATATTTATGAACATTGATGAGGTCACTCCTCAGCCTTCTCCAAGCTGAAGAGCCCCAGCTCCCTCAGCCTTTCCTCATAAGGGAGATGTTCCACTCCCTTCATCATCTTGGTCGCTCTGCACCGGGCTCTTTCAAGCAGTTCCCTTCCTTGAAATGATGGTCCCAGAACTGGACATAATATTCCAGAGGTGGCTTCACCAGGAAGAGAAGAGGGGGAGAAGAACAATCTACTAACTACACCCCTTCTAATGCACCCCAGGATGCCATTGGCTTCTTGGCCACAAGGGCACATTGTTGGCTCATGGTTATCCTTCCATCCACCAGCACCCCCAGGTCCCTTTCACCCATGCTATTTTTCACCTATGTTTCTTTTTTTCTCTTTTCTTTTCCCTCCCCCAGGAAGGACAGTGGAAGAATAAAGGCTGCTTTGTGATAATTGGCTTGCAAATAACATTTTGCTAAGTAAATGCATTTTGGGGAACACAGGAACTGCCATGCTGCCTCAGCACAGCAGTGCTCTGCTCCAGCATCCTGCCTAGCAGCTGCTGCAGGGGAACGGGCAGGAAACCTCCTAGTGGGAAATTATAGGAAAACCTGCTCAGATCCAACATTTTCTCCCAGAACCTCTAACAGTCGATAAAAATTGGCACATCTTGAAACATGGAGGTTTCTCATCTCAAACACTTGTTTCAAGTCATTCCCAATGTTTGTAACTTAGTATTTTCCATATAAGAGAGTTTGCTAAAATACATTTTCAGAAGTCCTCTTCTTCCAGCCCAGCACTAATCAAAGATGGACACATTTTGGAAAGGGCTCAGCTCCTTGGTAAAAGCTGAGGTCTTTTGCAAATCTGTCCTTAAAGGGTCACAACAGGAGCTGCTCTGTGTTGAGCAGTAACGAAAATCTGCCCTCACTGGAAGGTGCTAAGCCTTTGGAAAGCTGGTACTCAACACTTCTGCTAATCTGGCCCCAAGTTAAGTAGCAAGGGCCAAATTATGTGATTTGGAGGCAGAAATTCCCTGCAGACAGCAGTGGAGGTTTCCACTCAGCAATGAGCGGCCGAATAGGATTCTGCAATAATAAAGCCATGAAAAGTGGATAATGCAACAAATAAACATCAAAGGGTAGGACTTTCCCTTTCAATCATGCCCCCTTGTTCTCTACATAAAAGAAGCAAAATATTCTGACATAGAGAGAAGGAATGTTTAACTATACAGCCCTGCATTTCCTCCTAAGATGAAATCATGGAGCATTTTTAAGGAAGAGCATATTCATATAACATATAATCAGTAGTTTACATGATAGATAAGATGCTGCTGTTATTCGGGCTACTCTTCTCTTCATCTGCATGGACACGTATCAAAGAAAGAAGAACCTTACAAGTCTCCAGTTCTTCTCCACATGGGGAGCAGTGTACTCATTTCTCTCACTTATAAACAACCTCCCTGTCCCCCCTAGTTATTGAAAGAAAGTTATTTAGAGAGTGTTAATGGCAGCTTTCTGTTGCAGATGTCTAGGTGAAATCATGGGGTAAGGCAGAAGAGACAGAAGAAACTGCACGCTTCTTCCCCCAAAAGAGGGGAACAAGACAGAGGATGAACATTTCAATTTCACCAGAGGAAAACAAGCTTATCAAGATGTAATTTGCAAATGAACACTGTTCCTTCTAATTAAAAGAAAACAACAACAAACAAAAATCACTGTGGACCAGCAGGGAACAAGAAATTCTCAATGGAGAGTGGCAATTCAGAGAACACCCACCACGCGGCCCACCTTCCCCATTCTCCCTCTAGAAATAGACTCATTTTATACACGGTGATTAAGGCACTAAAAAAAAAAAAAGTATTAACATGATTCACATGTAGAAAACAAGGTTATTAGGAGTAGGGATCATTTCAGCACATTGTTCTCCCTAATAAGCATAGCAACGAGTAATTGAGTTTCAGGCAATCTCTAAGGTGGCGCTTTGTAGAGAAAACGGAACTTGGCATGATGTCTGCTCCTCCTTTAATTACATTGCCCTAATGAGCAACTTTCTTTACTCACAACAAATTTATTTCTTGAGAAGACACAACATAATAAATGCATAAAGCGGATCACCAGGTAGTACCAAAGAAGAAATATCAGCAGCTTAAAATGACAAGAGGTTGCTAAAAGTGGTGGGAAAACATCAGATCATTCTCAGCTTTGTTATTTTTACTGCACTTAAAAGCAGAATCAAGTTTGTTGATCAATGGAGCACATTATCTAACCTGGGAACTGGTCTTGTTCTACTGTTATTTTCCTTGTGCACATCTTCAGAAGATCAACCCAGAAACACAAAGTGCTGATACATCACTCCAAAGCTCCTCTGTTTGCACGCAGTGCAGGGCAATTCTGCCTCGTGCCCTTGTGCAAGATCAGAGGAGAAACTCACATGCCAATAACACCCTACTGAGTGTCAATATTGCTCACTGCAACCCAAAACAGAAGAATAAAGAGATGGTTTTTCAAAAGTCTTTAAAGCATTTAGAAATCTGAGTCTTGATGAAAGTCTATGTCAGGCAAGACCCCAGCTGTTTCTCTTATTTTTTTTTTTTTTTTTTTTTTAGAAAACACCTGGGAATCCACTTATGGCAAAAGACTTCCTGGATGTACCTTTCTGGAGACGAAAAAGCTGGGATGCTCCATACACATGTTCATTCTTGTAATTTTTTTACTTAAGCATTTGCTAGGAGACACAAGACCGCTGAAGGCAGACACCCAGCCCTTGTAAAACCACTCTTATTTATCGATGGGTGACTATGTAATGCCTGAGGTGTCCACCTTCAGAGAGGAGCAGTTGCTACAGGTCAGAGGCCTCAGTTGAATTGAGCCAGTGTACTCCCAGGTGACAGTCTGACTCTGTAAATACCAGCAGTATTATTCTCCAGAAGAACACCAAAGCAAACTTCTTTAGTGTCATCCAAGTTTTCAATGTTGCTCAGAGCTGGGGAGCACATTCCACTGTATCTATTGGTTGGTTAGAGCCACAGTTTCCTACAAGGAAGCATGAGCTTCACATGTCAGATTATTCAATTTACCTATAGGTGAGTGATCAATTTACTTCTACCTCCTCTTATCAGTTCAGAGATTCATAGGTATATTTGCACTCAGCAGTTTAACTGTGAGTGACTCCATCACGTCACAATGTCCCTTCACCTCTCTGCATCACACCTTCAAGTACTACTACTTAATGCACTCACAGAGTTGCTAGGAAACTTAATTAATACATGTAAAAAAAAAAATACTCTGAGTTCTCAAAAACCCAGCACTTCAGTTGTAAAAGTGTGAAATGAAATTATTTTCAAATAGAAAATTCTAAAGTGCCAGTAGAAGCAGACACCTAAGACCTTAAGTGTTTATGCAGCTTTATGTATTTATTTCTTCAGTAAGACTACCACAGAAATGGCAGGGTTATGGAAAGAAAGTGTGTTATTACTTAGAGTGTACTTGTAAATGCATTAAGTGCAACTATTTTACTGAGAAAAAAAATCAGGAGAGTGGAGTCCCTTCTCCTGGGGTTCTAATCTCCATTACTGCTTGCAATCATGCTGAAGCTGAAGAAAACCCTGCACAACTCCCATGCTTTATGTGATCCAGCAGTCGTGTGCATTTGCTACTTCAAATACTCTGATGTAATGAACAGCAAGAGACTTTTTCCTTACAAAAAGGAAGAAAAAAAGTGATCATTCAAGAAAAAAAAAAAGCCTTCCATTAAAAACTGTTTATTGCATTACCTTCCCTCTTCCACAAAGATTACAATCCCTAGAAGCAAGCTGCCAATACACAGAACTAATTTACATAGGCAAAAGGGAGATACAAATGTTTAGTTGGATTTGCTTACATGTTTACCACAAACTCACAATCAGTTTTTGTAATTAAAGGCAGGAAAAGGTTCTTTGCTATCCCTGTACATAATATTGTTACTGTCCAACAATATGGGACAAAGGCTGCTCTATTTTCCCTGCTTTCCCTGCTTATTGGTATACCTGTGCTATAATTAGGTTGCAACTCAGTCAAGTGGGATTTTAAAGCTTGCTTTTTCTTGAAGCAGTAAATGCTGCTGTTCAGTGTGGGCACCAATAAACACTTTCTCTAATTTGCACGATGTAGAAGCCAAAATTTGGGAAAACCACTGTACTGAACTACTTGAAACCCCTTGAGTGGCTCACTGCAACATGGGGAGGAATTTTCAGCCAAAAGAAATTGTTAGCCCACAGGTTAGTTGTCAGAAAGATAAAAGTTTTGTATACATGGAAAATAACAACATGTGCTCTTTTGAAAACAGGTCATATGTAATGTATGCAATTCCAGTAATTAATTAAATTTTTGAGATGTCTTTTCTGACCTCAAGGAAACACAGTTAGCTCCTCTCTTGTCAGAGCATCCTTTGTACTTTAAAACACACCCTGGATGTCACAGAGAATTAACAATTCTGAAGACTTTGCAGAGATATGGGCATTTTAAATCTACCTGCAAGGAGATATCACTCAGTGCAGAAGTTAAAGCTCTTCACTCCTGCCATCCTCATGGGTACCTGGTGGTTTGAAGCTGGGCCATGTGGCCACTGTTGTCTGCTGGTGGCCCTGCTGGAGCCCATCTGCCCCTGCAGTACCACTGAACCTTTACACAGGTTTATAAATGCTACCTAATAAATTTGATGGCTGGAGAACAGTAGGAGAGAGGGGAGCAGCTTCTCACATCATCAGGAAGGAAATAGACTTTTAAAAAGCCAGTTGTGTCTGTGCACAACAATGAAGCTTTATGTCTATATAAACTGACAAGTCAAATTGTACTCCTGGGCTCAATTCTCAACATCAGCGCCATTTGACGGTGATAGCTCGGCTCCTGCCTCTGCAGCCTAATGGCTCTGTCTGCCAGGAAGGGCAGGCAGGATGATTAAAATAAGCATTAGCAGAATGGTTTGGTGATTAGCTTCTCCCTCTCTCTTTTTTCTCTTTGCTTTCTCTTTTTGTACATATAGGGTTTTTTCTACCAAAGATTGCTAAAGCCTTTTCTTCATTAGCAGTGTACTTAACAAGTGTAAATTTAAAGTATTCATTTTCTTAAGGCCAAGGATTAAAGCAACTAAGGAAAACTGCTGTAACCTAGCACTCAAGTCAATCCTTAACATGGAAAAGAAACAATGGTGCTTAACATATTTAAACAAAAAGAAATTGTGTATAAT
The DNA here is from genome assembly GCF_036169615.1 of Heliangelus exortis. NCBI lineage: Eukaryota > Metazoa > Chordata > Aves > Apodiformes > Trochilidae > Heliangelus > Heliangelus exortis. The sequence goes on from NC_092433.1 coordinate 13,065,985, forward strand.
TATCCCAACACTCTGTCAAACTACATTTTCACTCTGCTGCAATGATTGTTAAAATCTCCTTTCTGAAACAAAAAAACATTTTTTTACCCAGTATGGGAATGCATCTGCAGTATCTTTGCACTCCCTTCATGGCAAAAAACTTGGCAACAAAAGTTCATGGCCACTCTCACTCTGTACTCACTTTATCATCCCTCTTATTCCTGATATCATATGGGCTTAATCCCTCCTCAGGTCTGCCCACAGGAGACCTGAGCCCTTGTGCTCCCAGCAAGTGGCCTGAACACAAGCGTGAGCAAAGTCATCTAGAAGAGAAAGCCATACTCCTGCAGTATTTAGCCTAGAATTATTTCCTACCTTTGTGTTTTATGCACATTAAGTCCTCTTTGATACATGGCAACATCAGTGGAGAGCAGGGCCTGATCTATTTTTGACAACGAAATTTTTAGCGACTGGTTTAAATGCACCAAACTGAGACTTGCCTATGATAAACTCTGTAGCTTTTATGCCAGACCAGAAGCTTCAAAGTGTTGCCTTCTGCAGGAAGAGGCAAGGTGTTAACTGTGAAACCACAGCGAGCTGGTAACAGAAAGGTGTTAACTCTGGAGCCTCACGAATGCAATTTATATTTCAGTGTTGTTAACTGTTTCCCTGATGCCTGTTGTAGCAGAAATACTGAGCACAAGAATGACAATCAGATCTTGCTCAGAGATGTAGATGCTCAAATCTTATTCATTTCTGTGGAAAATAGATGATCCACAAGTTCCCACAGACACTATGTTTATGAATAAAACCCAAGCACACAGCTACAGCATGGTGCAAGTGAAAATGTAAAAATACAGCATTATTCCTTATCTAAGAGGGGGTCAAAAAATACCCCCAGCCCTCCACTCTATCCATTGCTGCATGCCTCTGAGTGTATGTCCATAAATACAGAAATGCAAATGTATAGATACATGTTTATTAAAAAGGGGTAGTAGTCTTCAGATTTTATAATTTTCATTTTTATGTTAATAAACAATTTTGTATTTAAAAGTGCCTAAATAAGAGGTTTGATGATTTTTGTCTTAATATAAACTGGCAGCATGTAATTTTCTTTCCTGAAAACCACACTCTTTCAGTCCTCTCTTTTCCATTTTATGATCATTGGCAGTTTTTTCTAACGCATCTACAGTTTTATTTCCCTAGGAGAGAAGGAAAAAAAAAAAAAAATAGGGGGAGTGGGAAACAGTGGGCAAATATATAAAGGACAAAGAAAGCATGCTTGCTTTTTTTTTTTCCCCACAGAACAAACAAAATCAGAATACAAGCATGTACCTGGAAAGCTTATTACTCATATCTCTATGTTTTTTCACTCTTTTGACTCAAAAAATAAATTAACTTGACCCTGCAGTTATTGGCAAACCTATCCCATCAGACTTTCATTTACTTCCCAACCAGGAAGAACACTTGGCTCCACTAATATACCTCCACTTTCATTTACAAAAGTCATATTTAGAAAGTGACAGCTTCACATCCAAATCACTGCAGCTGCCAGCAACAACCAGCTCAGTGGTATCCCCTGTAAGAGGGGGTACTTCTCAGGTACCTGGTACCCAGGGACTTGAACTTCACTGGACAAAGCTAATCCCTCAAAATACTTAGATCCACATTTGCAGGACAGCAGACAAAGGAACTGCCTCAAATTACAAGGTATAAAGAGCTCTTTCCTTGTGGGATCACAAGCGAAAGCCATAGCATCTTTACACAGGTGCGTGAGGGTCAGAGGGCTAGAAGAAGGTTGGATCACTGTGAGCTATTGGGTGTATCAGAACCAGTCCTGTGGATTGAGAAGTGACTCCAAATTCTTGCTATTGGCAGAACAGCCATTGCTAAAGTCATTTAGACAGAATAAGCATTGCTAAAGTCATCTGTTGTGCAGTGCATTAGGTTTCAGTGTGATTTAGCTTGGGGTTTCCAAGTATCTGCTCCCATATCCTGAACCTTAAGCAGAATGCAAGGAAGTAATTAAGTTTATGACAACATTTAAGTCCAGAGAAGAAAAATCTCTCTTTGGAAAATGCCAACTCCTTGACAGTTTTGTTTGCTTTCCATCTTGCCATTTCCAAAAAGCCAAGTACCTAGGACACTAATGGGGCACGTTCTCCCCACCAGCATGAATCCAGCTTACACTGTACATCAAAGGATAAGCAGAGATCTGGAGACAGCTTTACCTAGGGACTGGGAATACACAAGAAGCACCTGAGCAGCTATGCAAGTCCAAGCACTGATGCAGTAAATGGACTTCAGAGACCACAATCACTTTAATACCCTTATTAGCAACTTCTCTTTGGTTGGAGGCTCTTTGTCACTAAGTCACTTGCCAGTGAGCTACCACCAAGGACACAAAAGAGCAAATACAACATGAGCTGAACATAGTAAACATCTTACAGAAGGGGGGCAAAGAGCTCTTTTGTAATGGTCACAATAATTTGTCTCTGTTATATTATAGACTAAAGGTGAGTGATTTCTGGAAGCTGATATTTTTACCTATGAGAAGAATGATTGTAGAAACCTTGAGGCAGGAAAGGGTAAGAAGCAGCAAGAGCAGTGATGGAATGCAGACAGACAGCCAGGCTAGAGGGCAATGAGACTACATGATGATATATAAAATACCAAATATACATTACCTCCCAGACAAAGTCTAGGTGTAAAGGGCATGTGTGTGATCATGAGGGATGGCTGCCTTAATGGGAACCCTTCTAACCGCTTCTAATTTGTTCCTATAGCTGAGCTGATTCCACCTCTTAAGATCCAATGGAAGATATCAGTTAATATGGCTCTTAATCAGATCCAGTTATGATACACTGCTATATTAAAATAAGTGCAGAGATGTATACAGGATATAGGAAGGTCTCTGAGATTTCAGGTATCAAATTAAGAAATGCCTCACAGGGTTGGAAAAGGCAGAAAATACCACAAACATTCACCTCAGGAGATAGATGTGATGACAGGATATCTCCTAGTATTCCTCCTAGGCCCTACTGACAAATTTGTTAGTTTTGCTTCCTGGAAGTTGGGTGTGTGTAAGACATTGGCATGAGGTGTCAGCAGTCTCCAGAGGCTTTCAAAATATAACCCGATAAAATATCATGGTGTAGAAATCATCCTGTTTGACAAAAAATGGAAAGTTGTTCTACAGAAAAAAGAAATGGTTTCAGGTCAACTGAAAATTACTTTTGTCTATTCGGCTACCAAATCAAAACCACAATTATTTCCACAGTTTTAGCTTCTGCTGCAATACTCTCAGTTGGACATATTCATGCACAGTTAATCTCTCTTGCTATGCTGCAGTGACTATAATATCAGAAGACTCATGAAACAACTGGGAAAGGCTTATAGTCCTTGGCTAGCAAAAACCTCTTCTGATGGTCTGTCAGTCAGAAAGAGCAACATTGGCAAGACCAGGATAAAATCCACAGCCTGCTGGGAAGAATTTAATTGCTGCCACATCAAAAGAAGACTTGTACCTGGGGAAAACAGAGATGGTTTTTTTTAAAAAAAAAATACCCAAAACATTTAGATTCTGTGCTGCTTCCCTCCCTTTCCATGGATTTACCCATGCAGGGTGCAAAGAAAGCAGGGTCTGGGCCCAAGGGAGTTGAGATACAGCAGACTGATCTAGCAGCAGGCTGCAATATGTTCCCAGAAGGTGCAATATAGTTCTGAGGCCAAGGAACAGCCTATTAGCTCTGCATGCCATTAATTTTCATGAAGAGTTCAATCCAAAGCTCATAGAAGCTGTTGGGCATCTTTCCATTTTGTGTAGCAGGACCTGGACTAGTGCTTATTTACCTTTTCATTATATACTTTTATCTTTAAGTAGGAAGCAGCCAAAACCACTCAGTGCCTCTGTGCATGTTTCAAGCCCTTCACCAGGCTCTGTGCCCAGCAGCATGCAAGATGATGTCTGCAGGTCAGAGTGAAGGCATGTCACAGTCAAAGCCACTCATGGAGAATTAAACTTCAGGCTTGTTTGACTAAGCTTCTGAATTCACCACGTTTCCCCTGTTTTGCCAGACTGAAGCAGTAGCCCAGCAGGTTCTTGAGTCACATGCCAAAATGCCTCCTTCATCCTCCCTGAAGCTGGAAATCATTACTAATAGGTATTCTTGCTGAAATGATTTAACATAATGTGCTGAATAAGATCACTAAGTCAAAATATCTTTTCCTAAGTGACTCGCTCCATCTGCATGCTTGAATGGGAGAGGGAAAGGAGGGCAGCATGAACCAAATTCTTTTGCCGGCTTCTGTATTTTACACAATCTCTTTCACTGAAGGATTCACACTAGGAAATTTTACCCAGGCTCATTACAAGATGTCTATGATGTAGGTCTGGCAGGCAGCCGGGGGATGCAGGCCCAGGGGTTTGGGCTAACCTCTCTCATCCTCCTTTTACAGCACTCTCCAGCCTGGGTTGGGAACTGCAGAAGAGAGGGATGAGCACTCTTTGCCCAGCATGCACAGCCCTGATGTGCATCTCTGCTGCAGCTGCATCCATTACAGCAGGCTATAACTGCAGAGTGAAACACAGAGTTTGGGGAGGAACAGTGGTCTGCACCACAAACCGCATCAGTGCATGCCAGGGATTCTCAAGGTTTTGCTGAGAGACCAGTTGCCTTCACCCATCTGAATCTGTCAGTCTCAAAATTAATTTATTGAGTTGAACACTCATAACAGCTGAATTGTGGCCTTTTGATTCAATCTTCCTCCCTGAGAAAGCCCCACACTCTCTGCCCAGTATGGCTATTACCTGCCAACCCAAAGGATGATGAATGTTATTTATATTGTGGTAATGGCAAACCACTCAGTGGAGACCAGGGACAGACTGTGCTATGGACTTTTCAAACACACACTGAACGAGGACTGCCCACAGATGGCTGAGTGTATGAAACTGCTGAGACATTTCAGGATAATGTTCTTGAACACCTTGGACACGATGACCTCTAACAACACTGTAGAACTTGTGCTGACTGTGTCAAGACAGGGTGCTGTTCTACAGTAAAGACTTTTATTTAAACCAAATTCTTATCAGTTACTGCGAACACGCCCTTACAATAGCAAAAGAATTTTTTCTATTTCAAAGCAGGCAACTCCTTGGTAGAAAGGCCTTTTAAGTTCCTTGGTTAATGAATGTAAAAATATTAAACTATTTCAAATTTAAAAGAAAACGTTAAGGAATTAATGTTTTTCTAATATTTAGATGCTATGGTTTTGCTGTCCAAGAAAAACAGGGAATCAGTGGGTAAGTACTACTAAAGATGTAAGACCTATTTAAGTCTGACATGTGCACACTTGCAAGATTAGGTTACAAATTACTGCAGGAAAATGTAAGAACTGAAAAATTATACCTTTAGCTTTTCACTGTGGTGAGCCCATAGGGTGGATAGCTAACACTCCCTGGGAAACATCCTCCCAAGAAATAGTACCACAAAGAGGAAATACATCTAAAACATTCATTATTTTTCATTATTAATCATTCTCTCTGTATCTTAGAAAAATCATGGAGTGACTTCTTTCGTATGCACTGAGGTACAGAAACCTAAAATATTAAGTGACATATCCCACCAAGAAATGCCTTAGAGAGGGTGCTGTGGAATAGATGTTGGCCCCTCCTTAATGTGCCAGTATTGGAGTTCTAAACATATATCCAGAAACAGCAGACATTAAGGTCTATCAGCAATCTTATTAAAAACCAACCACTAAAGATTTACCTTACCTTTACACTTAAGAGTTGCTTTACATGAGACTATAGCAGAGCTTCACAAATAAAAGCCTTAAGATACCAGAGCCCAGTAAACAACCTAAGCAAGGATCAACCTGATCTGCCTTTTTGCTGTCTTTTCAATCAGATGGGTGGTCACTCCCAAACTGAATGGGAGAAATAAAGCACGTGGTAAGAGACTGCCAGTACTTTTTAGCTGTCTCAACTCTAGAAGTCTCCTAAGAGGACTGATGGCTCAACATCTGGGCATTCCCTTCCCTGTCAGATGCTAAGAGAGCAATGGGATTTGTCAGCAATCTGCTGAGCATATACAGATGACAACTGCAGAGCCCTGAGAGCTCAAAGTTGTTTACAAAATAGATAGGGGTTTGTGATAGATGTGCTGAACCAGAGCTGAGATCCAGAATCTGTGACAATTACACCCAATAACTGTAAAGTCTTTAGCTGAGGCAGTAAAATCAAGCATGGCAGTATGCAAAATTAGGCCTGGGTAAGCTTTATAAATACACAAATTGTTTAAGGGAGGTTGGTCAGCCTCCATGCAATATAAGACAAGAAAAAGACTGTTGGGATGATTTGGGAAAGTGGCCTTTGCTGCCTAAACTGCAACTCCATCTATCACTCATATATATGGAAATGGAGAATTTATAAACAGATTTTTGATTGTCCTAAGTACAAATTTCATGGATGATGGATTTAAAGCTCTCTCCAGCACCTACATCTCACCTAATGGTGCCCTGTCCCTCATAGATTTTTCAGCCTGTTGCTCTACTATGATCTACATATCTTCCTAAATCTTCTAAAAGTTCTTGACAAAGGGATATGTCTTGTTGGTACAACACAGAGAGGCATTATATCAAAATATTTTTGCTTACTGACATAAGCTCCAAAGTCAGCTGTATTTTCAATAACTTGTCCTTTTTCTATTTTTCAAAACAGATTTATCCACTTATGATAGCATACTGCTTAAGCCCCTCCATACTCCAACCCAGTCAGGGACAGAACTTTGCATCTAGCTTTTTATAGCATCAAATGTGGTTTTTATCCCTTGAATCCTAAAAAATCCTGAAATCTTTATCAGCTACAGTCTGTACAAATCAGCTCTATGATGTTCAAGACTTGTTAGATTCTGAGGCTATACATTCTCTGCTAAAAGACATTATCACATCTGTGTCTAAGTATTTCTGCTTCCTGTGTCTGCTAAAAGCAACACCTATAATTGCTGTAACTGAAAATAACATAAAAATATTTTTCACCAGTGTCACCCTTTTGTTTTTAACAGCATTAAGTGTATAGTCTGGTTCATTAACAGACTTGACAGTATTTACACATAACAGAGGAGAAAGAAATGTGTTTAAAAAAAGAAGAAAGTGGAACTGTAAATACAACAAAAATGGAAACTTTGTGTGTTGGCGTGACATCTAAAACTACTTCACACATTTGAAAAGGAAAAAATGTTGACTTTCAGCTTGACTCAGTTAACTGCTTTTAGCTATACCAGTACATAAGAGGGCCATCATGCATTTTCATTTCATTTCTTTGCTCAGCAAAACCTCATTATAAGGTTTTATTCTCACTAATAGGGTTCTCAGCCTCTGACTATGTACCTGGTGAATAATAAACTTTTTTTTTGCCACTTTTGCATAGTTAAGTCATTAAAAAACTTAAAAATACAATGCCTTTTCTTTTTTTTCCGAGTGGGCAGTTGTCATCATTTATATATCACAAAGGAAAAAATACAAAAGCAGAAAATATCATGAATTCTCCTTCAAACAGATGGTACTGCAGTAGCACTGAACGACTTTATATTAATTACTTTCAGAAAGAGAAGATATCATATTTGAAACAGATAATCCTACCAAACCCACTAAGAATTATCTGTAAATCTAACAATAGTGAGATTTTTTCATTAACTCATTGTGACAGCTGTCAAGCTGGGAAAAGCTTTTTGTTAATACCAGTACAATTGTGAATTTTTAAAAAAAGCCAGTAATTCAACCATCCTGGAACAGCTTACGTCCCCAGCTCTGCAGTACAATCCCGACACACACATCTATTACATCTATATGCATGGTTATGTAGTTTTTACCTTTGGGGCTACAACATGATTTGTCCAGAGCATAAGCAGAGCCCCACAAAAAGCAGGCCAGAAGGCAATTTGTGACTGTTGGAACGAGCAGTCTGCATTTTCCCATTTTGGAAGGAGGTGGTTTGGCACCACAAGCTGGCAGCCAAGATAGGACATGCTCCCTACATGCCAGGCTAACTGTGTGGTCACCCTTTTTCCCCACAAATTCAAAATAAGAGAACCCAGCTGCTGGTAGAGATGCCACCTCACTCTCTGTGTGGTGACAAACTGAAGTACTCAAGTCATCAACAGCATCCTCCCTTGGGACCCTGAGTAACCAGAACTCTCAAAGAAATCCCAGCACAGGGCTTGGTGTTACCACAGGGTATATGCAACCAATAAAGATGCAGACATCCCATTAACTATCTCCACTCAAGGCAGGACCTGCATCATTAAGGTGATTTTTTAACAGCAAACCCAACTCTGAACCAGAAATGGAGTGTAGGCAGCCTTTACCTCCTCGTACACATCATCATTCCTTCTGAAGTCTCCAGCTCTCCTTGGAAGGACATGGACGTGGACATGCTGAAAATGTGAAACAGCAATAATGGTGATTATCAAGCTCGTGTCTTTCTTTTTTTGATTGTCAGTTTTATTCCCCACACATACAAGTAACTATGCAGAGGCTTGCACAGCATTATTTTCAGAGGAAAATACATAAGCCTGTTCCATAACTGTATCCCAGCTCTTTGGAGGATATAAAAGATGAAAAACATAAGAGAGCAGCTCTGCTGTATTATATGAGCTTCACAGTGAGATGCCTGGAAGTTCAGGGGCTCTGTGGAATTAGCCATCGTTGTCAGTCAGAGATGTATTTAGCTACAGCTTTGAAATGACAATCAAACTCAGAGCTGCACGTTGTGACTTCAGAACTGACAAGAATAAGAAGGTGCCAGTGCTGGAACAGGGCTGCAGCTGGCATGGGCAGAGGGCTTGCATGGCCAGGCCTGGGCTCATGCTGTGTTGCATGGGCTCAGAGACAGAGAAACTGATGGTGCACAACAGAGACAACCTGGGTAGGAAGACTGTCAGGAAAGGACACTCACCAGGCTGTACAGCATGGTTAATTCAATGGCTTTCACAAGGTGAAAAGGTAAAAAACTCTTTAATGGTTTGCTTTTTGTCCCAGGAGGTTGTAGCTTAACATAGCACCACCGAAGCCCCCAGTGGGATGAGGTGGGTGCTGGGGACAGATCCCTGCAGGAACATGAGTTCCAGCACACCAACTGGTCCCAAACCCACAAGGCACAAGAATCATTAGCCCAGTTTTGCAGAGCCTGCTTTTCTGCACTAAATTCAGCTATAGTATTGTAAAGCATTCTTTTATCTTTTCCCCTTTCACCCACTTTTGAGAAAGAACAAACAACTCAGAATAATTCTTCAGGAAAAAAACCTCTACCTCATTGGGGAGAAGCAGCAAAGGATCTGAGTGACAGATCACACTGATGCATCTTCAGATATTTTTAGATGGTGCCTAAATCCTTTTAACAAAATGACGGCATCACAAGCAGCACCAAATGCTTTACATAGAATTGAGATAGTTTGCACCTGACTCAATTTGATGAGCTAGAAGTCAGTTGAAATTCATGCATCTCACTGAAACGTTCTCAAAACATGGCTCAAGTCCCTAATGAAATTCAAAATCAAAAAAGATTTTCCTAGGCTGATTGTAAGAAAACTCAAACACACCTACACTGTGTTAGCTTCAACCTATGAAAACATTTTCTCAGTGAATAAAATGAAATCACGAGGATGCTTCAACTAATGAAATATTCTGAATACCACTCTTTTCCCCCCCTCATCTTACCCTATAGAAACCTAATATGTATTTGTTTATTCTTATTATCCACAGCTTTCAGTGTATTCAGCCTAGAGATGAGGATGATTCTTGAGGGTTAAAAACTGTGTTTTTGAGTAATACATCAGTGATAGTGTTCTGATAGTGTAATATGCTAATATATCATGAGAGTGATAGTGCTCTTGTGATGTATTAGTGCAATGTATCATCTGAACATCACTGCTCTCATGATGTATGCTCAAAATCACAAGGCAAGTTTGTAGATGGCACCCAATAGCCCTAGGCCTGAAATTTGGCTTGCGGGCAAAGACTTCCAAGAAAAATGAAAGCGAAGATTAAAGTTTGCAGTGGTACTGTAAAATTTCACTAGTGCCTCATACCTGTGGTTCCTGTTAGATTTTAAATTATTTATAGAAATAGAGAATAATTGTCCAGTCAGGTTATTCTCTCTTCTGAGGACTGATAGTTTTGCTACAAATATAAATTTTCAGGAAGTTCTCTTGATGATCTACATACTGTCTAATACCAGATATCAACACCTGTATTTTCTAGAAGATGAGTCACCTTTAAGAGCAATTTTTAGCTCTTTAGGCAGAATGTTCCAGGATTCACACAGGAGAATCTCAGTATACCCATGACAATTTGGAGGATCAGAAAGCACAGAGGGATGCAGCCCAAAGCTCAGTGCAGAGGTGCTGCACTGCAGATGCAGAGACCAGCACAGCAGGTAATGAATGAGCCTAATGCCATCTCCTACACAAAAAAAAGGCTCTTGTGATCTGTGTGGCGGAAAAAAAAAAAAAATAAAGTGTTTATGACAGCATATGGGCCACTTGGCATCAGTGAGGGACATTCTCAGGGGTTAGTCACCTTCACTACATGCATTATGTTCTTACACAATGCCAGGCTGCATAAAAAATCTGTCGACTGTATCAGAAAACAAATGAGTATTTCCAAGGTCTGAGGTAACTACAATCAATTTAAAAGAGAGTAATTTTTTTTCTTTTTTTTTTTTCTTTAAATTCTATGCATGTAACATAAATAAGTATTTGGATTTTACCTTTTCTTTGTGAAATGGAAATGAACCAGAATGGCACAAGTGAGTAAAGTAGATTCCTTTTCTTCAGCTTTTCTTCCAAGAAAACACAAGGAAATACAAGCAGCACAGAGCAGTGACTACTGTAGTGAGAAATACCAAAGAAGGGAATCTTACCTTCCTTAATCTGCTTTCAGCTTCTGACCTTCCCAACTCAGGGAGGCTGATATTTTGAGTCATTAGGATTTCTCTAATTGATCTTTTTTGCTCCTTAGTAGTATTTGTTATTGCTAAAGCCTCAATCCACCAAGGCACTTAAGCACCAGCTCCATTTCCAATCTGTGAATTGGTTCATTAAGAGTATACGTATCCCAGATATTATTTAAATGTCTCAGTGCTTTGCATCCACTGCTGGCTACAGGGAGCTCTCCCCAACAGGTACGAGAAGAAATAACTTCAGGGTGTCCACAAATAAAAGTTGCTTCCTTTCTATGTTGTTTTCCATGCAGAACAAAAACCTGAATGCCCAAAAAAGACATTTGCAGTTGACTCAAATGTGTCAGTAGACACAAACAAAATATTTGGCTGCACTTTTTTTAACTGAACAAACAGATTTAGGGAAATCTTTCTTTAAAACACTGCTTGGAGACAAAAAAAAACCAAACATTGTGTATACAAAATGTCAAAATAAAGTGTTTCAAATTTTTTGCCCGGTTACTGTGGGTATACTCATATCTAGTGGGTGGCAGACAGCCTCATCACATCCCAGCAGGCTGATGCATTTCAGTTTTTTCCTAAAAACTGCTTTCCCCTCATTTTTTGCATTATTTTGATAAGTAAGCAAGAAAGGTGGCATAAAACAGCAGAGACATTTAAATTTATGGACAAAGCAATATCACCTACATCAGGGTAGAAAAAAATGTAGATGCATGCTTGCATTGCTTAGTGTTAGCTACCATTGCCTCCTCTGCAGAGACCTTGATGGAGAAAGCTGAGCATGATCACAGGAGACAGGAACATTGGGGAGGAGAACAGAGGAATACAGCAATATGTCCCCAGGCAGAGGACACTGCCTGGGTCAAAGGTGTCTGAGCCTCATCAGTTGCTTCTGACATTGAGGACAAGATTTTCTGCCAGGGATGCCCACAGCAGCAGCAGATGGAAGGAGGCTGTAGGAGCTGAACTTTATTAGACCTTCAAAATCAAAATTATTTGACAGTTTTCTCAGGCTAAGACTGTTGCTTTGTGTTCACAGTGACTACCACAATACAAATGAAATCTCACTTAGAGAAACTCCTTATGATGAGAATCATCGAGTGATGCAAAACCACTCTTAAGAGAAGTTGTTTTTTCAAGACCTTTATACCCAGAATGTCAAGAGAATTGCAAATGCTACTGCAAGGAACAAATCTCTAGTGCCATGTGGAAACTGTGAGCCCAAACCAGCCCGTGATGACCTTCTTCCACTGCAGCAAGAGGATCCTCCACTCGAGCCCTGCAGCATTCCCAGCATGGCTGCAGTAGAATGGTGCTGGTGGGCACTCTGGAGCACACTCATCCCACCACTTCTGAAATCTGGCAGCAGGACAGGCATTTGTGGGATTATGCATCTAGAGTCAATTTGCAGTGAATCAGGACTGCAAAATGCTCACAAAAGTCTCTGCCAAAAAATCTGGTGCCTGCTTTGTTGGAAAACCACCCATTGAGGTCAGGTGAGTTTTACTTCAGAGCTCAAGGCCATGCAGAAAGCAATGTTCCTGGTCGTGGCTGGTTTTATATGCTGAATTATTGTCGAATAACTAATGTGTCACCACTGCACTGGATGTAAAGTGAAAATACTAGGCAAAAACAGACATTGAAAAAACTTCCCCAGGTACACCAGAACAGAGAGGAGCAGATGACCGTGCCACACACCAATGGGGAGGATGTGGACATTGTCTGCAATAATTCATAAATATTATGTTCTATTCACTCAGCTGCTGTGCTGGCTAGCAGAACAACAAAGCTCAGGTTCCAACAGAAATGGAGATACCAGCCTGTACAAAAGCTCCTCAGCATGCTCACAGAGTCTATCAACAATAAATGTTGCTATAGGATGAATACATTAAAAAATGGCAACAGGTCACACAGCCATGGGCTTCCCCAGTCTCACAGTGCAGCAAGGTCAGAAAAGGCTGTGATGTCCCATGGAAGGAAAACAGAGCCAGGAAAAATAAACCCCAATGTCCTTGCCACTGTCATGTTCAGGCAGGAGGAAGGGTATGAAGGGCATTAGCAGCTGCAGGTAGCAAGGTTGGGTGACCATGAGACCCCAGTCAGTGAGTTCTTTAGAAAAAAAAAAGTAAGGTGGTTTGCACCTTGTTTGCAGCCAAGTCCCCTGTCCATTACAAGAAGCCTGTGTCTCTATAGGAGATTGTGGTAATGTTTCTTCTAAACTACCAGATTAACTGTAGAAATTCCAAACTAATAACCATTCTCCAAGTAAGACTGTTAAGAGGGTGATAAAGAAAATCAACTGTAATACTGAGATAGCCACGTGAAAAATAGGGCAATTTTGTCTTCTCTGTAAACTGGGCTTCCATGGAGCCCTGGTTTGCTATTGTTGATTAACTGCTCAATTATCCCTGTTACAAAATTATTCCATGAAAAGCCCTGCCTGTTTATCCATAGCTCATTAATAGACAGCACTCCCTCTGCTGTCCCCAAAAATACATCGCATTACCCAGATGCTAACACTTGGTAAAATTGCTCTTTCTAGGCACTGCAAGCCAATTTTTAGGGCTGCTGACTTGCAGGTCCTGGCAAAGACATCTTCATGGGAAAGCATTTTCTGTTCAGTGAGTATTTATGAGTTCTTGACATTTTTCCTAGTCAAGAATTGAGTTGGGGTGGAGAAATGAATTAAGAAATAATTTTTAAAATCCTATACAACATTAGGAAAAGAAGGAGTTTCAGTCAATTAAAATACTCAGTTTTCACAGCCTTCAAAATTATGGCCAACATTAATATTTTTCTTTTCTTTTTTTTCCTTTTTATCTCCAGGAGTTATAAATTACACAAAGTAAGACCATTTAAAAAGACCTAATCTTTATAAAATATTAAAACATGACAGGAAACTACTTGAAACAGTTCCTCTCCTAAAAATGCCCCATTTATAGGAATCAGCATTTTCCTTTCCCACTTCACTAAAGCCTCAAGCACAAGGCTGTACAGACAAGGGGTGGCAGCTTTGGCTGGTGGTCAGGGTTTTCCAAACCTAGGAAAGGACCAACACACTCCTGTGACACCTTTGCTTTGGCTCTGGTTAATTAAAACATGAAACTGAAGCTCTTCTAGCATCATGAGAATTGTAAGGATGATACAGACTGCCAGACTTGAGGGCATCATGGACAGGGGGCCAGAGGGATAATGTGGAATAATTGGATAATTGGAAGGGAAGGACAGGGAAATCCACATCTACCTCAGAAAGCTTGGGGTGACAGAGGAGGAAGCAGCAGAGACACAGGTGGGAATGGACTAGAAGAGACACCAGAGAATAGGAAGGGTGGGAACTACTGATAGACCAGAGATGGTGGTGGAAGCTTTATGAATCAAAAACATCATAAGAGGGTGCAAAGAGGGAAAACAGGAGAAATGGGAGAAAAAATCCTGGGAGATGAGGTCACACAGGGTGTCCAGATGCTACAAACTGTGGCGTGACAGGCCTGTCAGGAGCCATGTGTGTAACTCCATGTGGTGCTGTACTGTACATGTGCCCCTGGGAGGGAGAAAAGAAAGCTTTCCAATGATCCCTACCAATGTTTATTCCTGGGATTTGCCTCCTGAACACTGAGTAACAAGACTGTTCAACACAGAGAACACCTTATTTGGAAAGTAACAAAATTGAGTGAATTTGCAAATATATCAGAAACCAAACCAAGTGGGGCACTTGCAGCAGAGTTCATCTTCAAACACCTACATTGAGAAATGTGCAGATTCAGCATTCTCAATAAATAATGTATCTGTCAACTGCTATAAAGTTTTAAAGAAATGAGCTGTGCATGAGCTCAAAAAGAGATCTCGACCTAATGAAAATATGCACAGAAAGATTTCTCTACCCCCTTGAGATCTGCAATCATAACTTCCACAGCTGAAGGTAACTTTAGCACTTACAAGAGAACTGCCAACTGCTCCTCCCCCCATCCCCAGACCTAAGAAAAACTGGCACAATAATGAGAGTAATTAGCATGCTCATCAGAAGTGGTGATCCAGATGTAATCTGGACACCTCTCATGAGATCCTCTGAAAGGCAGCAAGTGAATAAGCCAAATGGAAATAAAGGTGGCATGGGGCTTCTAAACCAGTATTTTTTGACCTCTAACCTGGCCCCTAGCTCTAGGAATGAGGATCCTCACACAGTGATAGGAAGATCAGACCAAGGAGCATCACCAGCTCCACTCACCTTCCATTATATGTCACCAACACTACAATGGGAACACTGTAAGACCCAAATAGTGTTTTCTACACCCTGAAAAGCAAAGAACTGCAAAAACAACCCTAAAACCTGGCAGTCTCTGCATAAAGTATCACTTCCATTTTACATGGGGCAAGGCTGATGCACAAAGGTGCTCCCTAAGATGCTCAGGAATGTGGTGTAGGATTAGGGGCTGCTGGAGACCACCTGCCTTCAGGTCCTGCACTTTACCTTCCCTTGGGGTCACTCTGCCTGGGTGGTTTAGTGTAAATTTAGTGTGGCTGAAACGCAAACCAAAGCAATTGCATTTCCCCTCACCTCTGATCTTTAGTTAAGTGTTGATGAATGCATATTGTTTTAACACTTGTGATACTTATAATTAGGGTTCTTTAATTTATGTTTCAATAAAATGTTCTGTAATAAAAATTTACTGCTCTGTGAATAAACATTTAAATGAAGCTCCTAATGGGGGTTACATGTTTTGAAGCGGTTCATGGCTTTGCCGAAGTCTCTCCCTATGCTTAATGAGAGTTATTTCCATAATCTCTGCATTATTGCTTAAGCCTCCCTTTAGGAATATTTTACAAAGTAAAATTCAGTGAAATATTATCAGCCAAAAGAGAAAATGCTAAGAGGATTATCAAATTGTCCCGTTAAAGGCACAGCACAAGCTTTCATTTTCCCCCTGAGATGTTAACATTGTAATTATGTAGAATGTGCTTACTAATTACCACACCAGTGTGTTATTTCTGGGTTTTTCCCTCAGAGGCCTGGTCTAAATGAAAAGGCTGGGAGACCCCTAGAAGGTCTGATACAAAGGTCAATCTAGTACTAATTTACTTCCTGATATTAGTAAGAATAAGGACCAAACATCCCCAAGAAACCTTCTGGATGCCAAGAAACTTCCAGTTCCCTCAGAGGGGACAGAGAGATGCTGTGTACAAGGACGTATCCAGCTTCTCCAGGCTGTATCCAACATCAGCCCTACTGGTCTGCCATTAACACCAAGGGTCTCATCCCCATGTCACCAAAATTTCCACCCATTTTCTCACTGCCTCCACTGACAACAGGACTCAGCATCACAGCTGAGATACAAAGTACACTGGGGCTGATGGAAAGATTACTGTTGGAATACAGTGGTTTTTCAGTCCTCTGGAGTATCTGCAATGATGCAAACACCTGTAAGGTATTTCTTCCATGTGTCTGAGTACATTTGAGGAGAGCATAAAACTGAAATATATCAGCTCTTCGCTAGCAGGGAATAAGAGCATCATAGCAGCAATGGCCCACTCCCCCTCTAATGCAGGGGGTAGGGAAGAAGAGAAGATAAATCAGGAATGGATGCAGCAGAGCCTTACGTAGAAGTTACTCTTATTCTAAGATGGAAATCATTATCTCTAATTCTTGTGGTGATTGCCTTTTCAGACCACTGTTGCCACTTCTTCTAGGACAACAACAAAATTCCTGCAGGATTAAAATACTGTCCCTGTCTCCTCTTTCATTAGTTAAAGATGGAAGAGAGGTGTTACTGCAAGGAGAAAGAAAAGGTTTCTGATGATGATATCATGACTGAAACTCATAACTTTCTGTGCAGGATGAAATATATTCAAGCCATGGTTCTTTCTGTCACAGGATGTATCAGTGCTAAGGGAGATTTCTGAGGCTCTGTGTCAGTACTGAGGCATTTTATACCCTTAAGGCCACATTTCCCAAGAACTAGCAAATATCTCTGCATCCCTATAGCACTCACTAGACTGCATTTAGTTATTTATAATATTAAAATTATATATAGCAGCTATGGGTTCCAAAACATGGGCTGTTTTCCTGTTTTATTGCCTAATGTGCACATTCATCTCTGAGGTTTAGCTGCTTCAGTTAAACCTTTTAAATGTAAATTATTTTCTGTTATAAAAAGCTGATTGTGGGAGTTTTGGTATTTCAAAGATGGTAATTTATGTGACTGGAACAAAATAAAACATTCAACAGAAACAGAATTGTACTTGATCAAAAACACTTTTATGTTTCAGTTTAGTTTTCTTTTCATATTTTCCTCCTGCAGTAGTGGCCTCTGTCTTTTAATTAGCTTGAAACAGAAGATCTTAGATAAAACCATAATTTAATGCTATTTGCATATGTGTCATTCCATAATCTCTTCACCTCACATTTAAAGTATTTTTAAGCTGTCATGAACCAATGCATGAAATACCTCATGCAGCTGCTCAGCTCTTAACCCATCAACAGTCTACCAAAGGCTCTGGGATGATGAGGAAGCAAGACCAGTCTGCAAACAACCCACCAGATTAAGTCACCTCCCTTGTCACTTAAAGCTGGTTTAATAGCACATCCAGTAAGGCAGCTGAGAATAGAGAATGCAGATTTTCAGCATGGACAATGTGACTACTGGTCAATCGTATTTTTCTTTGATTTACTTCCCACACACAGAGTTGAATTTGGGATACTAGATGCTCTGTGGAAATAAACAGCATGCTTGAAAAGCAAACTTCATACATTACCTACAACATGACCTAAAGGTGACTGAAATCCCTGTAACAACTCATCAATTTCAGCAGGTATTGGATCAGGCCTTGCAGAATACCACAGTATCAGCACCAACACAAGTCACCTTTGAAGATTTTGACAACAACCCATACAAACTAATAACTTATCCCAGGCTACTACTGCAAAAGTAGTAACCATTCTTAATTTCCCAGGTAGAGCAGGATTTTTCTTGCCATCTTTCACAACATGCAGTCCTGCACTAGTTTCCCCCTTTTTGCTCAAGACAGAGAAACACTCCTACTAACTTCAGTTTTGTTCCTTCATGATTTGAAGAAATCTGGCAAACAGATGTGCTACTCATGGCAGAGGATATGCAACAGTGTGTTCCCAAACTTCAAAATAAAATCAAATGCACTCCATTGCCTTTACTGACTGCAATATTTTGAAATCAGCTTAGAAAAGGTACCAATGTCCCTCTCTTGAACTTTTTTTAATCCTCTTAAGGTACTTCTTTAAAGTAAACCTGTGTGTGGTACACAGCATCTGCATACCTCCCACCTAAGTGTGGTGAATGGTTACAAGGCCAACACTGATAAACCCACAGAAATGCACTTCTCATTGACTGTTTGCTAAAAACAAGAACTTGATCATTTTAACTTACCAATTTAATTACAGAAATGTATTATCGATTTGAGCTTTCTTCACATCCATAAGCTGGCCAGAGAGAAGAGTGAACTGTTCTAAGAACACTTTCACCTTGATAAGCATGAATTACCCTAATTGGGAGAGGAATTATTTCAAAATTGTTTAAATCCACAAAATCCTTTCAACAGGGAACTTTGGTGGATTTGTAATACACTGACGTTTGCCAGGAACCCAGCTGAAACCACCAGACTTTCTGTCCTGGAGACCTTTCAACAGACAGTTTGTCCAAATGGACTTTGACTGTGACTACCAGGGCCATATGGGCAGAAGAGTAGCAGAGGTGAACAGTTTGTGATTAAGTTCCTAAGTCATTTAACCTTCAGAATTACAATTCCACACACTCTGCCACCCAACAGGAGGCTGTACAAGCAGGTGAAAAGATAGATGTCTATTCTTAATGACTGTTTAGGAGACTGCTGAGCTCTGGTCTGTGCCCACGTTGGTTCAGTTCATTAATGTAATTAACCAACAATCAATCTTTTTAAATTAGTTACACAAAAACAGCTATTGCCAGATCAACTGACATGAAAGTTAGGTCACGTTCCATTTCTGCACGATTTAACATCCACACTGGAACAGAACACAGGGCATGGAAGCATCGGAAACTGAAGCCAAATTCATTTGAGGCCCTACAACTTAATTAAAGTGTGCAAAATCTGTGCAGCTGGCTTGGTCTTATTTGCATGGCCTTCCGTGTTTGCAGCTAAAGACCTTGGCAATATAAAAAGTGCTCAAAAAACAAAAGAAAGAAAGAAGTGCTCCCAGGAAATATTTAGTAGTGAAGGAATTCAGATAATTTTAAACAGCGTAACTTTATGCAGGACTTCAAACTGAACCTTTTCAGCAGCTTTCATGATTCACCAGCCGCTCTGTTCACAAAATAAAATTAAAATAGGAGGTGCAGAAGCTGATATTAGTGTCTCTCCCCTTTCTCTGGGCTAGGAGAAGATCAGGAAAGCAACTGCAGTTTCCAGTGAACACAAAGGTTACCAGTGAAGGGTTACAGCACAGCTTCATCGTCAGCCTCAACATGTCAATCTGCTGTCCAAGGATCAGAGCTGAAAGCAGCTTTTAACTCAGGTCCACAACCCGCAGCCTTCTTTCCCCTTTCTCCGGGGGATGGGAAAAGGATTTGGTTGGCCTAAACCTGGTGCAATGTGCTCTGCAGAAGTGCTGGATGAGGGGTTGCTAAGGTGACCAAACCCTGCCCCTCCTCACCTTCCTACCCAGAGCTGAAGGGCCGAGGAGCAAACAGCAGCCCTGCAGAGTCTGCTTTGGACCGAACAGACCTCGGACCAGTCTGAGAGCCAGACTCAGGGGATGTGGCTGGGTGGCCTCTGGGTGGCTGCCTGTGTGGCTACAGCAGCCCAGGGCAGGCTGCAGGGGGATGCTCGTGGCCCTGGTCTCTGGTGGGTTAACGTGCGGCTCTGCCTGGCGGCTGCAGAGCATCTGTGAGCTCAGTGTGGGTGCACTGTCAGCCTGGCTTGAGACTAATAGACAATTTCTTTCTCAACCCTCTAAGCTGAACCTGAACTAAACTGCTTTCAATTTCCCCAAAAGGCCAAGTTTTCAACTTCGCCTTATGCTTGTCCATTAAGAGAGCATCTGGCTTCTTTTAATCCCTTGCAATAACTGAGTTGATCCAATTGCTTCCACTGGGCCTAACACAGACATTGATGCTGCCATGAAACCAAGTTCCTCCTCCTAAATCCACCGTGAAACGGATGGGCAAGTGCTTCCCTGGGATGCAGTGCAACAGAGGAGTACAGCAGTGCCCAGGCTACGAGTCTGCAAGCAGCTGAGCACATTCCATGAAGTGCCGAGCACCTTTCCTGCTGTTTTTGGCAGAGCAGCCACTGAAGGTTGCAGGATCAGGCCCGCAGATTTCCCAGTGAAGAGGAACTGAAACACTCCCCTATTTTTCATCTTTATGAAACCAGGTGATTAGGCTGATGTAGCAGAACGGAGGAGTGGAAACTGGGGAAGGAGAGGAAGAATGCCCACTCAAGTTTGGTTTTGAAAGCTGCATGCAAATTAGAGTGATTGGAGAAAAAAAATCAACAAAACATTTCCAGGAGGCTGAGGAGGAATATGCAGCCTGTCACTTAACACTCTCCACCCTCTGCAGTGCTGCTGCCAGAGAACCAACATAGCAGCTCCCTCCAGAAATGAAACTGAAGCAAACATAAGTGAATTTAAAACTAATAACAGCAAGAAACTTTAATGAAACTCTCTCTGACCAGCTAGAGAATCTTTTCTCATATAGAATTTTCTGAACTTTGATAAATGGGCACTCAGAAGGCCCATTACCACTTTGTGCCTTTGCATGAACATACATGCATGTTTCCTGCTGCATACATATAACAACAAAATACATGGAACCCACCTTGGCAAATTCCTATTACCTTACCACAGTGATCTGCCTATTTTGAGGTATACAATGCTGTTTCATTGCACTATGATATACATGTTTTTAATTTCAAATTCTATGTAGCTGGAAAATTGGGTTATAGGAGCTGGGAGAGAAGAGATCTCACCCTAGGAGCAGCTCCCAATTTGGTTTGTATCTGCCTTACTCCAGAAGCTGAGCAGGGAGCCTGAGCTATTTGTGGCTTTACTATCCAGCAGCTGCCAGAGTCATAAGCAGACTGCAATGCACAAGGAATACAAAACAGAGACCTAGGGGGGAAAGAAAAACTTTCATAAATTCAGCTCATCTACCAACATCGAAAGAATTACTAATCAGAGAAAGAAAGCTACAGAAGTGTTAACATTAATTCTACTGTGCTACAGACCATGTGGCTAACACTATGACACCTCACCATTTACTGAGGGAAAGCTATTTATTTATGTAACCTATAGCTCACATTTAAATAATTAGTTTGCCTGATAAATTTTAGAACTTGCAATCTGTGTGCCATGCTTGTATAAGAGCAGCATATTTAATGAAGGTAGGATTGTTTAACACCTCCAGGATCATAGTAAAGAGTTTCATATAATTAGCAGAGTTAGCCACTCCAACTTTCAGGCACTAACGCACATTAAAAAAAAAAAAAAGTACTGATTGTACAGAGTGAAGTGGCTGCTCCAGAAATGTAACCTGCCCTCCTAACAAGGGCTGTTCAGTCAGTGATATTGTGCTGCTTGGGAATAAGCAAATCAAGTCTGGTTAGACAGGACTTGATCCAAAGTTCCACACAAACTTTCTGTTATCTCTAAGACTCTGAATGCTCTTCAGATCAGTCTGCCATCTTTGGTTTTCTTTCAGCACACCAGGGGCAAAGGTCTGAATTTAAGAAGCTGGCTACCTGCTACTTGCTTCAACATCAGCAGCTCAGTGTTTCCTTATAGCCAGACACCAGAGTACACTCACAAGACTGTGCATCAGAGTTGAGTGATTTTTACATCAAAATTTCTTTGCTTTAGGCCACATTTCTAGAACTTGAAGAGTAACAGTCCTGGGATGATATTCTGGGTGCAGAAGTTCTGACTCTGAATACCCAGCAGCAGGAGTTGCACAGGGATACAACTAATGAGCTAAATTCAGTCCTCAGCAGAATGGTCCTCACTTCCAGAGTGTGCATCAGGGATGAACTTGATCTTTGTTACTGTTATTTTGACAAAAACAAGTGAGCAGACCCCATTTGTATGAATCACATCATGGCAGTGTCTTGGCATTTCAGCAGAATAAGAAAGTAATAAACACAGATCCTTGTAGTTTAGATTGTAAGCAAAAATAAACCCGAATTTCAGCTTAGAAGTCAGTTTGGGGATAAACATGAGGTGAAAGATATTCTTATAGAGAGTGGATACCACTGACATTCCTCTACATGGGAATTAGCTTTACATGACCTAACTAGTCTGCATTTTAGAGACTTAGTGTGCAAAGTGACAACGAGACAGAGAAGTGATATTCTGAAAATCAAATCACAAATTCAGACATTAGAAATGCTCACTTAAGGGCTCTCCTTATGGAATCTCATCTGAAAGGAAGGCCAAAATGATTATTTTTTAATTTGCTTCTTTGGTAACTGTTGTTCTTAGGCCAGATCTTAAAACACCTGAATTTAAAGCCAAATTTCTAAAGTCGTTCTGCAACAAGCAGCAACTACGACACTGACACTTCTTGTCAGATTTTTCAAAGCACTTCAACATTCAGTACATTTCAGAGAAATTAGCCACCTACATTATTGCCAATCAGTTCTGAAAACCCTGTTTCATCTATCTTAAGGTCTCTTGAAAACTTCCACCTATATGTCTTTTCCAAATGATATTCAGGCACTTTAGAAGCTATTCTAAGTTTGATTATTTTGGAGACATGTCAAAGTCATGTGCAAAGTCCCTTTGCACAGGGAATTATTTTCTATTTCTATCTATACAAAAATCTAAAGAAATAAGGATCAATCCCACCATGCCTTTTTATCAAAAAATCTTGTATCATCACATAACATTAATCACAGGCAAGTAAAACGAAGCCAAACTTGAGTTTAAAAATAGCACTTAGGCTCCTACTTTGGTAACTCAGCTGCTAGGAGCATTTACCTCTATATTATACTAAACTCAGTCAAGCAAATAAACACCCTCTTGCTACTGCTGGAGAGGAGCAAAGACCAATATATATTAAAAGAACCTTGATATCTCTGGGAAAATAAGTACTTATTAGGTGATAACTATATATCCACCAGGGAGAACTGCCATGAGCAATGATGACTCTTAGCAGGAAGTTTGGAGTAAGCACTGTGTGATATGGTAAGGGACAGAAATAACTCTTGTACTGCAACAAGGAGAGCATAAGACAGAAGAAGAAAGGGATGAAATATTCCATATTCTTAGGCAATCCAGAAAGGAAGCAGCTCATATTCAGAAGTCTGAGAAAGGAAATGCTTTTTCTTTGTTGAAGCAATGCACAAAGCATGGCCTGGAAAAAAGGTATCCTCTTTCCCCACAAAGCAAAAACACCACACTGAATTTAAGTTACACCAAAATCCTCAGTTTAATAGGCATATTTTGGGGAAATTTTTTTCTCATTTTTTTCAACAACTTGAAAATATGGAAAAGAAATTATCTCTCTCCCTCCTATGAAGAAGCAAACTCTCAGTTTCCTACATTTCCATGTACAGAACCAGATAGATCCCTGCCCTCTCCACAAGAGAGAAGAGATGGGAAAATAAAAAAAGAAAGAATCCTTTTTTTTTTTTTGATTCTTTAGAGGGGTTGTTCACCAGGGGAAAACAAGCACTCTCCTACCAAGGAATGAGGACACTGAGAGGAGTACGGTACTACAGCAGTATAATAAACAAAGCTGAGACTCTCCATCCAGTGGCAATGCAGCTGTGTGAGGTCCATCCATGTGGTGCATTTCAGTGTCATGAAGCATTTCTCATGTTGAATCAAAGCCAGAACAGATATAATGGAGTAGGCTGGGAAGTCATCCTTTGTAATCTGCAGTTCACAAAACCCAGCCACCCAAAGGGGTATTCCAGAATAGCTTCTGAAGCTGTTTGACAAAACTTGTGCATCTCTGAAATGCTAATCAGGGCAGAACTAACTGATCAGAGAAAAATCAAGTTAGAGGAGGACAGGAGGTCAGTAGCAGATTACAGTGTGAAAAGGTTTACATGGACTTGTTAACAACTGCTTAGGGTACAACTATAATTAAGAGATCTCCTTCTCTTGTTCCAGGGTTTGAGAGTTTTGTTTGTTTGGTGTTTTGTGTTTGCTAGTTTTCTGCCTTTCCAGTTATGGCAATGAATTTTCTATCAGGGCCCTGGGGAAGCAGAGCAGACTTTCAGCATTCACAATCAGGAGAAGCAGAAGATCATGACAATGGAAAGGCAGTTTAGTCCCAGAGTTGTTAAATTCTTTCAGAAGTTTTACATCTTGTGAATATGAATCTCTAAAAATTCTCTGCTCATGGATTTACTTGCACAGTTGTACCAGAAAACACCTAAATCTGCACAAGTCACTGATACTCATTTGATCATATTTGTTCTGCTACCTCACTCAGTCAGAAAACTGATTAAAGAAATTGATTCCTTCCATGTGTATAGACGATTAATAGTAGGTATCCAAGTTATAGGCTTTCACTTGATCCCCTACCTCCTCCAAAAGCATGAAGTCGGTCAAAACTTATGAGTAGGGTAATAGTTTTCAGAGTGCCCAAATACCATTTGAGAAGCAGATTTTGAATGGCAGATTTTTTTGGTCCATCCTTGCCAGGAATGATGCATTGCAGCCAGAGAGCACAACTTGGAAGAATACTGGCTAGTGACAGCAAAACAGGCCACAGGCTTACTCAGACAATGGAAAATTAGAATTTGTCTTTGATAAGTTAATGTAGAGCTTTCTAAACAATGTTTTTAGGGCTGAACTTTGCTTCAGACTATTGAATTTAAGAGATGCTTTCAGCACAAGAAGCAGGAGTGATCTGTTTGTCAGAGAGCAACTTGCTGGGAGAGTCAAGAGGACATTGACTCTCACAAATATCCCAACATAAATTGCAGCCTTTTTCTGGAAGGAAAAGGAAAACACAACAGAAGTGCAAAGGGCTAGGGAAAGGCCATATGATCCACAGTAATACTACTTTGGACTCTGTGATTTCCCTGGGCTGGCAAGAACAAGGAATCTGCATCGAAATTTAGCTACCTAAATGATTGCTTTGATTTTCAGAGGTGAGGAATGCCTGCAGCTCCTGTCGACTTCAGGTGCTCACATTCGAAACATTTGGCCTTTAGTCTTCAACTCAAACTAATTGAAGGATTTAACATTTCAAAGCTACGGGGGTTTATCCAATCCAAAGTACCATAAAGCTGCAGTTCCTAGGCATGAGAGATATGACACACAAGCAACTCAAAGGCAGAAGCAGGAGAAAAAAAGACGATTATTCCCCAACGTGCATCCACTTGAAAGACAGACTAATGAGTGATTAAATGACATAATTTAATCCCAAGGCTTCTCAAATACAATGCTGCATTTTCCTTTCCTCAGTCACTACAGAGTGTGTAAGTAAATTTTAACTGTACTCCTCCTGCCCTTTGAAATACAGAAAAAATGTGCCCCTCAGTTTAGTTCCCCCTGAGCTGTGTAATAGGTCAAATTAGCCAACAACAGCCCTGCATCACAGCTAGGGCTAGGGGAAAAAGCAAACTAAAGGGTTCCTGCCCTCCCAAGAGCATGAGACAACATTTTCGCAGAGATCCAGGGCTTATCAAACCTGGAAAGCATCCTGCAAAAGATGATGGGGGGGCAATGAGAGACACCTTGCAGAGAAGGGGGACACCTCTGCAGAGGGGATACTGGTGCAAAGAATCCTACAGAGTATTAGGTCCTCAAGGTGTTCACACAAGGGTTGAGCAGATTTTCAAGAAAGCCTTGTAGGACATTAAGGTCCAGTTCAACAACTGTAGTGCAGACTGAAAGATTGTTTGTAATGGGGCAATTCCTAGGATCCCCACTGGCTTTTACACCAGCTTTACCTTGCAAAATTAAACTTAATGCTTAATTATTGATTAAAACATTTAATTAAAAGCAAGATCAGTAAACACACTGTTTTAAGAAAGGGATGATAACATGCAAAGCTCAAGAGAGATTTCCAGCAGCAGACCAAGGTTAAGCAAGGCTTTCTGTGATATGGTTCTTGCTGTATCTGGCAGAGACATTTGAGACTGCAGAGCACATTATGCATTAGATTGTTACAAGAAAAAGGGTAAAGACAAACCCATGGATAAGCTAATCAAACACCACTTTACAGAAATGCACCTATCCTTTCCCCTGCCACAATTTTGTACTGCTAGGAAAGTCACCTCAGCCAGAACATCTCAGAGTTTGTCACCTTCTGGACATGAAACATGCTGGCCTGGTCTGCAGGAATCCTGAGCAGCGACAAGTGTAAGTGGTATTTAAGAGCCATGAGCTGAATCTGTCATTTAAGTTGCTAAGTATGCAAAAGAAATCAAGCTTTAAAGCTGTCACCCAAAGAGAATGAGCATTACTTAAAATATAAAATATATGTATTAATGCTTCAGAGACTTTTAGATACTCTGCTGAGAGGCTCTGTAAGAAAGCTCAGAGAACATTTATAACCCTGCATTTGGTGCAGAGTTTGGATGGCATCTGAGCACTGGAACTGCACACTGAACCATGCAGATAAAAATAAACACTTGATCTCGTCCACCCTGTGCACAGAATAAAGTAGCAGCTTGTGATCAGGTTTTTAAGACTCTATCTCATTCATGTTCCAAATTAAAGCTGCACAAGCAGTCTTAATTCTGCCTTTTCTAATCCTTCAGAGTTTAATTTTACAGATGTAACTTTCTGCAAACATAAACTGTTACCAATGTGCAGAAAGTTGTATCTGTCTCTGGTAAGAGTGATATATATCCAGTGTACTAGCACAGTAAATTCTAATGAAATGATCCTATGAATCATAACATAGTATTCCACTTAATTGATACATTCCCTGAATAAGAATATTGGAATTTTTTAAAAATTAGAATTTTTGAGGTGCTATCAAGTAGGATTAAAGTAATGAGATAAAATTTAAGTAAATACATTACTTATATAAATAGGATTTTGTGCTGTGCTATATTAACCTCAATTTTAATTTGATTTAGAACACCAGCATCAAACTCTCAGCTTTCAGATTCTTTTCAGTTAATTTCATGCTAGCTTTAAGGAGTCTAATAATTACTGTATTGATACCATATTGATTTCTTTCCCTGTTACAGGTGATGTTTTGTGAGCATCATCACTACCACTTCTCAGAAAACACAAGAAGTGGGCAGGATTTAGCTATGTGCAAAGGGGTCTGCTTATCCAAAGGAGACTTCACATGCAGACAGTGTAAGACTAACAAGGTGGCTGCTTATGCATATGCACATATGAAAAAAACAATTTCTGAGTTTCTTATCTCTGTTCAGTAGTGTTAACAAAGCTAAAAGATGGTGAGAGAAATTCTAACAAGCACCAGAGACCATTGCAGGATACAAACAGCTGAACAGGGAACTACCATCATATTCCTAAGCAGCCACTCAGAGACAGGACTGAATAACATCACCAAGATATCCCAGGAATCATTCTCCCAGGTAGGTTGCAGAATTACGTGTCCTGAAAACACTGACGTGGGCACAGGAGGGTAGAAAGATTTTTTTTCCTGGAGGTAGTCTTATTTTGGTGACTGTCTTGGAAAATTATAGAGCAGGGCATCTGGTGAAGAAAAACATTTCTCTTTTGCACCAGGTCCTGCCTTTCACAAGTATAAAAAAGTCCCTAGAAACCTAAAATTAGCCATCTATGAAGATTTCATGTTTTTCTGTGAAAAGTGCTGTTGTATCTTTGAGTACCATCTACTTAACAATTACCATACCTTATTATATACAGTAACTCTTACAAGCCCCACAGCTTCCACCCACAGCAAATGCTTGCCAGCATCCAAGCATCTATTTTCTATTTCATTGACTGACATGCTCTTGCTTCTGTTTTGTGAGAGAAGATTCTACAGATGACCACTCTCCATGTAAGACTGAGAAAGAAAAAAAAAAAAAAAGGATGCAGAGACCAGCAACAAGCTGTCACACAAACAGAAATGGTTTCAGTTCTAAAGGAGGAACAAACCAACCATAATAGTGACAAATCAGAGCCTCTCTCACTGGAAAACCCTGCATCCTCCAGCTCTGGTTCTGTCTACAGCCTTTTGAAGACAGACAAGAGCTCACTTTACCTGCCCAGAAGCTGGGATTCAGGCCAGCACAGATTCATGCACCATGACCACATTTACAAAGTAAACATCCCAGCTTGTTTGGTTTATTAGCATGTGTTCATAATGATGCTACCACAGTCTCAAGGCTTTAGGACCAATGCTGCCCTACATCCCCCTGACCTGGAACTCAGGCAGAGCTCACTTACAACAGTCTTAAAGAACAGGTTGCCAAAGGCCTAACACTATCTTCTGTGATTGTGACTTACAGATAGTTATTTGCCAGAATACCTTTCACTAATGGCCAAGGAAAAAATTCAGACAAATCTTTACATACCCTTACTGTAGCTCTTGCTTTAGAAGCATTAAACAGGTATTTTTTCCCCTTAGTAAAGTTCTGTATCAGCTGTGCTTTGGTATGCCAACATTGTTCAAGTGTGGATGTGGTTCAGACATTACAGAAGAATACTGGATCTGATACCAGAGCTTTTCAACATACACTATAACACTGATGTCTTTTGTTTTCACATATCCATATTAATATCCTGAAAAGAGTGAATACAAGGGGCCTGTAAAAACATGAGCCACCTGAAATCTAATAAGAAATCATGTTTGTGAATAAGTTGCCCCAGGTCTTCTTATTTTTCATTAGCCCTGCATAGCTTGATGGAAGAAATAATTCCTAATAAAATGGAAAGTCCTTTTGCATTTATGCATAACTCATTGATGTGAAGTTGCTCTGGAGTATGTGGAGAGCACAGACAATAAAATTATTTTGCATTCTCTGACACACAGGGGTATCTTGCCATAGAAAAGGTGCATATGCTTCTGATAAAAGTCTAGAGTAGGTCATATTGATACTGAAGGTTTGATAACTCCTGCACACAGAGCTGTCAGTTAGGCACTCCATACAGTGGTGCCTTGTCAGATGTCTGATATAGAGTAATTTACTTTTGTGAGACAATTCAATAGAGCTAATGGCCAGAGGATTCTCTTGCTGTTGGTTACACTGATTTTACTGCTTCAGAAGAAGCTATTAACTAATGACAAGAATTTCCTTTGTAATCTTCCTTTCATCTTTGGGGGAAAAAATTAGTCACATTCTAAGTACTTCAGCATTGCTCAGTTCTTTATTTCTGTTTGTAATTATTCTGTGTTTTTCTTAGGCTTCTAAATAAGCCCAGCATCTATGCTTTCTTTAGTTGGTGCAAGAAATAAAACACTAAACAAGAAAAAATGTTTATCTTAACACTTGTGTGGAGCTAACATTTATCCCCTTGTCTGAATTCTGGATAAGAATGTCATCTTTCTGCTCTCTATTGCCATGGTTATGTCTGTGCAGGTCCTGAAGGGCTGTACTTTCATAATCCACACTGAAGTTGCAGGAATACTTAATTTGTTTTGTGCATTACGAAAACATCACCAACGTTCACAGCATTTCTGTGCATTTTTTGTGCAGCTAACCTTACTGGGGGCATTTACAGTGCTGGAGTTCTGTCTCACCAACATTTAGTTGAGTCTATTCTTTCAGTTTATGCATATATTTAAATTGAACAGAACTGTTTATTTAGAGGAGACCAATCCAGGCCACTCTAAAACTGAATAGCAGCTAACTCTACAATAGGACAATTTGTAAAATAAAGCAGCACTCAGTGTTACTGTGGTAGGGTGGAATCCAGACCTTTATACTGCAGGTTTCTAATGTGACTATTTATGATCAATCCAAGCAAAATGAAAATGTAAGCGCTTCATTTTCTACATAGTAAAAACAGCTTCACCACAATCACTGCTCAAGTAATTTGCCACTTGGTACATTCCATTCAGTTGTAGGTAGAAAGAACAAAATTACTCAGTCAAAGGTGACAAAAGTCAGTGCAGATAAAAAATTCTGTAAAAGTGAAGGATGAAGATAATTACAATCTTTCCAGCACAGAACCATTCTAATGTGTACAGAACAGCTTTACCTAGTCTCAATTCACATATATTTTCATTTAAATACAGTCCTTTGTTAATTCTACCACTCTCTAAAGTTTACTGCAGGGAACATGAAAAAGATGGTCTTTATGAACAGATGGTCTTTTCAAGGAAAAGTAGTTACACTTAAATACAGACAAATGTACTGCAGACTAATGGTCCTGTTAGAATGTAAGTTGTGAAAAGAGAAAATATGGGCCCACATAATATGCTGGAGGGGTTTTTTTCTCTTTCTGAAGACAAACTAATCACTAATGAAGCTAAATTAGCAGTAAACGAGTGCCAGTGTACAGTCATTCATGTACAAATAGATGCCTATTGATTGTATTTGACTGAATACAAATGTGAGTAACTGTTGTTTAGGTATTATTAGTGTAGGATGAGAAATTGCAACACAACTGCTACCTCCTCTACAACAAGTGAACAAATTCAGTCTGTTATGTACAGCTATATTCTTATTTTCAAGGATCAGCTTACATCTGAAAACTTGGTAGCAACCTCTTCATATCCAGCATGCTATCCAATGACCCTAGTTATATTTGAGAGCAAAGGTGGAGAGATTTTACCAAACCACATTCCAAATGAGCAATATGCTTTTCTTCTTACCTTCTGAGATACCTTTTGGTATTTGCTGTAGTCTACATTTTTTTAGAGATCCTGCAATTTTGTATACACACCCTGGGCTGTCTGTTAATGCCGAGTGCAACAAAGGACCAACAGGGACATAAAAGCATAAAAGTCTGGTTGGTTGGGGGGTTTTTTTGATGTTATTGTTTGTTTGGGTTTGGATTTTTTTTTTAGGAGCCTCTCTTTCTTTCACATTCAACAGAGTTTATTTATCAAGCCCACCAGACCTAAATCTGTGAAAAGCCAGATCACTTTCACAGGAGGAGAATATTTGGGGAGTAAACACTGTCAGGTGGGGAACACAATCATGCTAGGGCAAAGATACAAAGAAACCTCGAAATTGAGAAGAAATCCTAACCTTTAAACTATATTGCTTTTTGTGTGCATGTGTGTTTGTTTTCATTGAGAGCCTCCTTGAGCTCACTATCAGAAGTTTAGGGCAATGCTTTTCAATCCTCAGCAGCCAGGACACACTTTCAAGTCTACAAATACAATAAAATTAAATTATGGAAGATAAAGGCCCTTGGAAATCTTATTTCTACTGACAGTTTCCTGGTAGTTATAATGTTTTTTTAAAAAAACACTTGAACCAAATAGCCAAAGTTGAACTCTTTCTTTTTTACTCTTCTAATGGTATTGGTGAACTTTTCACCTTTCAGAAATGAGCCTTTCAGCCTTTCCTATGGGTCTGGGGAAAAGAGAAAATTATGTGAGAACTCACAACAGCCAAGACCATTCCCCTGCTGTATTTACAATAGGACCAACAGTGGAAACCAAATTCTGTACTCAGTGGTGCTGCCTGTTGCAGGACTCCAGTTTCTGGAGGTGCTGATGTACTGGAACTGCTGGAGGCCACCAGAGAGTGGTGCTGAACAGTGCTGAATCCAATTGACAGACACCAGTGGTGTCCCCCAGGGATCAGTGTTGGGCCCGGTTCTGTTTAATATCTTCATCAATGATTTAGATGAGGGGATGGAGTCCCCAGTTAGCAAATTCATAGACAACACTAAGCTGGGGGGAGTGTGGATCAGCTGGAAGGCAGGAGGGCTCTGCAGAGGGACCTGGACAGACTGGAGAGCTGGGCTGATCCCAACAGGATGAGGTTCAACACGGCCAAGTGCCGGGTCCTGCACTTTGGCCACAACAACCCCATGGGGAGCTCCAGGCTGGGGACAGAGTGGTTGGAGAGCAGCCAGGCAGAAAGGGACCTGGGAGTCTGGATTGCCAGGAAGGTGAACATGAGCCAGCAGTGTGCCCAGGTGGCCAAGAAGGCCAATGGCATCCTGGCCTGTATCAGGAACAGCGTGGCCAGCTGGTCCAGGGAAAGGATCCTTCCCCTGTACTCAGCGCTGGTGAGGCCACACCTCGAGTCCTGTGTCCAGTTCTGGGCCCCTCAGTTCAAGAAGGAGATTGAGGTGCTGGAGCGGGTCCAAAGGAGGCAACTGGGCTGGTGAAGGGATCCAGCACAAGTCCTGTGAGGTGAGGCTGAGGGAACTGGGGCTGTTCAGCCTGGAGAAGAGGAGGCTCAGAGGAGACCTCATCACTCTCTACAACTCCTTGAAAGGAGGTTGGAGCCAGGGGGGGGTTGGTCTCTTCTCCCAAGTAGCTACCAGTAAGACAAGAGGGCATGGACTTAAGCTGTGGCAGGGAAGTTTTGGTTAGACATTAGGAAAAAATTCTGTACAGAAAATCAGGTGATCAGGTGGCTCTGTCCCTGGAGGTTTTTAAAAAGAGACTGAATGTGGTACTCAGTGCCATGGTCTGGGAACCACAGTGGCAGTGGATTAAGGGTTGGACATGATGACCTCAGAGGTCCTTTCCAACCCAGATGATTGTTATTCTGTGGTATCACTCAATCATGGGAATAACAGAAAAAAGTATTCTTATTTTTAAAAAGTGAGCACACCTTGGAGCTGCACCCCCTCCCCAGCAAACCCTGCTCTCTGGCTGCAATGGCACAGATGCACTAGGATCTACCTAAGGGCATAAGGAGTCTTTCTGATGTGGTGAGGATAGATAGGTTTCAAGAGCTGTGTCTGTATAGCACATACATTGACTTCAAATGCTGCTACAATATTAATATGATATTTTAAAAATTATTAATAAAGTAAATTGTATTTGAAGATGCTAACAGAGATTTTAATAATGATCAGGTTTCCATTTACTATTTTTTTCCTATCATTACAACTGAGACCAAAACGTTCATTTTGAAGTCACTGAGTGATGAAAATTAAAAAAAAATAATCAGTTAATATATTGAGTAAAGAAATGAAGACTGTAAGGCATATAGTGACAGATAATGTCACAGCTGAGAGGAAGCATATCTCAAAGTTAAATATTCTGTCATATTATGATATCCTACTTCTGGATTATTTTTTTTTTTTTTTTAAGAAACTCAGCTAAAGAATGGCAATGCTTCATTCTCTTAAAAAAGCAGACAAGTGAATATGCTCCAACTCGTTTTTTTTCTTGGGCAACAAGAATGTTATGGTTAACATTAAACTGAGATTTGGAAAAAGAAACAATGAAAAGTCTAACTAAAGGAATATGAAGATGGAGACGAAAGAACTATAATATGTTTCATAGCATAGTGAGGCTTATTTGATGCCAGTTGAAATATCCATTACATCCTTTTTTGCTGTGGCCAGTATTTCAGCAGATGTCCTAAATGACTCACCCAAAATTTGGTCTTGCTTCTTGGGTAAGGCAGTGAAAACCCAGAATAAATCCACCAAAGCAACAGAATTTATCAGAATTTACTCTAGTATTCTGAGGCTAACTGCTCCTTTCTCTTTTAACTTCAGGGTTTAGTTTTAAACAAGAAACACACAGTAGAGATCTATACTAACACTATCAATGCTCTGACTACCCAACAATCTTATTTCTCTCCCTCAAAACCAAACCTGATCCAGCCAAATTCGCACAAGAACATGCAGATACTGCATCAGAGTTTCTAACCTCAAAAACAGCAGTGAACCAGTGTCTCTTTTACAGCCATTTGAGACTCTGCTCCTGATTTCACACAGCAATCAGCTTCTCCAAAGCACGAGTCAGGTGTCAGGCAGTCACAAACACGTCCATTCTCCTCTTCCCGTTCTCCCTGGCTTGTTTATTTCACTCCACTGATATATCAAAATGTTTACAAAAGAGTTAAAATTTAACATCTCTATCCATTTGATGGCTTTCAATTACAAACTTAGTGAAGGAAGAAACAAAATTAGTAAACAGCATGGTTGTCTGCCATCCAGAATGGTTTCTGGTCATGGAACCTCCAAAACACGACTAAAATTACCACATTGCTGAGCATGTCCTTTATGTCTTCCCACCTTGTTTCAACATGAGATATGAAAGTTCCTTCATGCAGCAATGATCTTTTTGTTTGCAACACAAATATGCTCACTGATGACAAATAATTGGATTTTCCAAAGAAATAATTAATTTGAAAATTCTGTTTTAAGTATTTATTCTTGATGTTCTAACTAATCCCCATGCTTGCTCTTACATAAGGAAAGTTTTGTGAAAATAGATATTTGTCCTGGTTTTATTTGTGCAGACAGCAATAACTTGAGCACACTCAATTTCTTACCACTCTTAACTTCTGTGGTTTATCTGATAAAAGTTATCAGTTGGCTCATTAGCCATACTGGAGGAGGAAAATAATAAAATACTGACTTGCTTGAAGTCATCAAATGGCTCTTTGACAGTTATTTCTGTAGACAAGTATGAACTCTATGGCAGCTTGTGAGGAAAAACCTAGTCCTGAACTAAATCAGTCTGTGCAGCTACTGCTGGGAGTTTGATTGCAGATTGTCAGAAGACTGACACAGGCTGATAAGAAACACTTGGAAAAAACTCAACTTTATTTTATAAAAAATAAACATATGCAATAGTATCAATGCTTTGGCAGCTGTCTTATGAGGAACTTGATTTTTCTCTCTTAATTTGGAAGTAAATATGCAGAAAGTTGACAGTGTCTTTAGACTTTTCATTTTGGGCTTAAGAGACAGTACAGAACAAATAGATTTGATGCTACTTAAGAGTCCCTAGTAACTTCCCATACGCTTCCCTTCGGATCTGAGTCACTGATACCTCATCTGTACTGTTTCTGAAATAGGTGACACATCGTAGTTCTCCACAATTTTAGGTTTACAGCTTCAAGACACATTTGTAACTGATGCTGTAGCACAGCCACAGATCAAAGCGATGATTAAAATCTAAGTTCTGGTGGGAGTTCAATCACTTCAAAGCCTATACATAGCAACATTAACATCCAGTCATGCATAGTTTTAAAGAATGTGTGGCTGGGATCAGAAGTCCCAGAGGGAAATGAGGCAGCCTTTTCTGTGGAAATAGATAGCACTCAAAATGCTCAAAGGTTTAAATCTCAGCTACTGTCAAAACCCTCGTGGATGGTGAGGAGCCCTTTTGTGTTTATCGAGAGTAGCAGTATTTTTTACTTTTTTTACTCTAGCCAAAATAATAACAACAGAATTTCCATGCATGAGATTAAATGCACTGTTGTTACCACACAAATGCAGTGTGAAAACCAATCTTGGCATCAATCGTATATAGACATCTGCCCCATACATCAAAAAAAGTTATTTTGAAATCACCATTTTCTACTGCAATGCTCAGGAACTTTCCTATTGTATTTCTTTGTTGTCTCATTCAATAATATCTCTGCACATAAATGGTACTAAGAAAATCAGTTTACCTCTACTATTATTTATTATTCATGTTATGGGAGCACATAGAAACCCCAGCCATGGGGCCTTGATCCTATTTGTACTTGCTGAACAAATACATCCCAAGAGACAAGTCGCTGTCCTGAAGAAAGATTTTATTTACAACCTAAACAGACAAGACAGACAAAGGGTGGGAGAGGAAGTAACAAGGTGAAATAGCTTACCTACAATCCCACTGTTAACCACTGACTTATTGAGGACAAGCAGCAAGCCACTGTCAAGTCCAGGAATATAAATCTGGTCGATGGGATTGCTTCAAAGAACCAAACTCCCCAGCCTGGCCCTGGACTGCAGAGCACTCTGCCTGGTCACCCTCTCATAGACACTTCCCTGGGCAATCTTAGATGGCAGCTGCACAATCCATTGCATCTCAAATGCTTTTGCACTGAAACTCAAGGAGGGGCTACTAATTTTTAGGGGTTGCATGTAGTAAAAGCTGCCATAGTTGAAGATCAGCAGCACTGCCCAGCTTCTCCAGCTTTTACACATCACATTATATACATCAAATCTCCTGGGAGCCCTCACAGAGTTATTACAATACAAGTTAGCCTGGGCAGGGCCAAAAAATATTTATTCATGCTTGTCTCAGTAGCATGCATAGCAATTACTGCTTATGGGAATCAAATGTGGGAGTCTGCAATGATTAAAAGAACATAGGATGGAGAACAGCTCAATCACCTTCACCACTTCTGAAAGACTCAGGCTCATTAGGCTCATCTGTTCATGCAGAACAATGTTAATTCACCCTAAAAAGGATGGCAGGGGAGGTGAAAGGTGGCTACACATCCCCAGAGCTTAAATATGGCACTGATAAACTACACAAGATTAAAAAAACCCAACAACCCCCCCAAAAAAACCCAAAAAATCCAAACCAAAAAAACCGCGAAAACCCATAAAAATCCCAAAACTTAAAAACCCCCCACACCTGGAAATAAGTGAGAAAGGCCCTTGGATCACATTTTGGCTGGAGCTAAAACATCTGTCACCTCCAGTTTTCTACAGAATCCGAAAGACTCATTCATTACCCAACTTTCCACCCAGAGATTTATATGAACAGTAGCATCTAATCAGTGAATGATGTAAAACTTAATAGTTACAGCTAAATAGGCAGAGAGACTTAAGAAACCACCACCAAAGCCATAAGACCAAAGTGCTGGCTTCTGGTCATCCCAGATTAGATCCCAAGCCTCTGTTGCATACAGTAACCAACATCTTCCACAAACTGGAACTGATATAACCATGTCCCACCTAGTTTATATCCCATTCCCTTGCCTTTTAACTAGCCATCAGATTTTTCTTTCCATGTTTTCACATGTTGGTTTTAAATGATAGCACTGCATCTTTTCAAAGCTGTGTCTCCATTTTCTGACAGATGGAATCATTTTTATATATTGTTTTACCTGCCTCACCAGGGAGCTCTGCAACCTAATCATAACACGGGACAGATGAAGAGGTTTACAGCACAACTACATCACTGCAACATAATGTTCACTTGAGCATCACTTATTTCTTCCTGTTTCCCAAAGATACAGCAGGCAGCACAATGCTTGTCTGATGCCAGGCTGTTTGAGTCCTCCTGGTAAGTGACTGAAGGGCAAAACAAATGCAGTAATTTTGCCTCACCGTTGCTTGGCACCAGCTCAGCATCTAGAACTCAGCTGGACACTCCTAACCTAAAATGTTACCTACATCACAAAACCTGTTCTGTGAGAAGGCAGACAAACCAAATAATATGACTTCCCAATGTTAGGCATGGGGTAAAAAAAAAATTCAGACATGCCAGTAGCAGTGTAATAATAGAAACTACACTAGCTGATCACACCCTATCCACAGTGCAAGAATGAAGGGAAAATTCAGAAGTCAAACAGAAATAAAAAAACAACCCCAAACAAACCAAACAACTCATACAAAGCTGTTTGGCTGTCCTGGTGCAACTCTGCCCCTGTTATTGCTTTTCTGTTAGTGCTGGCTCTTTCAGTTGTAACTCCCACTGAGATTTATGCAACTAAATCTAGCAATCTTTTGCAAATTCCTAACCTGAAGGCTATCTATAACCTTAGTACTAAGAGCTATAACAAAAAATAAAAATAAAGAAAAATAAGAAATCACAACCAACACAGAATAACAAATAAACAAACAAAACAACTCAAGCCCTATAAGGCCAAACCAAAACTGGAAAGAGCTACAGTGCTCTTTCTGAGGGGTGGTTATTGTATTATTACCTACAATGGGGTTTCATCTTGTTGCACATGAGATTAGCCATTATTGATGATAAATTGCTAGACTGAAAAAAAAAGATAAAAATCACTGATGTGAGCCAACCTGGCTGTAGGTATTACCACAGTGCTCCTATGTTATTTCTTTTGTGATCTTTTCTCAGTTTCTGTCTTTTGTCACTCATCAGGCATGCTGTGCATGGGATGAAGAAGCAGCAAGAAATACCAGCAAGCTTCTGGATTTAAGAGTGACCTTCTGAAGCTGCTGTGATAAATTCAGCCTTGCTACTGCTAACAATGTAAGTTCACAAGGGAATCACCAGCTGTAAATGAAAGAGAAATAAGACTCTACCCCAGGATCTTCGGGTACAATTCATAAACATGACTGAACTTCCCATCTCTGGTAATATTTAAACATATAGAATAATGCTCAATGTTTTCCTTTGGACTTCAGTTTTTTAATGCTATTCAATTTTCTTCACTTTTGCAAAAAACAACAAAGCATACACAATATTAAACTGATATATGAATCTATGGGCAAATGTCCAGTAAATTTTGGAGTGAAAACTTCACCTCACTCCCACAGCACTGAAAAAGCAGCTTCGCAACATAGGAAATTAGATACAGTCTGGACCATCTTGCTGAGCAGAGGAAATACAGAAATTTTTCAGTATTTTAAATTTCTAAACTACCTTAGATAGGAATTTAAGTACAATGACTTCCATAAAGTCAGCAAATCGCCAGAAACTTGGATAAAGCAGGTGGTGAAATGAGTGGTTCTAATGGACAAAAGGAGGTGATATTGACTTGAAAACCCACAAAGTAAAAAAACATTAGAACACAGATGAACCACGAAGGCCTCACATAGAGATGTTGTTATTGAGGTCAAAACCCACTTTATCTTGGCATGCATTAATAACCCATAGGCACACAATAGTGTGCACTATCTGCAAGAAAAAGTTATTGATTATCATTAAAAATTATTTGATGTGAAGTCCTGTGAGCAGGCAGCACTTAAGACCAGGGATCTACTCATTGCTGATCTTTTTATTGATGAGATGAAACAATAAATTCACTATTCAGACAAATCTCTTTTCTCACATTTGCCTTACCAATGTTGGGGAAAAATATCAAGGAATACCCCGTACCCTTTGTTTGATAACCTAAAGCATATAATTTTACTGAAATTTTAAATTTCAGTATTGGCAAACTATAAAGCTCTGATGTATTATTATTATAACAAAGGGGCAATATTAAAAATAAATTTAAAAATAAAATCATTGCAGTGCAATATCCAGAGGAAGCAGAGTGAAAGACTGGATTATTTCTGTATGTTAAAAACTTAAGTTAGCTCTGCTGTCAAACAATTATTTAAAAGTGAAGTTGTTGCAAAAAACTTAATTCTCTTTTTTGCTCCTTCATTTACTAACAGGCTTATGTTTCCTGTTTTTATGTTTAGGAAAAACACAAAGCATATTTTCTTATGTAAAACTAAAGCATTCTGGTGTGGTTGGCTTTCTGACATGCATCATGACATTTTCTCTACAATAAGCCTTTAAGACATTAAGGGAGAAATGAAACATTCAGGGACACATTGCTGTTTAGCTATCTGAAAACAAAAAGAAAAACATCTCAGCAAACCTACAGAGAAACCCAATATCCAACAAGCCCTCCTGGCCATAAACACAGGGTATGTTTACATAAATATGATAATGTGAAGAGTTCTTGCATGAAGAAGCATGACCCTTGTATCTCTACCCATCTTTTCCTAATAAAATCTCCTTCCTAGTCTTTGTGTCTCTCCTTGAAATCTTGCTTTTCTTTTGCTAGTATAAGTCAGCCCTCTCTTGTGTCACTTTCTACTTTTCAATCTTTCTCTTAGTACATCTTCAGAAAAACTACAATTTTCCCTGTAATTTGTTCTTCACAGCTGTATTGGAAGCGTGGCTCCTTCCCTGTCCCTGGCAACCCTACACCTCCACCCCAGCTGTTTCCTCCTCTCACAGAGGACACACAGATATAAACATTTCCACACCAACCATGACTGCTGCTTGTCTCATTGCTTCAGGGCAAAAAAAAAAAGAAAATTTAATCTCCTCCACTTACATCGATCCCTAAAGCCCTGTAAAGATCTTCCTTTAGCCTGCTGCTTTGGCCATCCTACCTCTCTCTTTGCATGCCTGCATTGTGTCCCTGCCTCTTCTTGATTTCACCAAAGTTTTTCTACATCCACCACCAACTGCACTTTCCTATTGCATTCCCTTTGCTGTCAAGTACTTATTTTAAGATAAAATGACATTTGTTTAATTGCTAGCATGATTACAAGGCTACTGCTACAACAGAGGCAATGCCTCATAATAATTTTTGTTTGCTTTTTAAGTAAAGCAAATGGATGTAGTTATGTTTTTTAGTAATAAAGTAATTCCTGGCAACATTCTCTAACAGGCAAAATTACATGAGTTAGGCATACAGAAATCTCTGATAGGCAGAAGATGAAATAACATCAGTTTTCATCCACTGAAGTTGTATTATGGAATATATTTATGCTGTAGGTAGAGGATAACTGAATTACTTTTTATGTATGGCAGATGTTCTTTCCTCATTTTTTCCATACATTATAACTTAATGAGAAATAAGATGCATTTCCTCTAACAGCAGATTTTAATCCTAGATTTTTGCCCTCTAGAACTACAGTGTGGCTTTTATCCTCATTTATTCAAAAAAATACAGTAATCCACTGCTCTCCAGCAGTTGAGGACTGTGGTAACAGGCAATCTGTTGCACCCAGCTCTCTGTTACACTTGCTGGGTGGTAAAAAAGCCATCACCTGGGAACAGCCACAACACAAAGCAAAACCACTCATCTCTTTTCAGTTGTGGAGGGAAAAAAACAAACAAAAAACAACCACAAAACAACGAACCTTATCAGGTGGAACTGTACATAGCTCATGGAAAAAAATGAATGCCTTAAATGAAAAGCCACCAAGTGATTTTTCAAGAGAATTAAGACAAAGCAAGTGATAAATCTTTTTAAGAAATCTCCTTTCAATCAAATAGCGTCCCCTTCTTTTTTCTGAGCTACACCAAACAGGCAGATCTCATTTCTATCAGTTTGAACATTTTGGGGCCTACAGGAGAAAGATGAGGAGCATCAGTTAGGAATTGCAACCCGTACCATGCCTCACCTAAATCATTTTTACAGAGACCAGTGCATGCAAATCCAACATAGATTTTGCCTTTCAGAATGTGTTGAGCTGTGGACTATAGACAGCAGCCTAATTGAATTTTGCTCAGAGTATGGGCAAACACATTCAGCTTACCCCTCACTTGGGGTGCTAAGCTTAAGCATCATTAAATTGGCATAAAGTCAATAGACTTCAAATTGCAAGCTCTAGTATTATAGAGTCAGAATGGTTAGGGTTGGAAGGGACCTTAAAGATAATCAAGATCTTTAGGGACACCTCCCACTAGGCCTAGAACAAAATTCTTAGAGAATCTTGTCTGGACCCCTCCAGGACTGCTCCCTGTGCTATTTGCTGAAATGCTGTTTCACTTACTGCTGTTGCTCCTTTTCCACTCTTGTATAACATCAGTGATTACCACCTTGTTAACATTCAAACAAAAAAACATCCAAGGCCAATACTTAGTGCTTTAGCAGCACCCTGTCCCAAGACACAAACCTATTTGGAGACATTTGTAAACCTAAGCCTGGGTGTTTGGTTTTTAATTAACAAAGAAAGCTTAATATGCAAATTTTTTCATCCATCTGGCACTAAAATTGCTGAGTTGCTTGTGTTGCATTTTCAGGAAGAGTCTGGGGCTATTAGAAGAAAATAACAGCATATTTTTCTCTCTATGGTCCACTTGCCTATTTCAAAGGCAAAGGGTGTTTGGAATTGATAAAAAAAAAAAAAAAGTCTTAGAGAAGACGTTAACTAAATTCATATTTTTATGCAATATTTCTACTGGAAACTGAAAGGCCTTTTATTTGCCTTTTCATATGTTTCCACTGTTCCATATCAGGTCTCTGCAGTTTTCCCCCATGAAATTTTAACACACAAAGAAAAAAAAATACACACACACATACCACAAAACAACAAAACACCCGGTAATTAATGCATTGTCCATTGTTTGAAAAAGGCCCAACTTCACTGTTCCAATTTAAAGACCCTGTTGTGGTGAGATGACTTAAAAGTGGAATATTTTTATACTGCAATCTAGCACTTGTTCTCCTCAGTGATTCCTTTATCCTCTTGGGGGTATCTCCAGGGACTGCATATTGAGTTTTAAAATGAAACTGAGTCTTTTCCTTCTGATACTTTCAAACTTTTTGCTGAAGAAAATTTTTGTGAGCTCTGCAGTCTTCAGTAGTATTCCTTTATCCAGATTCCACCTTGCCTGTTACAACTTTACCAACTCCAACATTATAAAGAAATTCAAAGAAACTAGAAACAACTTTGTTTCTAACTAAAAAAAAAACAAAACAAAGAGGGAAGAACATATAAGGAGCATATTAGGAACTGCTCTTTTTTCTGACTTAGTTTCATTAGATATCCCGGTGGAAATATAACATGGAACATATGTTCATAAATGAAGTGAACATCTGATTAATTCTGTTTCCGTGTTTTTAATTGATCCATTTCTCAATAAATAATGCACAAATTACCATATCTAGGTTGCACTGGAAAGCTCACATGAAACCCTGCAATGTGCAGGAGAAGAGGCTTTGGGGAATTTTTAGTGAAAGGTAAGCTTTTAGTAAGTTCTTTACCCTTACCCCCTTTCTGAACTGCATCCAGCACATCCCATATTAACATCTCCCTGAAAGGCATCACCCTGAGACACCCTCCTTACCAGAAGCACCACAACCCACCCAAACCAGCCAAGTCATCCATTAAGGCTAATCTCTTGCTGTGGGACTGGCAATTGCCAGATGCTGAAGCAGAAGCTGAATATCTCTTAACAGTACATCTAATTATCTATATTATCCAGGAGAGGAAGAGGGATTTCTTTACATTTCCACATGGGAATCAATAGGCACAGAACTTGGAGATACTATCCCTGACTTAACTATAATTTGTAACTTGTCTAGTGCCACCTCAGATGTTATTTTTCAAACAGGGGCTACCAAACACTAGATACAAACTTCTGAGTACACTGCTGCAGACACTGACAATAACATCACTGTTTTTCTTCCCTGGGAACAAAGGGCATGTCAATACAACTATCATTGTAGTCTATCAAACAGTATTAATTGTCTTCCCTCCACAGCCATTTAATGCAGGATCAAATAACTTCTTCTGTAAGAGGAATCACAGAAAGATGGAAAGTACAGTTTTTCAGCTCAAGGAGGGTTGTTTTTTTTTCTCTAGATACGTTTTCTTTCACTAAAATCGCTTTGCAGAGGAACAAACCCGAGAAGTTATGGACTCCAAGGGTGTCAAGGAAACTCCATGGTTTCTAGGTTGCCTTTGAGCATCAGGGAAATTTTCACAAAGATCAATTTCTCTAATGAGAATTTTCTTGCCTGTGTTTGCCCCAACGTACTGTGCTTCTTTATATAGCTGAAGATTAATTTTTTCATTCATTTACAAACCAAATCAGTAAGTTTTCAAAGGATTTGAAAGCAAGAATCTTCGACTTTTTTGCCTAAGAGGCAGAAGGCTACATATCTGGGCGTGCTGTAGAGTTTGCTGTAACCAGTATTAAAAAGGACACAAACTGATGCAGCTTATTCCCTTGGAAACAAGAATTTGAATTTACATTCATTTAATCTAAACACATCAAAAGGAACATCTTAAAGCAGAATTATGCTCCACAATTCATATGACAGTAACTACAGGGTCATGTTGTCCATTACTGTGGCTCTTCTCTTGCACTGTATGTTTTCATTGCTCACTAATTACAGGAATGCAGAATCAATTAAGAGAAAAATAATGAAAGGGAATATATAATTTCCATATATAAAAAAACCCTACTTTATTTAGAAACATTATATAAGCAAATGAAGGAAATCAGCTTTAATTTAACAGATGGCAATCCATTTGAAGACACTGCTCACCACTAAGCCATACTTCCTAATTAAAGAACTTTGTCTCCGTGAACCCTTGCTTATTACTGCATCATGATCTTTCCTACCTAATCTGCTATGAAGGGCTAATTAATAATAACCCACACTAGCCAATGCAGACAGACTAAAGCAAAAAGAGAATTAGATATACATTATCTGGAAATAATGCTCACTCTCTGAAAAACAGCTAAAGGACTTTATTGACCTAACTCATTTAACAAATGACATTTAAGTAATTCATTGACAAGCCAGAACAATGGCAGGACTGAAAGCCTATCAAGTAATTTTTCTAACAGACATCACACTGCATTGGCTGTAAATTTCTGATGTAATTAATTAAGACTTAAATATTTCAGTGATTAATTTATATTAAAAATTCATAAAATATAATGATGCTTAGCAAAAAGCATTAAGGTTTAGCATTTATTGACTGGGCCATGCAAAAAAAATTATTTTGGAAAAAACCTCTCCTAGTTCAGCCTCAGAACACTGAAAGCATTTA
Source organism: Heliangelus exortis (assembly GCF_036169615.1). Classification (NCBI taxonomy): domain Eukaryota; kingdom Metazoa; phylum Chordata; class Aves; order Apodiformes; family Trochilidae; genus Heliangelus; species Heliangelus exortis. The sequence goes on from NC_092433.1 coordinate 13,110,192, forward strand.
TTACAAACACTGTGAAAACAAAGTGCTGATATTGCTCTTACGTTTGGTACATTTTCATTTTTCATATGAGGACTGCTTTTAGCAGATTTTATTTAGAGACAAGTATTCAACTCAACCTCGATGCACACAGCATTTCCAAGTCCCATCATCCCAGGTCTGCCTCTTAAGCATTTGGCTTACAATGGTGGTTCACCTCACCCAGCTTTAACAGCTCCATCTCCTCTGTTTGATTCGTGCTGACCTTGTCCAAATCCAACACTACCTGGAGACAAGAGCACACCAGCCTTTCCCTCATAACCTCAACCCCGTGGCCCTCTGCACTGTGTCTTTTCCCAGGGAAGATTTGCTTTTCTGCCTCTTCCACACTGAAGTCCCAGCCACGTGCATCCACACACAGAAGGACTCGGATACTGGTGCAAAGAGGCAGCAAAGCCGTGAGGCACAGATTCCCTGCACAGATAAAATCTCCTTCCAATCCACAGGAGATATTCACAGTTTCCAAAACCAGCAAGAGACACTACATTACCCACACTGACCTCCCTTTTATGGTACATTACATTTCCCCCAACTACCATTCCACCAGTATCTGCAGATTTAGGCCAGCCAGCTGGCTGTGCAGGATCAGGGCTGACCTCTCCCATTTCCAGGAAGCAATAACAAGAAAAAGAAACTTAGAGGAAAATCAAAAGAAAATAATTTCCTGGCATTCTTGCCTTAGCTGTTATCATTGCATATTGCATTTCACTTCATCTTCACTACAACTCCTAGCATATTCAGCACCTCTGATGGAAATCAGCATGGTAGAATGACAACACACATACCCAGGGCTCTTCAACCCTCTTGGTTGTATAGTTTCTATTTATCTGTTGTCTGCATAAGTCCCTTTATTATAAACTTTTTCTTGAGGCTAAACATTAATAAGAGATATTGCAAACTCAAAGCTCAAGATTTCTGCAAGCTCAATAGAATTTATAATAATTGCAAATGCTTTTCATATAAAAAGCTAATATTTTTAATCTTTTTTTTTTTCTAATTAAAAGCCTCTTTCATATTTGATGTATTAACTGTATTAGCATTTGTCCTCTATGGATATCAGTTCTTGATGATAATTATTTGCATGTTAATGCTTATTAGTACATCCAAGTGAATGTGAACAATAAATAGAAAGAAGTATAAAGTGCAAAACACTTCACATTATGTATTTCTGGAAAAGGATGGGAAGCTGTAATTACCAGTGATTGCAGCCAAGTCTGTAATAATCAGAGTGAAAACTAAGGTGAAACTAATATGAAAACTGCAATGGAGTTTAACATAAGTTAGAGGGTTAAATTATTTTATTAAATTTGGCAAGAGACTAGAATAAATTTAGTTTCTTTACATTTCCTCAGGTACAGCATTCTGAGTAATGTAAGCAGTTAAATAATGTTGTCCCTATAGTCCTCCTTAATTCTCTCAATAAATTTCACCTGTTCTGCAAAGCACATAGAAACACCACCAGCCCTGAAGCTGGAGAACTGTGGGGGGAACATAGCTCCAAGAGAAGTCAAAAACTGTGCCAGGGAGCCCAAATGTGTGACCACACAAGGTGGGTGTCTCTGGCCATACTTCAGCCTGCCATCTTTTTGGTGTACCAGACCTGTTTTCTCACAACTACATTTATTCCAGTATCATTGTGGTGACATTGAGGATTTGGCTTGTTTGGGAGTTTGGTTTGCTGGTTTGGGGTTTTTTCTGTTGTTTATTTGGCTTTTTGTTTGTTCGGTGGTGGGGTTTTTTTTTTGTTTGTTTTCTTTTTTGTCCTTTGGTTGCATATGTTTTAAAAGAAAAAATATTTAGGGTCAAATTAAAGACCTACCAAGTACAGAAGAATCTTACTCCAGTGCCCTGGCAGGCTGCTGGCACAAGGAGGGAATGATGCCCAGAATGACCCCCAGCAGCAGGAGGGGTAGGACAGGAAAGGCACTCTCACCATCCTGTCACCTCTCTTTTGCAGTAAAATCACCGGTCCTTTGGGACAAAACCTGTGTCTTTGTGCACAGCCTCAGCCAAGAGAGGCTGGCTCTGGATCCCACAGCATTTTGGGAAGCTGGTATAGGGGAACAGATCACCCCATGCCCACTTCATAGTGTCACAAAGCCAGCTGCCAGGGCTCTTTTTTTTTTTATCCATGGGAAGGAGCAATTTCTGCTTAGGAAAAAAGAATTGTCATCTGCTGATTGCTTAAATAAAAACTGCTACAAGACAGTGAACATCCACTTGGATTGTGATTTGGACTTCAGTTCTTGAGGGCAATTAGAAGTCTCTTAGCAGAGTCCTAGTCAAATGCAGCTCTTCAGTCTGATGTAGGACTTGACCCTAATATAATCTTGGCCTGCAGGCAGGAGTTCCAGCCAAGCAATCCACACTAACATCTACATGATGACAAGATAACCTCTTATTTCTTTGTGAAAACTGCGTTTAATTGCAGTTTCATTCATGATAATGACCTACGTAATTTTCAATAATTGGATACAATTTATCTTTTCTTAATGAAAAAAGAAAAAAAGGAAATTAGCAGAGAGGTAGGATACTGGGAAAGGCTTCATTTGAAACCTCTGCATTAGGATATCTAAACACCATTTTGAGAACTGCAATGTTACAAGAAGCCAAAATTTTTTTTTCATTCTTCTATAGTGTTTCCTGCAATAGCCTAACTAAACAACAGCACCTAATTCTTGGAGGTACCTGGGATTTTTGGGTACCACTAGCTCCCACTTCTGACCTGAGTGATAAAGCAGCAAAACCACCACTATAAATGTGAATGTACACTCTGAACTCATTGAATGATGTTTAGGACTTATTGACATTCTTATTCGTTACTCAGATCTTCCCAGACTTTTTAATGGGCTTTGTATCAACCACAGAATTATCTGAATCCTTATTTTAAAATTAAGAAATCATTATACTTCACATCTTGTTCCTCATAACTAGCTCTGACATAAGTATTTAATGGATAAAACAAGGTATAACTGGTATACCTGCTATATTCTTGGAGATGACAATGTTTAATAATTAAACTCAGTGTAACACACTATATTTACCAAAGTCTCATATTTGTCGACTTACTAAATTACTTTAACACATCTCCAGTTTATGCTCTATTACTGAAGAATAACTACACAACAGATGGCAGTGTGTGTGCATAACATTTTTTTTTCAGCAGGTCAGTCTACAAGGTTGTTATAGGCATTGATATATATTGGAAGCATGGGGATTTTTTTGCAATATCAGTCAGTCAGTCAACATAGTAATTTCTATATTGCAAAGGAGAGTTACAGAATAGAGTAAAATTGTAGTACCACAGACTAAGATTAGAGTAGGTCCAGTATATGGAAAATTAGAACCTTTTTACAAAGAGGGACTTCCAACATTTGAATCTTACAAAAATATTAACAAAGAATGGCTTTGAAATCATACTGAAACTCATTTGGTATATAACTCAGTATCTATATCTCTTGGATTCTTCAGTAATAAGCAATTGATAATAACAGAGTATGTCATGTCAAGTGAAAACAGTGTCTTCCAAATACTGAGATTTTTATAAAGGAAAACTATCATGATCTGAAAGTCAACTTCATTACTATTAAAAAAACAAATAAAAGAAAATTTGAAACAAACCCCCAAATCCTTGATTCCTGGAATACAGCCGAAGACACGAATGAAAATTTGTATTTTCCCTCTTGCACTACAGACTGAATCAAACTTCTTGATCTAATGGGAATTATTTTGGATGTCTTACCTCAACCACCACTCAACAGTGCTACATGCAGAACAGAACAGAACTGATTAATGAATCAGAAGAGTTTGCTCCTGTGTTAAGATGGAGTGACTGTGGAGAGAAGGAAGAAAATGAGTCAACCTCCCACTCAAGCTGCCTGGCTTCAATTCCTGCTGCCACCCTCATGTTGTTGCCTGTGCCTGGACAGTGATTTCCACTATTTGCATTTCAGTAATGAGGACAGGGATTCATTCTCTGAGATGTAACAATATAAAGCATTATATCAAAGTGAGGTACAGTTGTTACTTGTAGTTAATATGTATTTTAAGGGGTTCTTTCTATTTTGAATGGTTGTACCATCTGATAAAACATTTTGATAGATTTTCAGCCAAAGGAACAGCTAACGTCAATGAGTTTTTGTCCAAGTTCTAAAATGAATTAATAATGAAAGAGTTAACCAAACACAATTATTGTATGTTCTTCCAAGGAACAATACAAAGTTCTGATTAATTAGTGCATTTTTTTTAAATAACATCTCTTCTGGCATCCTACTCCAATGTATGACTGCCATCAGGGAGGGCAGAGAACAGATGTTTTCCATGAGAAATTCTAGCTTGTCTCTGTGGGTAAGTATTGCTATTTGTGATGTACCCTGCTTAGTGCCAGACCACTGATTTTTAGTAATGCAGGCACTGTCTTTGAGGCACAAAAGGGGTGAAATGGTGTAATAATTTGGAGGTTGAAAATTCACCGCTTGATGCCTCCTGTAGTAAATTTGACCCTGGAATATTAAGGGGTGTTAAATAAATTGGAGAAAGAGGTGTTTGGGGAGTAAAAGTGCCAGACACACAGCCATGAATGAGCAATTAGATGTTCATGAACCAGCTTATCACAAATTACATGCCTACAATATCTATTACTGTAATGACCTTGAGAGTTGACTCATATTCTCCCTTAACCTAATGAGCATGCTGAGTATAATCAATTACGTTTGCAATTAAAATTTTAATTTGACTAACAAACTCTTCTTCACTTTCAGACATCTTTTAACAAAGCCTGTTACATACTGGTAAAAGATAAATATTAATTTTCTGTTGTGTTCTCATTTTTTTCACTCTATAGCTAATTTATGAAACCATATTACGTCTTTCTGTTATTTTTTAAGTTTTCAGCAAAAAATAGTAAAGATTCAGTTCTGAATGTCACAGGATAATTATAACATTTAACAGCAATTTATCATTTCCCAATAGGGTCTTCAACCTGTCTTTGCCTGCCTATTGAAATTTGTTTGCATGTTCCACTCATCAGTTACTGCAGATGTTCTGCCTTTCACTTCTGTATTCACACATCCTGTTTTACTGGAGTGACATGGGGATATTCTGCTGAACAGGGCTTGTGGTTTTTTGCCAGCCCAGACCTGCTGAGGTCAAGTCAAACCAAGGTAAGCAAAACACAGCCCTAGCCATTAAGAACAGGATGCCACTCATCGCAATCGGCTGCTAATTATAGAGTCAACCAGGCAGGCAACTACTGAACAGCTTTTTTGCTTATGTATCCAGGTGTTCAATAAACACTTTGAAAGACTCATATAGAAAGTCAACATGTCAGTCAGAAGAAAATGGAAGGAGGTGTTTAAAAAAATGGGCCCATGCACTTTGTGTAATGAACAAGCAAGGAAAGGCCAACCCCCACTCCTCTACTGTGCCGGTTCAAAATCCCCAGAGCACTGAATCCCTGCATTGAGCTCAGAGAATTTTGACTGAAGCCACATTATCACTTAATGGCCACTCCTTCCTTCCAGGGCCATTACTGCACATGCTACCAGTGAACAGACCCAGCACTCATCCCATCACCACAGCGAGCCCCAGGCTGGCTCTGCACCTCAAAGGCAGAAGCCTGGCCTCAGGCAAGCACAGGGCTGGAGTGGTAACTGCAAGCATAACACAAGGATGCTCCATTAAACAAAGCCAAGGGAAAAGTGCTCTGGCTGGGGCAATGAGCTCTACTGAGCCCTACACTAACCGAGCTGTGGTGAGGCAGCCCAGCAACACCACGTTCCCCAGCACAACCCCAGCTGAAGGCACTCCCAGGTCTGTGCAGATGTGCAGACTCTGTGCAGGTAAGCTCAGTGCTTCCTACAGCAGAAGCAGCAATCTGTCTCCCTGCTTCCACCTGCTGCCAGGCAAGCCCAGCAAATGCAAGCAAAACACAGCCCTAATTGTTACTGGAGGAGATGGCATTGCTCGTCCTGCTGCTATCTCAGGCAACACCTGAGCCACAGATGCCACCAGGGTGTTGCTGTGGTACAGCATTATGCTGAGGCTTTACACCCAAGGAGTTCTGTCACCCAGGACAGCAGTGCTTTGGCATACAACATTTTTCATGCAGAAGGGGAACGAGCTGGAAGATTTATTTCCTTCACCCACAATCTGCTCTTAAAGCTCCTGATTAGGTGAATGTAAGTCAAACTGAAGAGCTGTATTTACTTACTTCCCTTCTCCAATGCACCTCTTTCCCAGGACCTTCACGTACTCAATTCTCTCTGTAAAATATTGACATCTACTACAGAAATGAGGAACGATAAAGCTTTAACGAAAATGAATTAAGTTTCCCACAGAAAGGAGTTTTGTATCCTCTGGATTTTGGGTCTTTCTAATGTACTGCACCTGGCTGGGGTGTGGAGGGTGACTGACTGCTGTGGAATACAGCTAAAGCACAGGACATGGGGAAAGAAGACACCTTTGGGTACTTTGAGAAGTGACCATGAGTCACTTCTCTCAATATTCTATAGAAAATGGATGAACTATCCTATATTTTATATTTATTTTTGTCCACAAAATCTAATAAAAATTCATTCTTCTCAGAAACTCAATAGTTACACTAAATTAGATTACACAGAAAATTAAATCATAAATCCATGTAACTAGGCCCTGCCTTTGTTGCTCCAAAACACAACTTCGCTATCTTGAGAAGCTCATTTAATTCTAAAAGGCTGAGCTTCTAACTAGTTATGGATTTGATCATTTAATAACATGAAACAAGGAATTGTGCAGGTGAAAAATTATTTATTGAGGCTTCAGCAGTGATCAATAGCCATTTATTAATCAATTTGCATATCCTTTTTTAATGTGTGTCCAAAAAATCTGTTACATTTTAAAAAATTTATTCACTTTCTACCTTCACTATGCAAAAGAAATTTCTCAGACTGAACATATCAAGCAGAACAAATAATAGAGCAGCAGGAAAGCATGTATGTCCTGCAGAACTGACTACAGGACAAGATTTTATACTGAAAACAAAGCAAAGAAATGAAACAACAGAGCCTGTTCAACCCAGGATGTAGGCATAATTTTCATTGATGTGCATGAAAGAAACTAAACGTATATGGACTGAGGGGAGTTTATTATAACCCAATAAGTTCTGGTAATTTTTCCTTATTTTTTACTTGAAAGTTACTGAAACAGGGAAATTGGTCAGGTGAAGTAGAAGATATTTAAAGAAAAAAAAAAACAAAAATTATATCAGTATATATTTTGTAGGTTATTTTCTCAAAATGCTATTTTGCATTTGGAATTACTAGATTGCCTTATACAACTGATAATTTTAAGCCTAAATGAGAAACTATATGAAATTAAAATTCTGCTTAAACAAACAGGGTCAAAAATCTTTCTACAGAAATGGCAAAAGCTCCATTGATATTTTCACAAGTGAACAGAACCATTTATACCAGAGAATAATCTAGCTCCAGAGATGAAGGCTATTTTACTTACATGAGGCTCAGAGAATCAAAGACAGATTACAGATTCATATTCTGCTAGATTGTAATTCTAAAAGTAACCCAGGGTGGCCTCACCAAAAGGACACAATTGAAAGAATGGCTTTTGCTGCGTTTAGGGATAACTAATTTGCAGAAAAAAACATCCATTAAATACAGTGTGAACTGATCCACTCCTTAATTAACCACCACTGATAACTTCTCTCCAGCTGAGGTGTGATGGAAGGCCAGGTGAGAAAACATCACAGTACTCTTTCTTTTCTACACCTTCTCAATGGAGAACTAATAAAGCTATTTTCATATTCAACAAAAAAAAACCCAAACCAACACCAACAAAAAAACCCAAAAGACCCAAACCAAACAAAAAACCAAAACCCAAACCTGCTACCTCTGAACATTATTATTTATTTCAAATACTAAAAACTAGACTTAGTCAGACAAAAAAAAAAAAAAAAAAAAAAAAAATCAATGGTCATGAAATCAGACAGGGAATTTGAAATTCCAGATTTTAACACCTTTACATGCAAGATCAAGACAATTATTCACATGAGCACTTTCCATCTGGTCTAGTTTATTTTTTCCAGCTTCTCACAGAGAGTATTTGAATCAATGATGCCAGGCAGACAACATGAAATGAAGATTTTCATGGTAGCAATGAAGGAGGTAACTCACAAAAAGTGTAACTTGAAGAGGAAAATATGGATTTGATTTTACAGAGATAAAAATCTAGGAGACCTTAACAAAGGAGAAAAAATTGTTACCCTTCCAAAGAGACAAGCAGTCCAGCAAACACAGGATGCCTTTCCAATCTTCTGTCTTTACCACAGGCTAAGGTTTTCCCTTCTCTGATGTGGTAGTGGGCAGGCTTCATGGACACACCACTCTTAACACTGCTCTTTGCACAGGGGTAAAGGCAGAGACAGATTTGTTCTGGCTGCATATTGTCCAGTCCATAAGCAGAGGCAGTCTCTTAGCCCAGACTGAAGCCCACACTAACAAATCCAGCCTGCATGCATCTCTTTATGCAGACAAACTTAATTTCCATGTTTCTCAGGGTTCTCCACTTGGGCTTGCTGTCCTGTCTGCCTGGGACTGCCATAGCAAAGCATCCCCACCCTGCACAAAGCCAAGCCTCAGGTCTTGGGAGAAGGGCTGGGAGACAGAAAAGCTCAGGATAGAAGCAAGACATGGTACAAATGAAAAAAGCAGGGAACAACAAAATGCCACAGATTCAGGTGAGCTCTTCTGGCACGTTTAGAGCAGAGCATTACCCCATGAGACTGCACTGCCTCTAAAGGACACAGTTATTACCAACCCCAGCCTCTTCACCAAAACAGAACAGGAATAATGACTTGGCCTTTCTTTAAATCTCTTTTGCTACAACAATCTGGTTTACTTGTAATTTTAGATGGTCTTAGAATTTCAAAAGGTTACAGGACAGCATAACCACCTACTCTTTCATGTTCCAAAGGAATAATAGGGCTACAAAAGGCATCCATTCCCGGATCACACGCACAAACATTGCATGCACTCTTTCCCTATTGAAATTTTTAAGCAACTCATTCAAGCTGTCCAGGCTCCCTGAGGAACTGCAGGGACAGCTATAAATAGACAGTTTTTTCATTTTCAGAAAGAGATCACTTTAAAGGAAAAAAAAAAAATGAAGCCAACTTAACATTTTCTTCATTAGCACATTGATCAGGCAGCCAGAACTCTAATAAATGGGTCCCCTTTGTCTGCCTGAAAGTGGGTCATTAGCACCAGCAAAGCACTCTGATTCTGCCCTTCCCTGGATGTCGCAGCATCCAGCCAGACAGCCAAGGCACCAAACTTTAACACAGGTCAAGTGAAAATGCCTTCGGGCAAGAACACCCAATAAACTCAACCACAAAACAGTTTTAAGTGTTCTTAGATGGCTGCTTCTAGAAGGCAGAGGTTGGTATGAAGAAGTCTGTTTTGCACATGACCCTTTGGCATCCCCTCTAAACTGTGGGCAGCAAAAGGGGTAAATTTATGGTGGATTTTTGGAGGAAGCAAAAGCTGTATCTGGTAGGTAAGAACTCAGAGACAAATGTGCAAAATCACATGAGGTCACAGCACTGGCACACAATATTCTGTTATAAAGCATTATATTACTTTTAATAGAGCCAGAAAAACCTATTAAACTGAAATCTAGCTTTGCAACACTTGCTTAATAAACAATTTTCACCTACTAGAAAACCAAACAGCATCAAATTACATGTCTGAAATAAATGGGAATGTTTTTGCACATTTCTTGGTGAGTTACATTCTAGTTGAAAGCAATGTTTTTTAACACACACACACACAAAAGAAAAATAAAGAAAGCATTCCACTTTAAATGAAGAGGTTTATAAGATACAAGCTTGACAAACAGAAAAAGCATTATGGATGAGATGGAGCTTGGAAAGAAATTCATACACTAACCACACAAAAATTAATCAGACAGCCATGAGTATGCTATTAATGATTTTAGACCTCATGCATTGTCTTGGATTTCTAGAGGTTTTATATTTACTGTACAATAGGGTATTTGTAAAGCCTGTACTCAAAAGTGGTATTTGATTGATTGTACATACTCCGAGACAGAGAATGATTTGAACACCAAACATATTGCTGTAATATGGGAACAAAGAAGTGAAAGATATTTCCTAATTAAAACGTAAGATTTTCGATCCTAATCTCAGTCATTGTGGGGCAAATGAAGAGCAATATGTAGTGCAATTAATTGATTTCTCAACACCCTTCCTCATATTGAGAGGGGTATTTTGTCACAAAGTACAAATGGAGTAAAACAGAAAGCATTTCTAAGAAAGGTTGTTTTCATAAAGAAAAAAGAAGTTTTTTGTCAAAATACCCTATTAAACATTTTCAGATGAAAATTTATCCACTTTTCTGCTAGAAACAATGTCACATTTTGACACGTGACTCTGTTAATAGAAAAAAAAAAAACATTAATTGAAGAGCTTCCAACCTCCCAAAGAAACCTTTTTCAATGACTGATTTGTTCAAGATTCCTCTGTCATGAAAACTGTAAATACTGAAACACAAACCAGTAGGGGGAATTAAATTTTAAAAAAAGGATATTTAGAATGCTTTTGTCAAAGCAGTAGCAGGATGACCTGGAGCTGCCCAGCATGGCAGAGCCTGGGGAGCCCTGGCAGTGTTGGTCCCAGTGGGCAGCAGTGTCCCAGCACACGCAGGGCTCTGTGGGGTGACAGCTCACTTGCCATATGGATGAGCTGCTGGGACACCCGAGTTCCCACAGACATTCCTGAAACTTCAGATTCCCTACACAGCCCTGCAGCAATACCTGCAGCTCAACCCTCACCCCTTGAACCTTTGGGAGAAGAAAAAGGCAGTGGCTGGAGCTCACAGTGCTGCTGCTGCTGCTGCTGGAGGGCTCAGACCCAGCAAGAGAATGCCAAGATGCTGGATGTGGCCAACACAGCTGCACGACTTATAATATCTGTACACTAAGGCAATTTTAAACAAGCATTTGAGCCCACTCACTCGCTTATTATAGTTTAATTTAGGCAGTGTCAATAACTCTGACTAGCTCTGGGGATATTTTTGGAATTACACTACCTAAAGAGAATATTCATCTCAGAAATCCATATGGTAGGAAAGAAGGGTAGAATTGCTAGCACAGAAAAGTGAAATCTTTCCCATTATCGGTCTTCAACTTGAATCTTGAAATTTATTTTCTTTCCTCATTAATAGTTGCACATTTTTAATCCTGGTGGCTTTGTGGGTTTTTTTGGTTTTTTTTGGTTTTTTTTTTTGTTGTTGTTGTTGTGGGGCTTTATTTTGGGGGTTTTTGGTTTGGTTTTTTTTTAAGTTACATTCAAGTCCAAATTATTCTGTGCTTGTCCAGGGCAGAGAATAATATTCCTTTACAAGTCAGAGTTACAACTGACATGTCACGACATTCTGAGGTCATGACATTCACTACTGGAAATTCAAAATCATCCGGATTCAGAACCATTATAATTCACTGCTGAAGAGAATCTTCCAAAAATTTCTGTCTCCATCCCTTCAGGGAGCCTCACAACCCTATATTTCTAGATCAGGCTTCATTATCCAGGACATAATTTCAATTTATCAGTGCCTTGGAGCCTTTGGTATTCTCAGTTAGGATGGTGTCATGTCCATCAATCACTAGGCTGTATTCTTTCATCTCCTTCAGTCTTCAAAAAGCTTCTGTAACTTTACATGGGTGTACAGTGGAAAAAGGCTTTAAGAGAAGGGAAGCAATTTATCTGGATGCCCCTTCTGCTTCCTCATCTCTGTAAGGGGCAGTATAATCCTTGCTTGGAAAACATAAACCACTAACATCCCACCAAACCCCACCCTAAGTATAGTACTGAAATAGAAAAAAATTATGAACCCAAACCAGACATAGCAGCCCTGAGACTACTCCATTTGCTCTACCAATTACCTATCTGCAATATTACATATTCTCCAACTAAATACTATTAGTGTGGTTCTTAAAGCAATTCAAAGAGACTGCTGTATTTCATCAAATCTTTTTTGGACATCCCACAAGCTTTCAAGACATTCATGATTCTTGAGAGCAAAGCAAACAAGACCATTTGTTCATGTTTCAGTACAATCTGGTTTTCAAAAACTCGTTTTTTCTATTTTTTTCTACTTGAATTTTTATACTTGTTTAGAGTTAACAAAAATCTTGGCATTTCTCAACCACCAGATTTTATTGTTCTTTTAGCAGAGCAAAAGGTGGTTTCCAATACCCTGTTAAAGGACTCGTATCTGCCAGTCTGCAGGGAAAGTAGGCTGAGGCATCCAAAGTATTTCAGTTAATGAATTTAATCCTTCTGATGCAATCAATCTGAAATGTGATCTTTTAAAGACTTTTAAAGAATTTTAAAGAATTTAAAGACTCGTACCTGAAGTCCAGTACTTCAGGAGCAGAAATAAGCAGATAAATAGCATGAAAGAGCATTCAGCTATGGGCTTAAGTAAACTCACAGAAAAACTCCACAGTTCAAGTAAAGATTTATAAAGAGTGTGTGAGCCAGGTGGATTGATGCAACAGAACACTAAGAAAACATCTAGGAAAGAAACACGTACATCAAAAAATTATGGTGAGACAGTGTTCTCAGTGTAAAATAATTAGTGGAACGTGTAACATATAAAATAAATTTTTGCACATACACCCACACTGCCATCATCAGCCTCACTTTCTCATTTATTATTGTGAACCTGCAACTGGCAAGCAGACACTCACTGACAGACAGTAGTGGAGGTGCTGAGCTGCTGGAGACTTCAACACTGCTGCAAAACAGAGTATGTGTTCATATGTGTTTGTGCAATGGACACTTGCTGTGCAATATTGTCGTCTTGACGGATAAATTAGTTGCATCATGCTCCTGGCAGCTTGATTTGTTTAGCCTTTACAGAGTGCATGGAGTTTCTTGTGACTGAATTTCACATAAAAGGTAAATCTGAGAGTTTACTCTACACTATGCTATACATCCACCAAAGCAGCTTAAGCATTTGCTGACTTGGCATTGAAAAGAAGGTTATAAAATATACAGGGGAAATATTGAAACATCACTCACTTGACACAGCATTAAGATGTAGAGCTGATTTCCCTGATCCATGAAATTGCCTGGATATTTAAGACATTTTCAAACAGAACCAACATGAAACTCTCCCTCCATTCCTGGTGAAAGGACAATGTGGATTTTGTGTTCTCCAAGAAAAACAGTTCAAAACTGCAGAGATAAATATTCTTTAAGAGAGGACCAAAACACAATTCCCTTTCTTTGTCAAGTAAGAAGTATCCAAAATATCTTCAACGATGGAAGATGGTTATGCTTGATGACACACTGCTCAGACACGTGCAGGATCTCTGTTATGAGTTGGTGTAAGAACTTCTTACAATAAAAGACAAAATGTGCAAGTCTGTGACCACCTTTGGAGGGGTCATTTGTTCACCTCATAAATAGGTGACACAGCTGGAACAGGCAGAATCTGTGGATGGCTATGAAAAAAAAAACTATGAAGCAATATATTGTACTATTTTATGATCTGAGACCCGGGACATGGGTCAGTACATTCACTGTACATTTCTAGCTGCTAAAGGGTAAGAAAAGCCCCATCTCCACTTCCAAAGTACTGGCAAGCTGAGGGTCAGGAGACATTCATTTTTTCCAAAAACTCATTCAAACATACAGACTTCAATGGGGATGTTTGAAAGCACCATAAGCTTCCCTGGAACTCTGTTCTGCAGGCTTTGCTAGTTTAGATTCAGAGGAGGACAGTACCCACAAGGAAGAGAGTACAGCAATAATGGACATACATGTTAGATTATAATCAGCTTCCCACTAGGTAACTAGGAAGGTTTTCCTCCAAAAGACACCACACTAAAGTATCTTGACATGGCAGTACAGGGTACATCTGACTGTAACCTGCACATATCAGCAAGTTTCATGCCAGCAAAATGAACATGTGATGTAGCCAGACAAGCTTATCATTGATTTCTATACAAAATAACACTGAAGGATAATGTCCTTTAAACCTGGCACATACATTGCACATATTATTTTCAGCATCTCCATAGTAAAAAAAAGACCTGAGACTCATTCTCAAACTGAGGTCCAAGATTTGTGTTTGGACCTGGATTACTATTCCTTCTTGTTGACAAAAAAGCTCATTTCCTCATTTTCTTCAGACAAAAATTTCACAGTTTATCTCCAGCTAGGCTGATAGCTCTTCCCATTTTGTAGTAAAGCTTTGCAATGACCAGTTAAATAATCAGTTTTCTTCCTCCTGCCTGTAATTCTTTTCCAACATAGCACATACAGCAGTCTGTATTTATACAAGTATACAGAATAATACAAAAAATGAATGGAAAGGACTCTGGAAGCCATCTGGTATGTGACCCCATTCAAAGCAAGATCAGCTACACCTAATTAGCTCCTGACATACGGTTGCCTACACCAGTGAAACAGAGGCTCAACAAACTCCCTTGGATATTTATTTTAATGCTTTGCTGTTCTAACCATTAGAATGTTTTTCTAATGTTTAGTTTGCTCCAGAAATTTTAATTAACAGTTCCCTTAGAGGAAGACTGGATTATTGTGCATTTTGATACTTGAAGAAAAAACACCTACAGAAACACAACATATTGAATGTAGGGTTCGTAACTTATTTGTAGCTCACATAGGTATTTTTTCAAACTTTCTGATTCAAAACAGTTTAAACAGGAGGTATTTATTTACCCACTCTATTGTTCACTTTAAAAGAAGATCTTGATCACAACAATTTCTTCTCCAATTCAAGTTTTGAAAGCTTTAAGTCCTTTGAATAAAATAGTTGTTGGCATTTCTGGATTATGAACACCCCGAAGTGGTGAGGGTACATTACTGTGTTGCCCAATGATGCAGAAAAGTAGAGAAATGCAAAATGGTAACCTCTGATTTATGTATACACAGTCTTTATTACAGAGTCTAAGGGTTCACAGCTGTAAGAGCAGGTCATTTTCATCTCACTGCTTATTAAAAGTGTGAGAAGGAAGCATGAAGGGTGGCTACCATTTTGCAGTGTGTTGGATACATTAACACCTCATGCTCTGCATTGCCTCCAGCATGAATATAAAATGATACAGAATTTCATGCCTTTTAAAGGCCTACATAAGCATTTGTTACACGCACAATCAAAGAAGATGGGAATTTTTACATCTAGTTTTGCTCATTTCTATTAGCAAACTCTCATATTTTAATATAATCATTCCTATAAACCTTTTCTTTACACAGAAAAAAATATCTGTCCAAGATGCTACAAGAAATTCTGTGATCTGCTTGTTAAAAAACGACAGTCTTAATGATAAATGTACTGCAGACATTATTTAAACTGAGACTTTTTCCTGTCAACAAGGATTCCCAGTGAAACCCACCCAGCATACACTACAAGCCAAATAATGTTTTGTTGCAGTACTGAAGTAAAATGTATTATATTCCTTGATTTTCTAATTTCATAACTTGACTTTCCAATGTCTTTCTCTCTCGCTATTACCCCTCTGTTAATTATTCAAAGCAGACAACACAAAGAAGTAGGAAAAATAATGTCAACACAGCAAATTTAAAAGTAGCAAAATGCTCCTATATGCCATCATTTGGTTGTTAGTTATGTTACCCCAACACCTTCCTTGAGACATATAATTTGATTTTGCAAAGTGCTAAGCCATAGCCTTATTTGACTCTCCTTTGATTCCAAATGTAAAAAATAGCCTTTATCTACTGTTCAGGCACATAATCTCACTACACATGCATTTGCATTTGCATTGCAAGTCAGTGAAACATGGCTGGAGAGCCATCTTGGATGTTATCTATGTTATTACTCAAGTAGAGAGAATAATCATAATCCTTCTCTTCCTCTCTACCCTCCTGCCTTTTTTTCAGAAGTACACTTAAAATCTGTTTTTCAGCTACACTGGCTCCATTACATTTGAACTTCAGCAAGAAGAACGTGATATGAATATGCAGAGAGAAAGCCTAGACAAAAGGTATATATTCATGATGTGGCTCAGTTTAACTGTTCCTATAATTAGCTACAACTCATTAGGCAATAAAAAGACAAACAAAGAGATTACGAATGCAAGGGCAATATTTTCTCCATAAAACAAACAACAACCTTACAGATGCTTCTTTTTTCAGTCTTTCCGTGTATAAATACACCCAGCAGCTTAGAAAAGATATTTTCAGGAGTGAAAATTTTTGTCTAAATATAAAATCTGAAAATATTTCCCTGTGTCATTTCAATATAAAGTATTTACAGCTATTGCACACTTGGGATTTTTTGATGTCAAGGATAAAATAACAATACAGCAATGGTCTGCAGATGACTAGCTTTGATCTCTTATTAGTTTTTTTAATAGTCTCTTAATTTTTACTTTGCATAAGAAGCACTCACCTTCACCGTTTGTCCAGCTTCAGGGCCATCCTGTAAGCAAATGGAGAAGTATCAAGTTAAAGAAACTAACAAGGATCATACAAGAAGTGAGAAATCTTAGTCACTAATACTTCACATGCAATTTCCCTGAATGCTAATTTAGCATATATTCCTTGAGACCATTCAACACAAAGTTTTTTGCCAAGGCTCCTTCCATATCAGTCCATGGCAACATGAGAAACTGTATCTTAGACTACAAAAACGACAGCTGTTACTTTTCATCTTTTCAGATATTTTTTAATAGGTAGCAACAGATTTTTGATACTTGTGGACATAAAAACAGACATATAAGTGAAAATCTAAAGAAATTATACTGCTTAAATTCTCATTCCAATGAAATGAGATTAGTCTCCTGATTTGCTTATAATTGAGCTCTCTCTCTCTCTTTTTTTTTTTGTAGTACAAAAAGACCCAGCATAAATAACTGAAAGGTCAGAATTGATACAGCTGCATCTCTTTGCCTGCATATAAATAGCTGTGAACAGAATTACCTGTTTCCACCACAAGCAGTGGGCTACCTGCTGAACAGAGAGATGTGGCTGCCTTTTCTGCAGACACTTATTTTCAAGAAAGAGCATTTGTTGAAATAATCACAAACAAGCACTGAGTTTGGGAGTGTTACAGGCTTATTCCAATGTTTTGCTCTTATCAATTATCCACACTTTCCCTGATTGTTTGCCTTTTAGTTTTTTCAGTGGCAAATGGGGTAGCCTGCAGTGCAGCTCTTGCGTTTTAAAATACTCTTATTTTGCATTTATTGCCCCTTGAAGTTTGAACGCCTTTTGTCGTTGGGACAGGAAAGAAGGCTGAAAGCTTGACAAAACAAACCATTAAACCTTTTTAGTTAACTGGTTTACAAACCTGAATCGAAATGGTGAGCGAGGTGCCACAGAAGTGTTTCTCCACCACGTTACCAACCCTTTGTGCCGTACGAAATAAATCGGCCACTTCCTCAGGGCACAAATCCCGGAAACGCTCCACTGCCCGCAGAGGACAAACAAGGACATCTGAAGGTGCTATTGTTAAGGAACAACTGAAACTCTGAGGGGTCCAAAATGACAGGTGTCTCAATCCCTAGCCTGTAACCTGCTTCTGATCACCTTTGAACTGCCTAAACTCTTCCTCTCTGAGTATCGCAGCAAGAACTGAAAACATCAGGATAAATCCAGAGAATGATACGATGCTTTTTTCAGAAGTTGATCCTCTACTCCTTCAGATATGGGCATAATAATTAAACTAATAATTTAGTTATATGTTATATGTTTAGTTATATGTTCATATGTTACTAATGAGATAACCAACGAAAAGCAAAGAGAGACTCAAATCTACTCTTTTGAAGGAGAGAAGCTTCTATTCAACACCTCTGAAAGTCAGAGACATTTTCTTCTGTCATTAAAATGGGGGAAGACAACGGAATTTAAGATGTTTGGGTGTGTAACCTAAGACAACAGTTTTACAATGCATTTCCACAAATGTGCTATATGTATTTTTGAAAATCTTGATCTTACACCTCTAATTTTAGGTTCCTAAGTGTGAAAAGATGACACTATGCTGATAATAACAGATCATTTATTTCTACATACCACTGATTACCATTCACAAGAAATGCTTATCTATAAAATACATGTTTTTAGAAATACACTAACATAATTAAGAATATTCCCTTCTAAGTATGATGTTTGCAGCACCGTAAGAATACTTTTATTTTATTCTATCTTGGTGACTATGCTTTGTGCATCAAATGAAATTGTTACAAAATAAACAATGGAAGTGCATAGACGGTATTTGCAGCCATCTCATCTGCTATGCTCACAGAAATAAATTGTTACTATTCCTCATTTGAAAGTCACTTTTGTAACATTATTAATAGTGTCCAGAATCTGTAGTCCGTAAATCCAACAAGCAAGTACCTGGGACTTGATTCTTATTTCAATTCCCTGCACACAGGTTTGGGTTTTTTCTTCTGACTTACAGTACTGTGTTTGCAGAATGAAGACCTTAACATCACCTTTAACACCACTTGAACATTTATGACCAAAGGCTATGAAAATTAACAACTTATTTTTTCAGTATTAAAACCAGTATTCAAAGGGCCATATGAAGAAAATTAAGGTCCATGCCATTGCATTACGGTCATCTTTATTTTTACTGCACCTTGAAGCCTGCAGGTATTCAGGAATATTCCCTATACTCCAGGAAAGGTAACTAGAAGATGCTCTGTAGTTCACAGGTTCACACAAAGGTGTGAACAACAACCATCAACTTAAGTCTTCAAAAATTGCATGGGACCTTTGAAATAAAAAAAAATGTATACATGTGCAAGATGATTAAACTCCATAAACACAGAGACACACTTACATTCACCAAGTTCATCACACGAATTGTACTCATAAGTCTGACTGAAGAGAAAACCAGATGTTTCCTGGAAGTAAAGAAGTAGGGGTAGGGTTTGGTCATTTTTCAGAGGCCAGCTGGGGCCAGACAATATTGTTATTGATATTCTTAGAGTGGGAGCATATTTCTTAAGCAAGCTCCACAGCTAGCAGGCCCCAACAGGACACGAGAAGACTGGTCCCAGATGTGGGCATTTACCTGCTTTGAAAATCTGACCTTTGCTTTTTAGTATAGCATCAACTATGCCACTGATATTCTCTTTTTCTCTTGTTCCAACTTAACGGTGTTCAAATTTGAGAGTAAAAATATGTATTTAGAAGGCAGGTACTTGGAAACAAATCCTGTAAGGACACAAAAAGCCTAGTTTTGCAGGGGTTTAGTTCTAAAATGCTGTGCCTCTTGGCAAGATACTGGACATAATAAATCTCCTGTAATTTATTTGTACTTGCCCAGCACATACTGTACAAAGCATCTCCATAAAGGATGCTATTGGCCAAACTCAGGGCCCAAGGGAAGACCTGGAAACTTGCTTGGCAGACCTGATTTCCATACTAGGAATAAATGAATAGAAAAACTAATTAATTTTTCTCATAAAAAAGAACTCCATGTCAACACTAAAACAGGAAAAAGGACATTCGTTTATCTGAGTTCATTTTTCAAAAGGAGAGAAGGGAAGCTTTTACCCTTAGGGCATCTGATACTTAAGTAGATAATTATCCTTCTTCTGCAGCACTGCTTTATTATCATGGGTCAACGAACCATTTATAAATGAAGAATTTCCCCTCACCTCTAGCAAAACTCCTGCTTACATTAAGACAAGTTTCCTTTTCTCCTTTAGAATTTTTTCCCAGCAGTTTCTCACCTTCTCAGACTTGCACACACCTCACCAGCACTTGTTTGTTCTCTACCCAGCTCAGGGCCACAGCCAAGCAGGAATTTTTGCATTAATCATGGTTTCTACAACCTTATATTAACACTGTACTACTTGGCACTGTGATGTATTGTCAAAAAATACAGGCTAAATGCTGCTTGCAAGAGCTTTTGTTTCCATAGCGCATAGCAGACAGTGCAGTGGGTGCTAGTTCTGATCCAGACAGAACAAGTTTTGTCTTCTTAATTCTGTCACAAACCTGCTCTGTCATTTGGGCAAGGGGTCTCTGTACCTCTCTCTCTCTCCTTTTCCACACTTTGCCACTTGATGCAATGGATGTTTTCCTTAAAGCTGTGAGACTTTCCACCTAAGTGGGGCCATGAAGCATTTCTGCAATATCAAACAATATGCCCATAAACCATGTCACTCTGCAAAAAGGATCTTCACTTCCTCCTTATGTTACCAAGACTCATTTACAACTCAAACTAGAATTTAACCATATTTCTCTCTTTGAATATGATAAATAATTCAAAGGCACAATCACACACTGGAACATCTTCACTGAACTTCCCATCACTTCAAAATAATTCTACAAAGAATAATGATAGAAATTCTGAATCAGAGCTAAATTAACATGAGAATGTAATTAGGACAACATTCAAGTTATATTTAACTATGAATATATAAAAAGGCAAATGTTAGACTGAATTCATGGATTTGAGGTCATTAAGAAAGCAACCATCCATTGCAACCTTAACTCATACTGTTTTTAACTACAGCTTTTAACACTAGGATAGTTTTTAACTTTCTATCCTGGTCAGATTTTAATTTGGGTAAGTGTTCTATTCACCTCAAAATTCTTCCTCAATTTAATATTAGATAAGCTGTTCATTTCTTGCTGGAATTACCCACTGCAAACACTGCTATGAACTATTGATATGCTTCAGGTGACTGTGTTTAAAGATGCAAGGGAAAATAAGTCTGTCTTTATGTGTAAATGCAATTACACCTTAGACAGAAGGATCTACTACTCTCTGAGATGCCTCAGGGCATTCAGCTGCCACTTCAGAAGGGCAGAAGTCTCCCATATGCCCTGTGTCATATTTGTCAGGCAGGTGGGAAGCCTGAGCCATCTTAGGGGATCTGAAATGTCAGGAGGTGTCTGTGTTTGAACAACAGCCTCCACCTTTACAGACAAGAGGCCAAAAGCCAGCACACGTGCTGCATGACTGAAGATAGCATTCTGCCTTCAGAAAATCTGAAGTTCATGCTTCCTTTCTATAACCACCACAATTAATAATTTTGTGAGTTCTTAGTTCATTCTAAACCACTACTGACTGATGAAGTTTCTATTTTTTAGCTTTGATGTGCACAGCTGTTATTTCTTCAAATTCTCTGAGTCAGTCCACATCATTAGAGCACTTGCAATTTAATATGTTGAGTTCTCTATTTTAAGCAGTGGAAAACCTTTGCATGTTTTTATAATCTGTGATTGTACGTTCCTCTCTCTAGATCTTGCAGGAGTCTCTCAACTTTTTTCCTTACTTTTTTCCTCATACCTAAATATGCACACACATTTCAATATGCATGCCCTCACACACACTAAAAGATCCATTAAAGATTTATTAAACAATTAGGAATGTAAGTATTTCCCAAAGACTACCAGTAGATAGTAGACTAAAACTCCAGATATATTAGTGGAAGTGCATAACCATAAAGTAGCAGTAAAACAACAGTGGATCAGACCCATTACACTAAATCTGAGCTAAAACCTAAGGATGAGCTATGATTTCAACAAAATCATTTGTCCTTATACATTGGACATAGCAGACCACTCCCTACACAACCTTGGGTGGGTTGTTTAATGTAACAAAGCCCATGAACCTCCCCCATCATTCAAATTAACAGCTTCTGCCTGTTGATCTATTAAAATTGTTTGGAAAAAACTCAGAGTTGTGATCAAGCAAGCATGGTTCAACACGTTCCTACACATCCACAGAAGAAGGATGATGAAACATGTGCAAGCTCCCAGCCCTCAACAGTCAAGGTTACAAAGGTTTCTGTAAATCTTTCACTCTTTCATTGACCTTTTTAGAAAAAGTCAGTGATAACTAGGGAAGAACACCTCTGAGGCTGGCACCCAGAGGTATTTACTGCATCTGGTTCTGCAATGGGCACCCAGACACTATCAAGGCTCTGTTCAATTGTCCCAAGCATGAGTGCATATTCCCCATGTACAATCAAATGTTTAAGGATGCACTCACACTGAACATCATGGGTCACTACTGAAAAGTGAGCAATTGTTAACCACATAATGACTTTAAGTTGATCAGAGAGGACTCAGATTCCACCAGAAAAGCAAAGCATACAGCCAGCATCTGCACTCTGACCACCTCAAGTGTCATTTTCTTTCTACTAATACCCAGAGTGGAAGCTGAAATTCAATAACACAGTAGCAATTTTTATTTGCTTTACCTGAACTTGGACTTTGAAGACTAAATTATTGTAATTCTGTATTTAAGGTCTAAGCCAGGCTCTGTGTTCCCTACAATGGGATTCTGATCAACCCCACAAAGTGCCTATTATAAATTTTCACACACAACTATCAAGGCACATGCGTTCTGTAGTTCTGAAAGGTTGGAAAAATGGCCTTTGGGGGGGTCAAAAAAAGAAAGAAAACCAAAAAAAGAAATCCCAAAGAGGTTAAAATTCCTTTTATGTGACAAGCTTTAGAACTAAATACAGCTTTTTCCTGGTTAAGTCCATTAGTTTGCTATACAGAAAACATACTTGACTCCGATTTTATTCCTGAATTTGAACTTCAAACAGAACAATTCAAAGCTTTATAAAGGAAAAAATTAAAGGCTCTCCAGGTACTGACATTCTAACAATAGGAATAAAATGTTTTTGTCTTTTTGGAGAAACAGTTAAAAACATTAAAATTGCCAGGTATTCTTAATATGCAAGGCTTTAAAGGAACAAAATACAAGGGGGCAGAATATCTAAAAGTGAAAGGGTAATTGCTTCTTAATACATCTCCGAGATTTGACAAATACAGATAGTGTTCTGAACCAAGTGTTACAGGAGCTTTTAACTTAAGAAAATTATTTCTTTTCAATGAGTAGTATGGTCAGGAATCCATAGCTCACATTGGGAGGGAAATAATGCTCCTGTTCAGGAGACTTTTGAAAATATTTTAAAAAGTCATCCTTCTCACAAGAGTCAAAATCTCAAAAAAAAACCCAAAAACAACTATTTTAAATATTTTTTAAATGTGAAAAATCATAATAATAACACTTCCAAAACTTTTAAACCTCTTGGAATATCTAATTTAGCATTCTAATGGTTGTTTGGTTTTTGTTACTGTTGGTGTTTTGGTTGTTTGTTTGCTTGGTTAATTTTTTTTTTTTTTTTGGTTTTGGTGATTTTTTGTTTATTTTTTTAATCACAAAAAGCTGTTAAGTTAATAATAAAATTTTTCCTTGAATGGGGAAAGTCATCAAAATGGACTTTTTCATTAACTCTCAGGTTTTTGACTCTCAGGTTTTCCTTTAAAAGACACCAAAATGTCCCAAACTATGGAACCTATGGAGATCTAATCTTGCTTCACATGTTTCATAAACCTGGCTGAACACCTTAAAACACAGTGGCCTCTGCCTCTCCCTTCCAGCTGAAAGAACAACAGAGCAACTCAGCAAGAACTCCTGCCATGGAGATCAGGGCTTAGCCCATTTTAGAATTAACTGTAGCACCATGGCCACTGACACCAACTCTTTGGTACAGAAAAGCCCAAGAGGGACACGTAGAGATGGTGTCCCCCGAGCAAAAGGCTGCCCAGTGCCCAGTTCATCCCTAGCTGAGCTCAGAAGAGAGCCCCTTGGTGCAGCTACTGGGAGCTCACAGGCCAGAAGAATCATCTGCAGGAGGCTGCAATTAATGATTGTTTCTATCTCCTGTGTCTGTCTGAAAGACTCCTTCTGCACATCCATAAGGAAGCTGACGGGAATGCAGAAATAATGCACTGTGGGGAGCTGGTGGAGGGATTAATCTTTTCTTACACTCTATTTTACATGAATTTGCATCAACTGCCCCGAGCAGAGAGAATCAGAGAGTCAGACAAAGCTTCAGGTATTAAAACTCACTACAATGCTGTTTGCCAGATTCAACTGAGGGGTGTGGGCAGGGGTACTGAATTCATCACTGCATCTAAGCAGAAGTTTTCTTTGTTCAAAAAGCTCTAATTGCTAACAGAAAGAAGTCCCGTAGCTCAAAAAAAAAAAACCACAGGAGAATGCATGACTAATAAAATTAATATAAATGAAAAACAACTGCCAGTCATTTATCACTTTCTGCTCTTGAACAATTCTTCACATTTTGAAGTCTACAGAAGCAATTTCTCTACGCAAAGCAAACAATAATGGTTCCACAGACTGTAGGAGGAGTTAAGAAGGAAGCAAAAACAACTAAAATAGCATGTGCACATACACATAAAAGGCATCAAAAATCCTTTTAAATAATAAAATACATTTCCTGCTTTATTACAACACCACCACGTCAGGGCATTCACTCAGCCCCCACTAACCCCCCAGAATTAGGATGTACATAAAACTGCAGTAATGCAAGACCTAAAATCTCTCCCCCTAGGACAAATCTTATTGAGCAAAATGGAGACTTGCTTTTGGAAGAAAATCCATAGAGACTATTTGGATTAAGAGTTAGCATCTCATAGCAGGAGAAGGTAGAGGAACAAGCACTTTTTAGTGGGTTTTAGATGTAGAACTGGATTAAAGTGTATTTTGGAAGTCTGCTTTGGTACAACACAGGAAATAGTATGTCATAGAACTTGCTAATTTGGGAGGAAACTTAATCTTTATCATTCATAGCTAAGAACCAATGAAAATGCAACAAAATTACAATAAATCTTAAAAATGGCTTCAGACTACTAAACCCAAATATAAAACATTTTTCCATCTTTTAGCACCACATCTTAGCAATAATTAAAAAGTCATTAATACCATTTATCTAATAACAGTTGATCTTGACAGTGCAGCTCAGTTCATGTTCACACTAACATGGAAGATCAGATTTATGCACCAGAGCAGAGACTCAGTGTTTGCAGTGGAACCAGAGCAATCAGTGTAAATCTCCAACAGAGATGTCTCCCCATTGTAAGGGCACTGATTTAAGAGTACACTGCAGCTTTTATACAGTGTTGTTTTTTTTCTCACTACACCTGAGCTTCTTACCTCACTGATGCTACTTAAAATAATTCCTCACTTCAACAAAAGGTGCGATAAATCCAAGAAATGAACAATAAATACTATTTTACTTTTTCTATAGAACAAAATTAAATACATTTAAATATAGATATGGATTATAGGCCAAATCATGCTAAAAGCAGACCAAAGGACAAAGCACTTGTACCTAAAGTACAGTGACTCCATAAGAGAGAGGGCCACAGGAAGGAAATGTTAAATTCAGAACTGTTAACTTTTATTTTAAAGCAAGCCTTTTGTATATTTGATATTCCCTTGGAATGCCTTCAGGATATGTCAAGTAGGTCACTAAAAAATCAGTTCCTCATAGCAAGAGGTATTTTACTTCAGGGTTTCTCCTTTTCTACTAGCTACTGACCTCAGGGGCAGCTCTGGGCAATATCAGGTGCCTAAGTGGAACCACAGTGAGAATGGCCATGGGGGAGTTTGTGGCTCAGAAAAATACCTCTGGTCCAAGTTTAATTTGGAGGAAAGAGTCCAACAGAATTTAATCAACAACTGTTATGATGCACTGAGAAGATTCTGTAAAGAAATATTTCTGTACAACCCCTTTTAGCTAAGTACATCTATATTGCTCCAGATGAGACATCCTACTTCTAAATATAGGACAAAATTATGCATAATTACACAAAACTATCTATGCATATATATACTAATTATAAATGCACAAGACCACTGGAATAAACACCCATGCTCGAAGCTGACAGCAGAAACCAAAAATCACTTGGGGTGCTACACTCAAAGTGTGTCTTTTTGGGCGAAACATCAGCATGGCATTCACCACAGAAACTGATACATTCATGCAAAGCAGCTCAGCAGCTACAGGTCTTGTCCAAATGACTTTCACCAGCAGAAAACTGCACTGAATTCAATTTACCAACCTTAACCCTGCTGGAATTGCAACGTGTCATTGCAAAGCCTCATTTCAAAAAGAGGAAGTTCCTGATCCAGCCTTTCCACCTGAGAATAGGAAACAACTTGTTTGAAAATGCTTCAGCACTGAATCTTAATTAAAACCGTGGCACCATCATATTAAAAAAATAATGTTATCATTATGAAGTTATATTATAGCTCATGATTCAGGAACTATAATGAGGGAATAATTAATTACTAAATATTAGTTATGACAAATTTATTTTCTTGCAATTTATTGGATGCCATATTCCAGGCATTAAGTTTTATTGGAAACAAGCTTTTATCTGGTAAAAAGACACCAAAGACATATTGGGAATTAAGGTTCTGCACAAACTCTGTTACTGGCATTGTTCTCTATGATACTTTAAAGTACAATCTTTTTTTTTTTTTTTTTTTTTTTTTTTCTTCTGCTCTGGGTATTTTATGGCAGGAGACAGCAATAAAATAAATGCATGATTATGTTTTTAATCTCCCTGGGATTTATCTTGCCTAATTTTCAAGGCAAATTCATTCAGCTGATAGAGCAAATGACTGGATTTGGAACTGTGAGAAGCCAGTGCTTAATGGAAGGGCTGAAGTATTCTTGCTGCTTGGAAGTTTTGTTCCTCCCGTCCTCTTGTTTTCTCCAGAATTCAGTTATCTCCAGGCAGGTCCTGTTACATCTGTTGCTGGAGAAGCTGGTAACAGATCCACCTTCTCCAACTACCTATTAATGGCAGATGATCAAGAGCTTTACACTTCTTGTACCTCTACACTAAGTCTATGCTGAACAGCACAGAGAAAGAGGAGCTTGTGGCAGGACGTGCCAGATCAACAGTGCCTTCATTTCATAACCAGTGAAGCATCATCTGGAGGAATGCAGTACAAGACCAATTATCAGAGTATCACAGGGGACAGTAAATACATTTAGACAATCAAGGTTTTGGGTAATGAAGGTAATTTTGAATGTAATTGACAGATAATGAGGAACATGAATAACAGGGAGTTTGGAAAACTGAATTTGGATAATTCAGACTGTCTTACACTAAGCATATTCCTCAAAGAATATTGTAATGTATGTTGGGATTTTCCAAGTTTTTCAACAGAATAAACCACCTGATTCTCATTAATTTCTCAGAAGTGGTTTTCTACCTAGTTCTGCTATGGCATTCAGAAAACCACTCTAATTAAAGTAAATGAAGAGCTGTGCTTGTCAAACTGGAAGCTCTAATGGCATATTTTGCACACTTGGTGATTAATATTGCTTCTAAAGCAACAGGATGAGCTATGCTGTCCCATGGGAGTAGAGTAAGTCTAAATTACAAAGGAGAGAACTAAACCATCTTGGCAAAAAAGAAATGGTCTCTACACCCCTGGCAGGAATGGCTTAGCCCTCTGTAAGAACATCAGCACCTTTCAGGAACAGCCTGAAAAACAGTATCTGCCTTATGAAAAAGCTGCTCAGCACACTTGCACAGCAGAAAAGCAAATCATACCATCTTTGCCCTGCAAGATCACATCTTTGTTGCTGCACCTAAAAATAAATCTGCCAGTATATTTCCACCAGTTCCTTTGAATGCATAAAATGCCAAACTCCATGATAACGAACCTAGGTGAGCATCTTTACTGTGTTAGCTAACACACGGTTGAAGTGGATGTAGTAGAGAGGTGACTTTACAAGTTGTTTTATTATTGGTTTTGCAAATGTTACTTCTTTGCTGTTTAGCAGGACCTACTGAAAGCAGCACTGTTGTCATCATTCTTCACCAGTGAACCCCAGGAGCACACCCTTCAGGCATTCTGGAGACAAGTGATGACCCTTAGAAACCTTAAGAGATAGGGGACAAGGACACTGAAAATGAGATGGTAAACAAGGGAAATGTAACAGTAATTTGACAGAGTTATTTCAAAATGTAGAGGAATATAGCAAATGGATTTTTCTGTACTTTATATATCTGGGGATTAAGCCAACTAGAGCAGCAAAGCAGGGATTCAGCCTTCCCTCAGCTGCAGCAGAGGAAAATGTGGGGTGGAAATACCAAAGGCCCTCTGTGGTGTGTAAGCAGAGACTTCTGCAACAAGAAAAGAAATTGTTTTAAGACATTGTTCCTTAGCTACTTAATTTTGACAACTTATTTACTATCTGCTTTAACACAAAAAGCTTGATATCAACAAGAACGTTCACAGAAAGCAAGTGTCAGGGGTAAAGGCTCCCAAAGATGTATTTTTCTTCATCTGCCACAGGAGTCAGATTTGAATACTCAATTGCTAAGAAAATGTAAAACTGATTATAAAATCATTTGCATTGGAAAGGACATCAAAATCATCTAGTTCCAATCCCCTGCCTTGGGCAGTGACACCTCCTACTAGATCAGCTTACAAAGTACTCAAGACAAAGAAACCTGTCAAGGAGGAGGGAATAAGAAGGTCTTTCCCCTGTTTTTCCCTTGCATAATAAGACTTTTTGGATAAGAACAAGCAGGCACAGTGTCATCATTGCCTCAGTAGAAGCTGTTCTAACACTATTATTGCCATTAATGTTCATTGTTCCCAGCTCTCTGCATCCCAGCCAGGCATTTCAGCATGCACGGTACATAAATTCATACTCTCATCCAGAACTTCTGCAATATTCAAGAACATGAGAACGAAGAAGACAAACTAGCAGTTTAACTCCAAATAACCTTATTTTGTGTGTGTGTCATCTGAAACCATTACCTTAATGCGATTACCTATTTTTATTATTTCCTTTCTGTGGACTTGAAATAAAGATACAACTGAGACTCTCTCAGACACGGTCATTGGCATCATTACAGTCTTTCTACTGTCATCAGCAGAGATCTGATCTGTAAATCAGGTTAGATTTTAAGGGCTTCTGAAGAGTAAGCCCTCTTTATCATGCTATTATACATCCAAGAGACAACTTCCTCTGGCTCACTGAGAAAAACAGACTGTTTTAGTTCCTTTACATAACCAGAGGAGTTCTTAATGCACAGATTATTGACTTAGTGGGGTTTTATCAGGTCCCAGTGTACCAGGGGATTCCTTAATCCAAGACTTCTTTACACGATCTATTTTCATGGCTCTTTTTTTATTGCCACAGTCTGTCAATATAACAATTTGCAAATCCTGAACCAGCATCTGCTTAGCTCCTTTAAAGGTGCTCAAGGAGGAGAGGGAGAGAAGGCGTTTCCCTACTCTTGTTTTCCCTCTCATACTCAGCACGACACAATTCCCACAGGGCAGAGAGCATTAGAGAGTTGCATGGCACAGTGTTGACTTTCTGCTCCCAGGCCCATTCCCACATTCAGCCTGTCACCTTCACAAAACCAGCAGGATTGGAGACCCTCCTTTGCCACTCTCCAGGGAGGTCAGCAGAACATCCACACATTCTCAAGGAACCAAGTCCAATAGACAAGTGATCTAGAGAAAGAGGAGTCTCAAAGAGGAAACATGGGGCTCAAGGTGGTCTGCTGCACAGCACCATCTGCTAGCAAAAAACCCTGATGTTTGATTCCTTTGTTGATACTACTGAAAGTAGCCAGAGAGATTCATCCCCCAGTACAGAGTCACTGCTGTGGAAAAGAAGAGTTGCAAGGCAAATGGGTGGTGTCACACAACTGCCAAGGGGAGACGTGGAATACCTTGTAGCTGTGACATCAACAAAAATTCAACTGAGCAAGGGGCATGAAAAGATGGTTGCAGAGATGAACCCCTGTCCCTTGCTCTTTGGGTTTCTGCTCATTAGAGACCCAGAGCCCCCTCCTCCCTTCCATTCCCTCCTGCAACTTAATGAGCCCCAACTCCATAGACCCAAATAGAAACATCCATAGAAACATCCATAGAAACAGTGCAAGGACACGATTCAAGGTTATCAGATGCTTTAGGCTGAGGTCCATCAAGTCAAGCATCTGATTTTATGGTGCTTCAGACCTTACATCTACATCACCCCCAACAATAAATATCTCCCTTGCCATTGCAGGAACCAGTGTGGGAATCTGTAAGACTGTTGCACAGTCCAGATTAATCACAGGTCTAAGAGTCTCACTTAGAGCAAGGTCTGAGTAGCTGTTAGCACTTCATAGCATGTCTACATACCCCCAAAGATTTCAGCTTTGATTTCTAGTTTGGACCTTTCAACGTTACCATTATACAAGATGATAACAACAATATGTCACTGCACTTGTTGCTAGCAGACAGTTCCCTGGAGTGAAGAAAAAAAAATAAAATGGCTTAAATCTGGCATGTTATCAATGCTAAAAAAAAGAAAGTAGATTTATGTCAAAAAAAAACCTCCAACAAAGATGACAGTATTCTAACCATATCCTGGATGTAAGGGAGAAAACTGATGTTGAATCTAGTATCACAAACTTTGTTCCAGCAAATAAATGTCTAGATCTCTGTGTTTCTACTTTAAGTTGCAAGCACACAGCATTTCTTTGGGGTTTATGATCACCATCAAAGCCATCTAGCTGAGAAACGTGGATGTCTTTCTCTTTCCAAAGGTTACAAAGTAGATACCCCATATCAAGGGGCTGAAAGAGCAGGAGCATTTGGTACTCCTCCAAATGAAAGCATCTCCACTGCCATTTGTTCAGTTTCTTCTTGTTAAGCTGCTGGATGTGAATCACCCAGTGACCCCCCAACATGTCAGTGATGGCCGGGTGTACTCATAAAACTCAGTCTTGCAACAGTGATGGGTGTGCTTGTTGCTCTGGAAATTAAACACATGTTCTCTACAGAGTCCTCTTGCATGTGCCTGTCTCTATTTCACATCCACCCCATGCTGATACCTGCCACTGGAGTGAAACAGACCTGAGAATCATTTTTCCTGGGCTTTGCATTATCACAGGCTTCTTATCAGGCCAGTCAGAAACTGGTGGCAGAGCCATTCCTGGCTGCATGTCACTGATACAGAAGACACAAGAGATGCCTAAGCAGAAGCAAGCAAATGAACAGCAGTATAAGAAAAAAAGGCAGAAAACACTGCTTTTTGGTTGTTTATAGGAACTTCAAAGTTCTCCTCAGTTATAAATCATTCTGAACCACCAGTCTGCCTAAGGATGGCTGTGCTTTTGAAGGTGAAAGCTTGAAGATCAGACCTTGGGTGATAAAAAGAATGCTGGTTCCACTACAGACAAGTTGATTGCAGAGGAGATAAAATGGTGTCCAAGAACAGGATAAATCAGGCTGAGATGTTTTTGCTATGCAACTAGTCACCAAGAGATAAAAGTGCTTCTATAGGATAGATTTTCAGTAGCAGAGAATTAAGGTCTTTTAAGTCATATTCTTCATCAGAAAGAGTAGATAAGGTTTCCATTTGGCTACCACTTTCTTAGGACATTGGATTAGAAATAAAAGTTACTGAACAAAACCCCCAACCTTTTAAACTGAAACTGACAAAAACCAACCCAAAACCCCCCCAGAAACCCAAACAAAAACAAACAAAAAACCAAACAAACCAAAAAACAAACAACAAAACTTAGATAGTGAGGAATTTCTAAGAAACCCTTGCAGCCAAGATGCCAGACTCAATTATATTTGTACTACTAATTTATAAGAGCAAGATAGGCAGAGTTATAAATGGAAATGAGAAGTCAAAGTGTAAGACGGAAGAGAAAATGTTTTGTAGTTAAAAGTGCTCAGGATTTCCTCGAAAGAGAAAGGCAATTTCATGTTACTTCAGGCTTTTCTGATGCAGAAGCAGCTCATCAGACTGTGTATGAAAACAAAACTTTCAGCTAAACTATGTTTAGAAAGCATTAAAAAAAAAAGCAAAAGGAAAAAAAAACACCTTTTCCTGGAAGAAAGTTATTTGTATGCAAATATACCCCACCACTGTCACCAAAACTAAAGGATTTCAAAGTGAGAGAAGTTTTTTTGAATATAAAGTTTATCACTGCTTTGATGAAATGAGATGCCAGCTGAGAGGCTGCTGCTGTCTACTTTAATACCAATTAAAAGGATGGAGAATGGAGCTCTAACTTGTGCTCACAGGCAGAGCTGACACCACACATGCAGCACAGCTTTGACACCTAAACCTCCAGTGGCAGCTTCTAAGACATCAAGGAGCCCACATTTAAAAGCCTACTAGAGTTACTGGCAACCTCTATGATGTAAAGAATTACAAAATGCATGGAAAACTCATGTATTACTTACAATAATTTAATGTTTTCCAATGAAAGGAGAAATGGGGAGCCAATGTCTGAATAATGTAGGACACTCTTCTGCTGAGAAAGAATGGTCAAACTTGTGTCATTTTACATGATTAACCTTTTTTTCTGTTTAGCCAGAAGAGTGAGTTTGCCTTGGGCATCTTGGCCCTTCAAGCCAGCAAGGACTGAGCAGAGAAGTAGCACCAGAAATGGCACCCAGTAGTTGTGCCTGAGGGACCCCAAGCTCCAGGGAAGGGAGAGCCTTCCAGCTCTCCTTCAAAGCTCTCCTTCCAACCTTCAAAGGTTGTCAGGAGCAGACAGAGCTCAAAGCCACTTAAGAGAATGTCTTGTCAGCAACTCTCTCTTACAGGTCTTACCTTTGGAAACATGCAATAGTCCAACCCTTCTTTTTAAATACACACTCTGCATTTGCATCTTCGCTTAGAGAAATCCTGAAATAATAAAATCCTGCAAGGAGGAGCATCCTCCTCTCCCAGTAATTTTGACCTCAACAAGTACCAGACAATTCAGAACACTTGAGCAGAGTTAGAAATCTATCCACACTTCTAGATGCTATCACCATTGCTCTGCAATAGTCAATTGCTAATTGATTTCCTTTAAACCTGTGTAAGCTATAGATATATAGATTTGTACGTGCATTGAAACTTAAAGTATGTTTTCTTGTTCAGAACTCTGATATCAAAACATCTACACTGTTCCCAAGTGTGCTCCAGGACAATCTACAGGACAGAAGTATATATCAGTTTTAACAAAGCAGAAGAGATTACTGAAGTAGTGAAAATTTCCTTAAAACATAATTTTAAGAATTATTTTCTTGCCTTAACTCATGCAGCTGCACAATTGTCTTTTAGAAGATGATATTTCTGAGACTGCCACCGGTCTGTCACAAAACTCCAAAAACTTATCATCAACCAGAGAACCAAAGAAATGGAGGTTTAGCTTACATGCCTGCATGTACACATCTGCTGCCTCTGTTTACATGCAATAAAGATTTTCCAGAAATAAGAGTCATGGGTGAAGGCTAAAGTCATTAAAAATAATTTTGAATAAAATGTTTTTAACAAAATGTTCCCACAATGGCAAGCACAATGCAAAAGAATACATCTGCACATAATGGCAAATAAAACATTGTGGAAGCAGTTGTCAATTAAAGCTTTTTACCTTGATTCTGCTTCCTCAAACAGAAGGATTTCAAATTTTATTTTTTTTTCCCAATACAGGTCTTAACACTGATGGACAAGAGGCTGTGCTGAGCAGCTGGGATATTTGCAGCCCCTTTCTCCCACCATGTATCTGTGTAGGTGACAGCACATGTGGGTCACTCACCCTGCCTTCAGCACATGCCAGGAAAACACCAGGTGCGGCTGTTGTGCTGCTGCCACATGGTTCAGCATGAAAAAAGAAAAAGAAGAAAAGTTTTTCAAAATATCAACTTTTTCGCTGAAAGCTGAAAGAATGCTTACAAAAAACCCAACAAAAAAGTAGAGGAGAAAGGAGCTTGGGTTCCATCTGTCCTGCTCCAAATAATCCCCAAACAGGCTGTGTGCAATAAATATATTATTATTTAATATTTTTGCCTTACATAATTTAGTACAGTGCTGGATGTTTTAAAACCTTTTAACCCCTGCATTTTTTTCATTCTCAATTTCCACAAAAACTGGTGACTTTTCTTCAAGGAAGAAAGGTATACAAGTTAATAAGTTGAGTAGTGTCTCATATATTAAAAAAATTATTAAAAATTCTTTAAAAATCAATCCAGAAGAAATCCCAAAGAGAAGAAAATGATTAGCGCTCAAGTTTCAACACAGGGCAACAGAGATGGCCTCACCTGGAGCACAGCCCCTCGCTCAAAAGAAAAATCAAGGGTATCTACTGCCTCTTTTACAAATGCACTTTGGAAGCCACAAAAAGGCAGTTGTAACACCACGTCAGGCAAGGTAAATATGCAGGTAGGTGTCCAATTACTTCAGCTTTAAAGATTGGTCCAGGCTCTCTCTTTAGAAGCAGACAGGGTGCACACAGGTTTTGATACCTACGCTTGATGTATTTATCTTTGAAATCTGGCACTGCTGTGACTGCTGTTGTTCAAGCAAAGTGCATGTATGCAAAAGGCAGATCATTTGCATCATGCTGTGTAGTGTGTAGCTGCTCTTTTCAGACTAAATACCTACACTGGTGAAGAAAATGCCCTTTTATTTTTTTGAAGTAGGAGAGTAACAAACCTCAAACCTTTGCAATGGCCCTAATGAGCAAAACCAAATCCCTGTTACACCAGCTGTGGAATTACATGCAAATCTGTCCAAGGTAGATCTCTGTCAATAGATCTCACAGCACATATCCACACTGACAAGAATAAAGTTGGTATAAACTATGCTTTCACATATTACTTGATATTGAAAGAAATATTGGTGACCTTAACCAGCATGACTGCTATAACAGTAATAAAACTGAAACTTGGAAGATTACACTTCTGGTCAAAGTAGTAAAATGTGACCTTATGCTATTCAACATTGACATTTATTATATTAATTCAGACACAAAAACTGCATTAAAATAATGTTAAGTGTCTGTCTTTCAAGTGTAACAGCTGAGAAATTTGATCTGCAAGGAAGACTTCTTCACCAACTCTCCATTTCACCATTCCATACTAGATGGCACAAAACTCTTACAAGCTGCCTAGAGGATCTCAAATCTCATAGTCTGGGCACTGTAAATAAAAATCTGCTTTTATCTCAGACATAGGGAACATGGCAAGGGTGACACAATTCATTTCAGACATGGCAGCCTCAATGTAAAAAAAATATAAAAAAAAAATCCTAAAATCAAGAATTCATCTTTGCTCTTTAAGCGGAATTAAAAAAGGCTAAATTCAAATTGCTGACCACCAGACTGCAAGAAAGAATAAAAATGTTCAGCTGTTTTTCATATCAAAGCAGCATGTCCATTTCAAACACAGAAAAAAAGTAAAGATCTAGTCTGAGGTCAACAAGGAAGACAGAGGGTTTTGCAGTCCCACATACTCTGAACTCCCACTGATTTCACTGAAAATGTAGGACATACAGAGAAAGCAGCATATCAGAGCAGAGATGTGCACTGCAGATCTCAGAACAGAATGAGGTCTGGAGCTATTTTGAGATACAGTAAAAATTTGAAAAGTAGACCTACCTGGCATTCTTTATTTTTCTTCTGTAGCTAGTGTTTAGTCACAGGCAAATGTTGTTATACTAAAATCAGATTTTTTAGAGTTACAAAACGATTGCTGGGTTAAAAAAAAAAAAAAAATTAAAAAGACTCTAGAGTCTAAGCAATCTCAGATCTGGAACAATAAGGGGATTTCAGAATTCATTTGGAGCATGAATTCTGCACAGAGATCTGTCTCCTTTTATGAGTGTCTTGATTGTTCTGTGCTGTGTTACAAGCTCATAGTGATTTTTAATGAGTTCAACAACCACTTCAGTACCAACAAATAGCAGGACATCAACTTTTCCCAGAACAGAACTCTCATTTTCTGGCCATCCTAAATTTGCAAATATGGCTAATTTTAACAGTTCTGAGAATTAAATGTGAACACTAATGCTTCCCACTGTGCTGGCAAGCTGCAAATTTCTGTTTTAAATTTCAGACAGAAAGAGAAAAATGTTGGGTTTTTATAATCCAAGTTGCATAATCTGTCAAGAACCATTATTTGTGCCTGGCAAGTGCTGATATGCATTTTTAGCAGAGCTAAGCAACATCAGCTCAGTGAAAAGAGCAGAATCCCTCTCTGCCTGTGGGCCAGAAGCTTAAAAAAAAAAAAAAAAAAAAAAAATTAGAAAAACAGAGAAAAAAGTGGTTTTGTCATCAGGCTGGCAGACAACCACATCTATTTCATTTTGGTAACCTGGAATACAGACTTTGCTTTGCTATGACTGACAGAGCTGCAGCTCTCCTTTAGTAAGGGTGACAACTCATTTCAGCAGCAGCTTCACTCCAAGGCATCTCCCAGGTGTGCACACCAGGCACATTCCCTCTCAAGGCTCCCCTGCCCTCCTGCTTTGCAGGAGCAGCTCGCCAGGAGTTGTGCAGAGCTATTGCTCTTCTGCCTCAGCAGAAGCTGTTTCCCCAGGGATGGGGTGACAGCACAGTCCTCAGTGCCTACATAAATCCCTTGATTTGGTTCCCTTCCCCTCTCGGGGGTGCAATAGGATCAGGATTATGTCTTGTGGTCTGTTGGTTTTTTTGTTTTTTTTTTTGAGGTCTCCTTTTTGACACATTTCAGCAGGTTTCTCCTAACTCACCCATATTCATGCCTAATCTTGGTGTAATGTACTCTTTAACAATGCACAGCTTAATGCACAGCAGGCTCCAACACCTGGATATAAAATCCTTCTTTCTTTGCTCTTCTTTTCTCCTACAGTATTTGCATTTCATTGCAATCCATCTCCTCTTATTTAAGAGGACAGAACTGTGACTACTAAGGCATGTTATGAACTAGAGCATTTCACAAAAAACATCTTCCAAGCTCTCCATGGCCAAACTAATTATAACTGTAATCCCTCTGGCTTGATGAAGCTAAATGGAGACATACAAACTGATTTCGAAAACAGAAAAACATACAAGTGAAAAATGTTCATATGAAGAAATATGCATAGAGCATCAAGGCTTCAGGAGCAGCAGTTTATAGACCCAGTTACAACTACATGCATTTTAAATTTGAATGCCTCCTCAGTATTCATGAAGTGTATCACAGTTCAATAGTTGTTTTCATGAGTTGTGCCTTCATTAGGTGAACAACATTAAACACCTGGGATGCTGTTCAAACTAGTCCTAAGGGGCAAATTTTCATGACAAATGAGCTGAGATAAATTTTACAACTGAAAAAAAAAGAAAAAAAAAAATCTCAATTTTGCAATGGTAAATTTACTACTTGTTTCAAAGAAATAAAATAAAGCAACAAAGACACAAAGTTAATATTAATATTACTTCTGTAAAATCTCCATAGAAAAGCTTCCAGCTGGCTGTGCAAATAAGAACATTTTCAAATTCTAGAAGGAAAGTAAATATTTATTGATACATGTGCTTTCTCCCTCCCCTTTCAGGTTAATGGGGTTAATTCCCTGCTATCTTTGGAAACTTCTGAATGTTCATTATCAGGGTAACTTCTTATGCCTTTACAGCTAACAGTGTCGTACAGATTTTTTTCAAATCTGTTTTCCTTTTTCCTAAGGCTCTTAGCATGCCTGTTTTGATTCGTTTGGATAATGTTCCATTGGAGACGTTACCAAATATAAACTTGTATCTGCCCTCTCCCTCACTGGAAACCTTACCTGCCCAGCCCTGAGCAAGAAATGCCTCAGTGCACGCACAGCCCTATGGCTCAGTGTCAGCCACAAGTGTTTTCCCACCCAGAAGCTTTGGAAAGGCACAGAGACAGCTAATTGCAGCTAATAACAAGCCTCTTGCCCTGAAGGCTTGCCATGACTGCCCACTGCACAAATGGGAAAGGTTGACTCCCCTCTGGATAGTGCCATCAATAGAGAGAAACATTTTGTATATGGGGTTCTCCTCTCTCCACTCCTAGCTGGCCAGATCTAAATGGGTGTCAATCTTGCCAGCCTACTGAACTGTAAACAGACTCAAAGTAACTCAGACCAGAGGTCTCACAGCTCAGGACTTGCTATCAATCTGATACCAGTGATGGTCACACAGCCTGGCTGAGTCAGAGCCAGTATTTTACAGCTGGCCCCATCCAATCTAGGCAGCACAACAATCTCAGTCCCGTGCCCCATAGAGAAATACTGACATTGTCACCTACACAGTGAGCAGACACTCATGCTGCAAAAGCAGCTGTATTTTGAGATAATTCTAATAACAACTATTTCCATAAAACTCTATTCTAGCTTCTTAAGTCGCAGTTGCCTCCTCCTTTGATGACACTACTGCAGTATGATAACACTTTCTAGTTGAATACGTGTACATGCACAAACATCCCTAGCATGGCAGATGCTCTTAAGACATTTTCTTCTCTGCCTCGTTTTACTGTCTTTCTGGTTTATTACACCCTAAACAATCCCTCCCTCAAGAGACTTTCCAGCTCTCTTGCAAGCAGCCACTGAGCCTTTCATACTTAATAAAACATAAAAATTAAAGCAATGAATATTAGAAACATCCATCTTACTCGATTAGCTACTCCACAGTGGACTGTAACCCTTTGAATGTGATCAGCTAATCCCATTAGCTGGTCAAGCAATTTTCTCTACTGCTTCTAAGAGTACAGAGCTCACTAGAAAACACATTTAGAACCATGGTCACCCTTTGGAGTTGTATAGGCAGCTTAATCTAATCTAAAGTGTTTCCCTAAGGTTTAAGACCCATATAGTAATCCCTGTATTTTTCACAATTCGGTGGGCATGCACTGCTCCTAAAACCTACTGCAGGCTTGGTTTCACTTAAAGGTTAGACTCTCCTCCAAAGTACCAATTATTTGGGAATTACAGTCCAAGGGAACAAGGTCTTTCTTTAAAGATTACAAAAATTATCTTTTTCCTCATAGTGAGAAAGAATTCACCCGAACTTGGTTTATTAGCAAATCCAAGGAAGGCTGGACCAGGAAGGCTGGCTCTGGATTCCATTTCAATGATTGCTGGCCTTTGCTGTGCAGGAGGTTGCAAACTGACTCCACAAATCTCCCCTGGGTTGATCCCCATTCTTAAGGACTTTGTGGTTTACTGCTGTAAGCTCATGCTTCAAGCCTTCCTTGGGAGAATCGGGCAAATAAGGGAGGACAGAGTCTGCCTCCTGCACACAAACATCTCCATCCAGTCACCAGGGAACCCCTGAGAACACATCCCCCTTCCTTTCTCACCACCAGAGACCGTTTCCCTGTCAAAGCTGGTTGACAGGCTCAAAGCATGGGCAGGCTCCAGGGGATGCTTGGATCTGAATCCAATTTTTCCCTTAGTTTGAAGGTGGACAAGAAGGTTCATTATGAACATCAGTTATTTTTTTATGTGCACTATAAAATACCAATCCCTTCAGGTCCCAAAACCAAGGTAGAGGAAGGTGTTAGGTGCAGAACAGATAAAGCAAGAAATAGTCCCTGCTCAAAAATTATACAGGGCAGAAAGAGGACAGGAACACAGAATGAGAAGAAATAAAACACCTGTTCAAAACATATACACATCACAAGCATATATATGTCATTTCCTAAGGAACCCATTCTAAAAATCTGTTATAATCAACTCAGTAAAGCAGGCTGCAGATGACTGAAAAACTCAGCAACATTTGAAATGTAGACCCTCTCCACATAATCTCATTTTAATAGTGAAAAAAAAGTAAATCAATGCCAAAGTTCAGCTACTTACATCAGATAATAATGCCAGAAACATGTTATGTCACTCTGTATTATATGCCTATACAAAGCATGCTAGAAGAAAGGAAGATATTTGAAAACAGTAAATAGAACTACAAGTTATTTTAATTTTAAAAGTGACATCTTGAAGTCTGTTTTCCATAAAGGTTCATAAATTGGCTGGCATTAAAGCTGAGTTTAGATCAGAATATTCTGCATAGGTGAATTATTCAAACAACATGAGGCTACTGAGAAAATGTTCTTTGAGCTAAACCCTAATTATAACAGTGCTAAACATACCACTTTACTAATAGAGCACATCTTTCAATGACTGGATGAAAAAATGTTACTGTCTGTAATGTGTGAATTCTCCACATTTTCCAAGAAGCAGCAGAGTAATAGTAAATATTTGGTTGGCACAGCTTCCGCACACAGATCACATACTCTGAGATTTGAGGGCTCTGAGTCAAGAAACTGCTTCAGTGAATGCTTCAGTTTGAATATTTACACATCAGCCACTGTCTTTCCCCAAAGTTTCTCCCCACAAAGCCCCTGTGTGACAGCACAACCCAGCAGATTAGATGGGCTCTGCTCCAGCTAAATCAAAAGCAGGCAGTGCTGCAAATCCAGGAATGTCTGCAGAACTTCTCCCCTAAACCAGGGGTATAAGGGCCCTATTTTCACAAATGAAACATTTTCAGGAGTAACACACAAGTGAGGACTCAAGCAGAAAGAAGGCAGACTACAGAAAACATGCCACATCACAGGTATGCAGAAAAATCAACTGTAACGTTTGCCCACAAAGGGGAATAAACAGGACTTTGATGGGTAGGTTCTTTCAAAAGCCCCATGGAGATCTTTAACAGAAAATTCATTTAGAAACATGTTTGTCTATTTTGAACACCAAGGCCACAAAGCAGAACAAGCAGACCACACACAACACAAAAGCAAGCACACAGCCATGGATCCCAGCACTTGCCCATGCCCAGCACAAGCTCACCAGGGAGCAAAGAGACAAGAGTTCAGTTCCCCAAGCACACAGGGCCCTGTGTGGCTGCACAAACCTCCAGCATGGCAGCAGAGAGGTGCTTGCCCCGAGCACCTGCTCCCACTGATCCATTCAGTGTTGCACTGATGAGGCCAAGCAGTCCCATGGTCATCCTGATGGGTGTCAGAGCTGTGGCTCTACCTCACCATGGGCAGTGCCAGTGGAAGCTCTGAGCACTACCAGGGTGGTACAGAATCCACCTCTGAAGGATGCTGCTGGTTGCATGAACTGCTGTTCACCGCTGCTGTGTGTAATATGCAGGAGTCCCAGGGAGCAAAAGCAGCCCAGCCTGGAGCCTTGATATTTTCAAACTTCAACTTTTGTCACCTCTGTCCCTTGAAGAGCCAGCCTGAGCTGTGGTACAGCTGAGGATCTGCATTACTGGGCATCAGAAACGCTGGACACTAAAAGAACTGAGTCCATAAGCAGGATGCTACGAGTAGATTCATCTTATTGCAGACACACCTTTCATCCACTTAGCAGCATTTGACATGCTAAGGGAGCCAGCATCCGTGGAAGAGAATATGCATTTCAGTCGGTGACATTTTCACTACAATACCCAGAGTTAAAAATGCATTAGCAGTAACTTTCCATCTATCAAAAGCATAAGGCAGGAAGCAACACTTGCCTGGCAAAGTCTAAGAATGCTATTAAATGTGCCGGAGGCCAGACTCTGTCCTTTTTTCATGATCCATTTGCATAAGTAGGACATTTTCACATAAGTCTACATGGCTCTAGGGCAGCATAACTTGCCACCTCTCTACCTGACTTGGATTGCCTGACTACCAAGCATCAAGGGCTGACTAAACATGGCTTTTAAAAAATCGTTTATACTCTGACTATATCAGGAAGAGATATTGCTGTCCCACAACACCAGTTCATAATTGCAGCTCATGTGACACCAGCTCAAAGCTGAGGATGAAAGGAATTAGAACACCATTCTAGTGTCATCTTGTAAGACTCTGAACTGCCCCATTCTGAGAGGCTATGAAGTTTGTTACCAAAGGTTTGCAGTCAAAAATTCCCCAAAGCTGGCCACACCAGAGGCCATGCACCCAATCCAACATGGCTCAGTGCTGTCCACATGCATGGCCAAGACTTTCCTGGTTTGGCTACCAGTGGTCCACCTGCCTTAGCTGCTACTTCCCAGAGGCTGCTGTGTTTATAAACACTCACATTAGTCCAGCATCCTGTGTTACACAGTGCACTCAGTAAACTTTTATCTGCATATTTAGGTCTCCACAGAAGACTTGCATAAAAGGCTTTCAAAAGAATCTTCTTTGAAGTGGTGTAAGGTAGGAACCAGCCCCAGGCATACTTGCTCTGCTCTCTGTGGGAAGAAAGGAGGAGGGCAGGCAAATATCCTCAGTGTCACTACACTTTCTGCTATTCTAATTCATGCTCTTCATAGCTGCCTTTCTGATGGAGAGCCTGAAGTTTCTTTACATAATGATTTCTGAATAAAATTGAACAAGGATCAGAATGGGAAGAAAATTATAATATGCAAGCACAGTTCCCTGCCAAAGGCTTCTTCATTATTTATTCATTTGGGTCATACTCACCATAGTTCTGATATCACAAACACAAACATATGCTGTGTCTTTACTATCACTAGTCTTTACTATCACTAGTAGTTACTCCAGACTAAAGTCATGAGTAGCTATGTGAAGTAGCCAGGTGCCTGCGATTAGAATGAAATGGGTTTCCCTGTCATTTCTTCAGGGTCAATAGCTAATTGTAAAGCCTGTTACCTGTCAGTGAATTTTAGGTACTACTTTAAAGCAATCCTCAACTTTAGCAGTAGGCAAACCATCTTTATATCTTCTTTAGATGTCCCTGTTATGTAATAAACTTTAGAAATTATTATGGGCATATTAAGGATTTAGGCAACACAGATTCTTCTCAGGCAATATTGTTGTTGCAGTCAGTGAGATGGTGAAGAGCTACTCAAAGTCCTGCCTAGTAGCACTGCAATGGCAAATGTGTTTCTATCAGTGAGGGCAGGGGAAGAAACCAAGAGCAGCTGTTTAAAAATGCAGTAACCAGCCCAGGCAGCATCCTGCAGACAAAAGTTCTCAAGATGCTAAAAAAAGAAAAAAATTCTGTTCTTGAATCCAAGAGCTGCTATGGAGCAAGGAAAGGGAAAATTCTCCCCAGACCTTAACTAGGATAGCATGAGAGTCTTGAACTCCCCTGCTCACTTCTTCCTATAACTTGGTCTCACTTCAACCCAACTTTAGCCATCTAAATATTAGGGTAGTTTAAATGTGTTTAAATCTAGTTTAAACCCATCCTCAGGGAAAACAGAAAGACTTCTCTGGAATGCAATTTTCCTGCCCTATGGCAGCTGTCACAGGTAACCAGGATAAATTGCCTCCTGGAATTATCTGCTTCTTTTCAGCCTAGATAACTGACAGAGAGCAGGGCTGATCCATGAGAAATAAAGGGTGGGTAACTATGAGGTATATGTGCACTTGGGGGTGATGTAGCTGGATTTCAGGGCATTCAGGGCATTTGGCCTGGTTCTTGGCTTTATTTCTAGGAATGCTTTCTGATCAATGAAGGAAAGGCTGCCTCTGGCTTTTAGAAACCCACAGATCCAGGCATGGCAGACTCCAGGCAAATGGCAAATTCCTGTCTTCTGCAAATTGTAGCAAGGCAACAGTGGCACAGAGGAAAGCAAAAAGCAAGAAAAAGGTGGAAGGACCAGGAATTCGTGCTGAATTATAATCTAGTGCCTCAGAAGAGCAGCCAGGTAGGCAGAGTGAGCTACAGAGGCAGCACGAGTTCTGGGAGTAGGTCTTCATTTCCAGCCCTAAGATTGGGTATTGTGTCCAGGTTCCACAGTGCTAGCAAGGAATCCTCTCTGTTACTTGCCTCACCCTGGTCTATAATCTGCAAAACTGTAGGGTAACAGTCCAGTGCCTTCATCCTGACCACTGATAAAAATACTAAAAATGACAAGTGATGCCAAGTCAAAGGATGCAAGGAAATCTTACACTAGTATTATAGGATTTACCAGCACCACTTGAAATTGAATTTAAGTTCACCCAGACAGTCTCCTAAGAACCATTTGCTGCAGACTTAGTGATAAACACTACCTTTTCATCTCTTCAGCATTATTAAGTAAATCTTAGAACAATTGCTCTGTTCTTTTG
This sequence comes from Heliangelus exortis, assembly GCF_036169615.1. Taxonomy (NCBI): domain Eukaryota; kingdom Metazoa; phylum Chordata; class Aves; order Apodiformes; family Trochilidae; genus Heliangelus; species Heliangelus exortis. The sequence goes on from NC_092433.1 coordinate 13,153,865, forward strand.
TCATAGAAGTCCAACTTATAGTTTATAAATATCAGCCCAACATTAGATTTGCTCTAGTCATGTGGAAATTACACAGCTTTCTGAGTCTTATAAGTCAGCTCCTAAAAAGCTACATGTTGAATGTTGTCATTGAAAACAAACAAATTGGGGGGGAAAAAAAAAAAAAGCTGGCTTTTTCTTGAGTACCAAATTATTTCACAACACTCTGATTTCTTAATTTGTTCTTGTTCAGTCATTTTTCATGCAGAAGTGGATGCTATGAAGCTTGGTTTCTGCCCCCATCTGATTTACACCAAAGTACTGAGCATAAAGTTTCATGGAACTTTGAAACAGGTTGTGATTTTTTTCACCAATTATGTCAATACTTAGAAAATAATGACATTAAAACCTCCAAAATGTTGAAACTAGATAGTTGCCATAGACCCCTAGCTACATTTTGAATAACTGGGATGTAAAGCTTAGGAGGGGAAGAACATGAGCAGCCGAGCAGATTGCCAGGTGTATTTGCAGGAACCACATACATGCCTCGGTTGATAAATCTGTCTGCATGGGCATGTATCTAACAAAAAGAAACAGAGATAAAATGTAGAAAGAGAATCAGTAATTGTAAATAACAGTCTCTGTTGCTCTTGCTTCTTTCTAAAATTAGTCACTTTGACTTCGGAGGTCTCGATCAACATTTTCTATTGCAGACTATTTATTCCAAACACAAGAAATCAAAGCATCTATGGAACCTCAGTCTATTATTAACCTTGGGAATGCTAGCTTATTAAAAGTCATAGGTTGAGCACTGCAATTAGCAGCCCAGGAGACTGAAAGAAACACATCAAATATTGTGGCAAAAACAAGGGTCTTGGGGCCCAACTTCTGCAGTCAAATCTTCTTTCATCTAGAGTCTATTATTTTGGAATGCAGTTCTGGGAGGGCTGGAGATTAGGGATATTGTGCTCTTATTCAGAGATTCTTGTGTATTTGTCTCTGTTATGTAAATCCATGCACTTATCACGGATGAGAACTATTAATAGAGATCACAAGGACTCAGAAAACTGAGTATCTCTCTTCCTATACCACTTTAGACTTTGCTCCTGTAAACATCCATGCACATTAAAACCCCTGCAAACCTGCAGTACTTAAAAGTGCAATTGTCCCTGCCAAAATGCACGCTGTACGTCCTGCCTGGCTTCTCACAAAGTTACTTTTTCATTTCAAACATTAAAACTTTTGTACTGTAGTGTGGAAATTCTTGCTCAAAAAGCTTCCAATTACACAGGCTGTGCCATTCACAAGCTTGAAATGCATGTGTAAGAATGTACCCCTTATCCAGTGGCCTGATAAATGGTAAATACTGGCTATTTAATGTCACACAGATATCACAGTTCTTTAGCATAAGTGACAAAATCTCTGGGTTTTGGATGGATAACCTATATGTTTGCACTAGGAAGAGAGGATTTGCAGGAGCTGTGTTCCTCAGCATCTTGACTGCCTTTTGTTTTACTTCCTGTCATCTACACAAACTTTGTACCCACAATCATGCATCTATGCATGAACTGCCCTGCTTGTATCCAAAGAAGCTTACTGGTGGGACCATAAACAAAGCTTTCTCTGCAGGAAAAACAAGTGGCATAAAGGAGCTGAAGCTACCATTTCATCCTCTGCAAGCCTTTGCTCAGTCACACGTGGTTCAGCCTTTGACCCTTCCAGTGAATTTGTTAATCTGCTGCATGTGGGAGAGGAGAGGAAAGAGAGGGTTTTCTCCATTTCCAGGGAAGGAAATAGTGTCTAAGGCTAATTATTTTTCATTCATCAGTGCTATTAACAGACTTGCAGTGTGGTCTTGTTTTCTAACTAGCACTAAATAGCATGTTTGCTGGAAATAGTTAGCACTGCTACAAATGCTGATGTAGGCACTATAGAGGAAAAATTGAGGTATTTTTTCCCCCTAAGGACCATTAAGTGAATTGAAATCAGTCATGTCCAAAGATTATTATCTATTTTTTGTACTGACTTGCAGTGCAATACAGCTCAGAAGTATTTATCCAAATTTCTGCTCAGGTATACAGTGGGTAATCATGGTATCAGACTGAGAAGAAACCAATATCCTTGAGACAAAATGGAAAATAAAATTTTCTGCAGAAAAAACATCCTTACTATGAAGGTAAAACTGCCATTATACAACCGTACAGTGGCAATTTGTGTGTCCCACTTGGAACACAAGCCCCACAAAGAGATACCAGTTAGGAAGAGATGGTAAGAATTACTATGCTGCATAAAAATGAGCTGTGGAAAACATTTGTATTACTACTGAAGTGACACAATTCAAATGCAGAATGATACAACACATGAAGAGTGCTATAAATGCACAGCACATCAACTCTTTGAAGGAATTTTTTTTTTCTTTATGTATCTCTTCCTACTACTTTTGTCTTCTAATTCTGGTATTAGTTTCTCAGATTAAATCACATTGTTTGGTGACTCAGCAAGAAGTAATGCATATTTTTTAAAAATAGCAAAAAATCCAAGATAGCATACCCTGAACATACAAGGAGTTACTAAAAAGGAATTTGTTCTCCAACACAAATAGAGAAGCCCCCTAATGTGGAACAGCTGCATAGCACAACAGAAACAAAAAAAAGTAATAGGATTTGAATGTCATATCATGATATGATTCTCTAGAGAAACAAAATACTTTATGAATAATAGAACACTTCCATTCAGAATTACACTCTCATTCTTTTGCATTTTTAACCTCCCTTCTTATGTGGTAGGGAAGGTACCCTTGACTGCTTTGTACTTCTATTCTCTTGAAGCTGAAACCCACTGGCACGTCATCTAGGAGGCACGGAAGAGACTTCATTAGCAATTCCAGGTTCCAGATGCTATGAACTGACATCTCTAGCATGCATCTCCTTGTCACTTTACCCTTTCTTAGCACAAAAACCCAAAATCCTGTCAAAAACTCTTCCAGACACAAGTCCATGATTCTCTAGATGAAAAAGACTATTTTAAAACCAAAATCTCTAACTAGAAAAGGCAATGAGAAAGCTGCCTGGTAATGTACACTGTTAATAATCTACACCGATAACGAATCTTCAATCCCAGTGCTATTACTCTGAAGGTTTCTTTTTTTCCATGCAAACACTAAACATAGCTGCTTAAGCACAAAGAAATCTGCCTAACAGAGTAACTGGGATATTTGTGAACAAATAAAGCTCTGTGAAAGTACTCAAGAGTAGAATTACACATTGGCAATACCAGTAACACTCAGGAAATACATCACCATAAGCATGGTATAAACTTCTAGTTCGCCAGTTCTTAGTGTACAAAAAAAAAAAAAAAAAAGCAGTTGTTTGTTTATTGAATATTCTTGACTCTGGCACAAAGAAAGTTTACATCATCTAAGCAGGTTTTTTTGGGCTTTAAATTTCTTATGGCCAGCACATAAACAGGAACCTGCCTCCAGCACCAGGTGGCTTTCCTACACACAGCAGTGCTGAGACCGTTCCACCTTGCCTCTCAGAAAGGAATCCTTATGGACCTGCTCCACCTACATGGACAGACACAGCTGTCAGTCACAGGGAGACAGGAAAGCTCTGGCACCACAATTATGTACGTTTTTAAAGAATTAGAGAGGGTTGCAAAATGAAACTTTTTATAGGGCAAATTCTAGAAGCTTTTTTTCACATTGAAAAGACAAAAAGCTAAAGCCCTTCTAAAATAAAACGCCCAAATTTTTACATCACGGGGGAGAATTTTAAATTTTAAATAAAAATACAGACTTAAAAATCTAATGCACTCAGATGTTTCATGATTGGAACCTCATTTTTAAACATAAACAATTTGCAGTATGGCAAAGTAGAAAGATCCGTGCTTTTTAAAAACTGTGGCTGGAAGATAAATCTATATACTATCAAACTGGCTTTTTTGACTTAACATTTTAAGATGAGGACTAATACCAAATTCGTAACAGTATCTTTATCCTTCAGGTTTATATATTACTCCTAACAGTTTCATCTAGAAGATAGATGGCACTTTGCAGTCACAACATACCATGCTAAACATGAATCACATAATCCTCACTGTCTACTCTGTAATATGTACTAGTAAACCCATTTCACAAAGAAAGAAACTGAGAAACTGGACAACATAGGCAAAGCTGCCTGCTTAAGCCTTTCTAATTTGACTCATGACCAAGCTTTGCACACACATCAGCAACTGCTCCACAGGCTGACTCATTTTCAGGTAGTTTTGGCTATTCCAGAATAAAGAAATGCTTGAGAGAGCAATTAAGCTAATTGGAGATATTTTAACTATATGGCAGAAGGTTTCTCTGCCCAGCACAGAAGGAGCACAGGACACACCCAGCCAGCCAGCTAACTACCCAGATATTTCTTTCAGCTGAAGATGTATATCTGGTTTCAAACACCTGTGGCCCAAGCACTAGTTGGGTGCAACATCACTGACCTTGGTCAAGCTTTAATGAGAAAACTGTTGCTGATCTGGGATAAAAATTGTATGCTAAAGCCCTGCAAGGTAAGAGAAGTAAAAAGACCAAAGCATGATTGTTGAGTCAGTAATCATCAGCTACTCAAGAAAAAAAATACTGACACGAAAATATAAAAACTATGAGGCAAAAAAAAAGCAGAAGGCAGCAAGCCTGCAAGACTGAGCATCAGTCTTTTCCAAGAGACAACAGAGGTCATGACTTCACCTCTCTCCTGCCTTTCCCCCAGAAACTTTGGTGTCTCCTTGGTGTAGGTGAGTATACTAATGGTAAATACATTATGTTGTGCTTATATACATATATACATATAAATGCATATATTGTACATAAATACAATTTGTTGCCATACAGCACATTTGTCCTAGCTCTTGTATATGTGCATTTTGCACTAAGCAGTTGATGCATTCTCAGATTACGTCTATTCTGCCTGCTGCTCCTCTGTGAATGGTAAAAATGCACAGACAAAAGTGACCTCCAAAAGTGGAGATGGGGCAAAGGGGGTGGCATTCACACACATTCATTGAGACTTCAGTACTAAACCCTGCCTTAAGATTCAAGGAGCTTAGTCACACTCAGTGGCAATCTGCGGATGGATAGAATAACAACATGGCTACAAATATTAGTCAGCAAACAGGCTGAGAAAGTTAAAGGCACCTTCAGGCATGGGAAGCGGGCGAACCTTTCTTGGGGTACGGTGCTTCGAAGTCAAAGAGGTGTTCTCACCAAGGTGCACAGCCAGTGCTCCGAGCTTGCTGCCTTCAGACTCAGCCAGCCTCGTTCGGTGCTTCTGCTCCAGACCCAGCTGACCTCCTCCTTTGGCTGTTCAAGAGTGAGCTGAGCTTGTGTTTGGAAACTCACCTTTTATTGGCCCCCCCAGTCCTGCTCATGTGCAGCTGAGGCAAACCCTAATTGGGCAGAGGCGGAGGCTTAACACAGGTGGGCCTGACACAAGCTCATGCCTCCCACCTCCTAATTAGCACCTGAGTGCCTCAAACATGGGGCTGTGTACACATGCTCAGGCCATTCCTCTACACATTCTGCTACAATGGCATGTGCATATAACACAATAGGTCTTGGGCATTGGTAGAATTTGGTCTCCTGCTTCCTAGATTTTGAGCTCCTGTACTACCTTTACCCAAATGAAGCATACACACAACCATGACAGGCAGGAAAGGAAACTCTTTCCACTAACCAGCACAGTAAGAGACATAGTGACTATGTCTCTTACTGAGCAACCAAAATACCTTCCTCTGCAGCTACCATCATGGCAGTGCTGCCCCAGCAAAGCAGGAACTGTCAGTGACTGATGTAGAAATACTCAAGGCTGGGCACTTGTGCAGGTGTACAGGAGAACCAGGTGGATGTCAGCATGAGCAACCAGCAGCCTTGCCTTCTGCCTGTCATGCAAACCTCAGTGACCAGACACTAAGTTCCTCGTTGCTTCCCTACCTGTTTACCCAGGCTCTGAGTGGGAGCAGCATTCCCCATTCCCTGACAGAGGTTCAGAGCTGCCACACCTTGTCTCACCACCCTCCTGCACCATCACTTGTAAGACAGAGGTGAGACAGAACCTCTACAACCCAAATTGAAGTCCACAAGTTTAAATTATTGCATGGTCTAGGAATTCACGCAGTGAAAGAGGTAGCAGGATTTTTTAAAAAGTCACAAAATAGTGCAACATTACCTGCCAGGAACATTGGGATTCAAACACTGTTCAAGTCTGCAATGGGTAGAGCAGAACAGAAAAATATCCTCCCATAACATACACACTGACAGGCAGGTGGCCCTGAACATGCCTTGTTCCCCATCCCTCTTCAAGCCACCACAAAATTGCCTCTGGTGTCTGAGAATATACACTCTAGGTTCAGTCATCTGTAACTTCATGAAGTGTTGAAGGATGCCTGGCTTCAAGTGTGAAAATAAAGAGAGATATTTTAGTAATGGATTTGAGAATGTTCGAAGAATTTACAAAAAAATTCTACTTGGTGAGATTGCCACAGTATTAGAGGCCTGCACAACACCCACACCCAGAATGCGAGCTCCGTCTCTTCAAATCCAGATGAGATCTGAAAGGCAATTCAATTCTTTACTCTTCCCCTTGGTCTGATAGTGATTTCTTTGTCATTTCAAGACAGCAGATCCAGAACTAAAGTAAACAGGATGCTCTTCCAGTTAAGAACATGCAGCATCACATTTTCCTTCACAAACTCAGACATGCCTAACTTAAGATGAAACACCAACTATAAACATTTTTCTGTATTACCTTTTTTGAAAGCAATTTAGCGAAAACTTCACTGAATCAACAGAATGTGAACTGGTAACACAGGACATGATTTGGACTTATAGCCCAAGATGCTGAATTTCTAGAACCAATCTCAATGAAATTTCATTTCATTTCACTTTTTGTGGCTCATTTTTCAGCAATAATAAAAGTTTAGTAAACTTCCCTAGTAGGAGTATTGGGTCTCAAGGCTGACTTCAAAGAGCCAGGAAATGACTACACAAAAATGGGAAGTGGGCCAAAAAACAATTAATTTTTTCCTGCCGCTTCATTATTTTTACACATACATGGAAATACAGAGTCTAATATAATTTTAAGGTTTTCTTTAATCAGGCTAAACAAGCAGTGCTCAGCAGACATCTAGTGTTTCATTTCATCAATGAAAAGTCGTGTCTTGGACTGCTGTGCCTTTCCTGACTGCCCCAGACCATTTGATTTCCCTTGCCAGACTTTCATTCCCAACAGTGAAATCCCTGCACACATAAATAAGACTCCTAACTACTGCTGATTCTGATATCCTAGACTGAGCTTTCTAGTTATTGCTTCGTTTGGGGGTTTGGTTTGGGGGGCTTGGGGTTTGTTTTTGTTTTGCAAATTCGGGTGTTTTCCACCACGCTTTACTGAGAGTTCTTTGAAGTCATTAGAAAGGCTTTCAGTGATTTGCTCAAGTTTTGGGTCAGGTCCTATGGAGCTGTTTTCAACTGAAGCCTAGCAGAACTCCAGGCAGCAGATAAACAACAGACAGTGATAGATTCACTCTAGGCAATTGTATCTACTGATATTAGGGGCAGGGAAGAGAATATCTTAAATAAATAGTTCTTGAAATCTTTTTCATGATCAAGCATGTAACATGACACAAGATGAGAGTACAAATAATATGCATATAACAAAGAAGAGCTCAGCTGCTCAGATCATCTCCCTGAAGCAAGTCAGTCCAATCTGAATAATGACATTGTAGGTATCACATAAAATATAAATGAGACAAACTGTTTCTAAATAGTGCATTTCATATTTCAAAGGTATAGCTAAGTAACCTATTTCCTCGTATCTATCTAACACTTCAGCAACTTAAACTCAACTGATAATTCTGTAAATGCAAAGGTTCCAAGAAAAAATTCCATCCATTTTGGATGCAGGTGGCTGCCCATTTAAATTAATTAAATAAGTAAAATAAAGCTCTTGTCTGTGTATTACAGAGACCAAACTTTAAATAGGTTCAAACTGCTAATTTTCTGGAAGTAGAGGAACTTTGGCTTTATCTGTCAACTAGGCTTGAGGTGCTGCTCAAACCTATCACAGACACTTCTCAAAGAAAAGTCTGAGATTTTTAACATGCAAGGGCAGGATTCCCTGGGGGGCTTTATTATAATCTACTCAAATGGTGAGATAAACCATAGCCACTAAATGCCAGCACTGGTCCTGAACACACATTATGGCTGCAACTGTCACCTTCAGCCTTACTGTCACATGTTTGCTGCCATTCTTGCTTCAACATTGTCATCAAGGTGTTGACTCACTGCATGGGATGAGGAAGTGAGGCTTCCCACCTGCTCCATAAGATACAGCACTATGCATCTGGACATTACAAACTAATGAAATCCAATCATATATCTTAATGCATGTAAAGCAAATTTCTTTTTTTTTTTTTTTTTTTTTTAATGTCTTTTAAGGAAATAACAAGAGCAAGTATTTCAACCACCTGTACTCATTGCTAACACATAGTAACTCATTGTTATGAATTAAGGCTGTTGGCTTCAGCATACTTGACTACAGCAGCATTGTGAGTCAAAGTTGCTGTTTTTTTTTTTCCACCATGAAAAACAATTTGATTACTCTACAGTCTGGGCTCCTAGACCTTGTTTTTTAAAATATTTCATTTTTACTTAATTGCTTTCAGGCAGACTTTAGAAGGAACTCAGGACCTAACAAGCTCTTACATATGGAAAACCTCTGCTCTGTTAAAAGGTCACGAAGAACTGCAACCTTTTCATTTTGTACCCATCCGATCAATAAACAGAAACTGTATTTAAGAAAGTCACATTCTTGTGAACATCCTTTCCACTGGTGTCTGCTGAGTGATGACTGATAGCCCAAGACATACTTCACAACACTGTCCTAAATAGTGTCAAATTGGTCTTCTGTGCTCCACTGGGCAACCTATCTGAATGTGTAAAGAAAAATCAAGGCAGTCACAATTATTTATGGCTGACAGACGCTGGCAACAAGGAATTGCAACAGATCTCTTGTAAGCTCTATACCTCATTTGAGCCATAAAAAGATGAAGATCCATAGCAAATTCATTATTATGATTAGATGGAAATAATAACCCCCCAAAGGCAAACAGCTACCTCAGCAATCAAATGTCACTTAAATTGCTTGATTCATTTGACATATCTTTAATGCAGAATACATATTAATATAACAAATGAGGAATACAAGCCAGATTTCAAAAGACAGCACTCCAGTACAGCCTGAGAAAAATAAACTTGAATTGAGATCACAGAATCGATATCTAGGGATTAACTAAGGATCACCGAATCCTTCATTATTGATCCACCAAAATAGCATCCTTTTACTATGCAGCACACCATTACTTGTTATTTTTTCAAATTCACACAATAAGAATCAACAGTGTGTACTGATTAAAATTCAGTGCTGAATAAATTACGTAAGGAATTAAAGTTGTCTCAAAAATGAGAGCAGGTTTTTACAAAATTCATAGGTTTTGTGCTCTTAACTGGAGATAGGAAATGCTTACTTGCTTCCTTGTCATCTCAGTTCAGCTGGAGTTTTGATTAACTGGTCCTCTACACCTTCTAAAATATATATTAAAATTAAAATTAGTCAAAGAAATCCTATGAAAAAAATTTTGGCTATATATTTTTACTTTGTAAGGCCAACTGCCTTGACTTCGTTTTCTGCAACAAATTTTGGAAGCAGACTACATTGTATTTGTGCATTCCAATCTCTTATTTTATCAGTGACTAACTGCATCACATAAAAAGAACACTGCCACTCAATTCATACTACTAATAAATTGTATCATGCTAGAATATGTTTTTTCTCTCATTTTTGCAGCTTACCCTCAAAAAATACTAAACAGGGTAGAACTGGCAAACAAGAAGAGGTTTTCTGACAACATTAAATGTAAATGAATGCTGCTCCCCATAAACAAAATGAATCTCTGCAGAGCAGCAACTTTTCTTTGCCAAAGAATTTTCTAGTCTTGCATTCAGATCTTAAAGGCCCTGTCCAAAAAACCCAGAGCATAGATGCGTAAATCTACCTAAGAGTTTTCAAATAAGGGAGGCTTTTTAATTAGCTACACTTTGAGAAAATAATTACAATTATTCACCAAAAAAATCCCACACTTACATGAATATTAGGTGTCTTATAAAGATATATCCAACTGGCTTTGAACAGGAACCTCTCCAAGTGGTTATTTATATTTTCCTTGAGATAACAATTTTTAGCTATTTTATTCGGTATCAGAATCCCATGGGGAGAGTATCAATGAATGAGAGTGTTTTAATCTTCCATTTGGCATCTGTCAGAACAATGGAAGTCAAGACCATGCCACAGTTGTGATTATCAAATAGCCTCAATCAGGAATTGAGAAGCTATTTTGTCTATTTTTCTATTTTCACATGCACTAACAAATCCATTGATATATAATGAATCTCAGACAAAACTGCATTGAGACTCATTAGCTATGAAGCTTCTAAGAGCAAAAATATTTGCACCAGAAGAACATAATGTAAAAAAATAAAACAACAAAAATAATACTTTGCTCATGGATATTCTTAGAGCAGTCATATAGGTTTCTAAGTAGATGCAGTTCTACAGCATGCAGTCACACAACAGAATGTGCACAAAAAAAGAAAAAAATCTAACAAACAGAACCATAACCACACTCACATAGTCTAAGAAGTCAGAACAATTTTTGGATAGTGGAATTCTGTAACACATTATTTGTTAGGATAGAAAGAATTAGGAAGTTTCCAAGTGTGCAAAATAATGGCACCCACAACATAGAAATCATATAAAATAGGAAATGAAAGTGCCTTATAGCTAGTTAAAAAAAAACCAAAAAAAACAATGAACAACAAAAAAACCCTAGTAAATTAAATTAGGCAGTTAGGAGAGGCAAATACTCCCACTATCCTGCTAAATTATCTGCCTTATATCCAGAAATCAGCCTCCAAATCTTCTCAAATCTCACCTTGCAAGGCACAGTTCCCAAAGGATGCCTATAAATACAGCCCTGCTTGACAAGCTTTCCACTCAAATAAAAAAGCTGTTGCATTGCAAGTAAATTTAATTTCTAAAATTTCATTCCCTAGTACAATCCCTCTATCTTTGCAACTTCAAAACTAAGACAAAGAAAAAATAAATCATTACATGGAAGTAGTAAAACAATATGGTTTATAATTTTCGTTTTTCTGACCTTTGAATGTGTGCAATTCTCTCTGAACTTACTTCAGTGAGCTGTGCAGTGGTTGACATTTTTCAATTTGAAGCAGTAATGAAGGAGTGGAACTATGACTAATGTGCCAGAGTTGCTTTGCTCTGTTCTGTCATTTCCTTCCATCCTAAACGTTAACATCTACCACACATTATAAAAGTACACAGGGAAGCTTTTCAGCACACTCTCTGTACCATTGTGCTGCTGATTTCAACCCTGTTGTAAACCAGCTGCAATGACATTCACCAAGGAAAATGGGTTGCACTGTAGTCTAAGGAAAGCAACTTCTGCTGACAGAGGAGCAAACACAGACACATCTCAGGGACAGGCAACAAAAGCTGTTAACTTTACCTATTTTTATTTTTTGTTAAATTTCCATTTTCTTTCCATTATGCATCTTTATGTCTCACAAAAGTTATAACGTTTTCTGAGTAACTTTTCTGCAGAGGTGAAAGGCTGGATCCTTAGCAAAGAGAAACTGCAGAAACTGTCAAGCCTGCACCAGTATATTCTGATAAAAGGTCCTCTTCAATATCTGAATCTACATTTCTTCATTACCAAAGCACATAAGCTATTTCTTCTGGGTTCCTCCTGGAGGCTTCTCCATATTGCTGCCACAATGGGAAGAAGTTATAAATTTAATCATACATTATCATGAATAGTGGGTTCTCTTCATAAAGGGTGGGCCCAAGGAAGTGAAAAATGCAGTAATATTTGGATTTCTTTTAGCACAGAAAGAATAGCTCCTTAACTAACAACTTCTTTATTCTATACCATTAGAAAGCAATCCCTAATTCAGGGCAACTTTTATGTTATCTCCATATTTTCACTGGCATCAGTTGAAAGTATGTCTTACTAAATAAGTATTTGTTAGACTCAAAAAAAGTATGATATATACTTCATTTCAAGGCAGGCCAAACACAATTTTATAATGATCTGGCCTTTTAAGTCTTTCCTTTCCAAACACTGACCTTAAATACTGTTAAACTGCCAAACAACTGAATCTGAGACTCTTTTTTAGATGACTACAAAGCTGAATTCCCTTTAAATTATTCACAGCATGAAGAAATACGATTAAACAGTTACTGTTCTTAACATACTGCAAACATGTTTTAAGGAAGAATTTGCTTTCAAAGGAAAAATCCTCACCCTCTCCTTCACCTTGGGCTGTGTGACATTTATCACTTTCAAAAACTGAACTGGGAAAACTTTAACTGATGTCCAGAAATTATGCACTGCTTACTAATATCTGAAACTTTTTTCCTGAAAATTTCTGTGAAAAATTTGAACGCTGCCCATTAGTTTTACACTTGTCACAAAAAGAAACATGAAGAAAAACTTGCATGTCATTAGAATGGGGTCCTTTTCCCAAAATATTGGGTCTATTTATTTTGCCCAACAGAAAAGATAAGAATGAAAACTTTCCCCTATATTGTAAGCCTTATCTAAACTTTTTATGTTCTCTAACTGCTAAAAGGGTGATCTGGAGAAGCAGTAGTCTCCTGATTTCCTAAGGGGATGCAGCTCAGGCAATAAACCTACTCCCTGTCCCTTGCTCTGGGCCCCAGCCTCTCTTTCCTGCCTTTTTCCCATCCCCAAAGGTGGGATGGGAGCAGTGGTATCTGATAAATCTTAGCTGGAAAGAGTCTCAGCATAAAAATTCATAGATATTTCAAGGCAGTCAGCAAGCAGGAGAAGAGGAGAGAGGTGGAGATAACATCACACTGAGAGGCTGGGGCCATTGAGCAGCTGCAGCCTCCGAGAGCTCTTGGGGCCATTTGGCTGCATGACTTGCAGGCACATTTTGGATATCAAAATACATATGACAGGATGTGAGCACCATATACTATTCCAATAATGGACAACTGTTCTAAGAGGCAATTTAGGGTCTAGATGGTGAACAGAGGCTGGGAGAGATGCAAGCATTGATCAGAGAAAGATTCTCTCAAACTTTCCCCTTGCACAAGTTTTGGCTGTGGGAGAAGCCAGCACAAGTGTTAGTGTTAGAGGACCATGACTGACCTGGAAAGTCTGAAGCCCTACAGAGAAATGCCCAACACACCTGCAGAAGAGGAACACCCATATTTCTGAGCAAACAGGTGTGTGAGCAGGCAAAATATTGCGATACTGCTCTGCTGAGAGAGGGATTCTCTGCACATTATCCTCCACACACTAGAAGCTCCAGTCACTCCCTAATTAGAAGTGCTAGAAAAGGAAAGGACCACTCATGTTCCCTCTAGGATTTCCCTTGAAATAACACACAGCTGAAGGAAATGTCTATAAGTTAAATAATTAATCATATTTGCCAGGGACCCTGCAGTGTGCAATAAACATCTGGCTATTTGTTCACTAATCCTTGCTTGCTTGTCCTGGAGGCTGCTTTACAAAGGTGACAATATTTGCACGTCTCTTGAAACCTTATTTTATCACTCCTGGAACTCACACAGTTCTGTATCTCTTAGCAAAAAAGGGCACCCGATGTTTTGCAGAAACCTTCAAAGATCTCTGAGCAGACCAGACACCCTCTGACCTGCAAGCTGGTGCTGGTTAGAGGAGCTCTTCAAGTGGCATTAGCTGTTCAAGCCACATCAAATGAAAACAGGAAAACTTTTATTTCAGCAGGGAAGATACTACAGTCTCTAATGGCATTACCCAGAAGAGGTTTACTAGTGGGAATCAACACAGTCATATTTGCAGAAATTTTTCTCATCTCCTTTTTCATTTCCCTCTGTGCTCTCAATTAATATATTTACCCAGCATTGTGTCAGTGGTACTGAAAGTAACCCAGGACTACAGTGTATTGATGTTATGGCATATATGGCATAATAACTGCCCTTCATTTGGGATGGCTGATGGGATCACTGAGCTCACTTACAGACTTGGGAGGGAAAACAATGTAGCAGAATCCAGCCCTCAAACACAGCTATGCCTCCACCACTGAGAGATGAAGAGTTAGAAATTGATTAAAGAGAAACCCAGCCCAGTTTTAGTAATTCTGAAACAAACAAAAAATTGGGGCTGTGGTAGCATTTTTTTTTTTTTTCTCTAAGTAATCTGCAATGGATCAAATGATCCACTGGATCAAGCACAAATCTTACCTTCTAGCTAAATGACCCCTGGAGATCCTAAATTTTGCCAATGTTTTTGGCTTAAGAGATTTTAAAATTGCTTTACTTACACACTCCATGTATACAGTACTTCTGGAGCAGTGTGTTTACTGGAAGAGTTGCCATATCAGCATCTAGAGGAGTAACTGGGAATAAAAGATTTAGACTTTGTTTGGGTGCTCCAGATTCTGTATTTGTAAGTTCTGGAGTCTCCAAAAATATTTTTTAATTGCTTATTCTCTATAGAATGTCCAGACACTTCCTAGATTAATTATCTTAATATAAAAGAAATAATGGATTGTCAGCAAGTAATAAACCAACCTTAGTAATAGTGCAGCATTGCAATGGCAGAGGGAAAAGAGTTCTCTGGGCTGAAGGACTGAGTAGGGATAGTGGAGAGGAGCACTAAAAATCATCTCATGTGACCTCCTTGTCCTGCACTCAGTCTCCCCTGGGCTCTGTGGGTAGCTTCCAGTTCCACAGAGGTGGTGTGGTAAGGCCTTCACTAATAACCAGGCAATGTAAAGCTATTGCACTGGTTTAGACAACTGGCTTGCTGACCATTTCAGCCAGGACTCCTGGTCATTCCTGAGGGTCCACAACATCTTCCTTATCCATAATTTCATGATCTATCTCCTTTATGTTTCTGCCTAACAGGCAGAATAATATAGTTCACCACTCTTGAGCAATGAAGTATGCTTTCTGTGCTCAGACTGAAATGCTTTATTACAATTTTTCCAACATTCTGAGTAGTCTGCCAGGAGATATTTAGAAGAATAAATCTTATTGGTGCCAGGGTGTGGGAGAAGGGCTCAGGACTAATGCAGAGATCTGTTTTATAAGTGTCATCTGTTCCTGTTCTGCCAAAGGAAGAATGGCATATTGAAATTACTCTGCTGTAGGCAAAGAACAAAAAGGACAGACCATTATCCTCTGCTGGCACCAAGGGAAAAACAAACAAACAAACAAACAAAAACCAAGAAAAAAGAAAACCACATTGATGCTAGTACTAGAAAAACTGGAAAATACAGCAGATGATGTGGTGCACGTTAAAACATTAAGTAACTCAGTTAATGAAGCAACAAAAAAATCCAAGTGTTGCATAGAGTAGGCTGTTGTTTTTGTTGTTTGTGGTAGGAAAGATTTTCAGTGACATTACAGCAAATAAGCATGATAACCTGTAAGCAGGGGAGTGGAAGACACTAATGAAAGCAAAATGGTTTTTAATTCACATATCTGCTAATGGAGGCAAAGGAACATGGCACAGCTGAAGAAACCAACACATATCAACTGTATAGAAAGGACACAATGAACTTGAAGAGATTTTATTGCAAAATTAAAGCGATCTTTAATCTCACTTGGCAAAGAAACTGAAATGAGGGCAGCTACTTCTTTCATGCTGTATGAAAGAAGGTGCAGATGTGAGCTTTTAAATCTTTAATGGGGAGGATATAATAAATAAAGTCAAGAATAAAGGGATTTTTCTTCTTTTTATCAGGTTTTGGTCAGCATCTACAACATCTGTATGGATGATCATTGATGATGAGCAGTCACACATCAGTGAGCACTGAGCTCTTTAAAATGTCTTCTGCCTAAGGAGGGTGCTGGAACCTTTAGATAAGATTCTTAAATGACATAACTGGTAATGGACTACAGAAACCAAGAAGAAAATATGGGACCATCATAATCTTGAGTTGTATGTCTATCTGTTGCAAAGAGCAGACATTGTTCTATCTTATGGCCAGAAAACACAATGTTCTTAAAACTGTAGCATGAAAGGGGCCACTGGAGAAAGGAAAACCATTTTTTGAGGAATGTCCACCAGGGCTCTGGGGTAGATGTGTCCAAAGAGGCTGTAGAACCTTACACTGATGATAAGGGTGACTTTGCCCTATGGTAGGGAACAGAAAACATCTCTTTCAGATGCTTTCATGCAATTCTGACACAATAACATGATTTTTTAGTCATCATGATGGAGAAGCTGCAAGAGTTGATAAAGCCACAATGAGTGGTCCTATACCAAGCTGGGGAGTGGAGGAGTTCTAGATAACAGCAAAGGCTAAAGAGAAGCAAAATTCAAAGGAAAGAGGTTCCATTTTCCATTGAACAATGATCATTATTTGGAGTAACTGGATAAAGAACAGACTGTGGCAAGACAACCAATACTGTTTTGCCAAGGGAAGATGATAATCTACAGACAGGCACTCCTGAGACTTCTTCATAATTTTAGCTCAGATTTTGGTCTACTATTTACATGAACCCCACCCCACACACCCCAAGACCCAAAAAGCCTCTAAGTGGTAGGGTGGTTTCTTTAAACCACAAAATTTAATGCACACATTGACATACTTTTTCAAACTTCAAAAAAGTATAATTTCACTCTGTAGAACAGGCTTGGCTGATTCTTAGGGTAACCACATCAAGTGACCCATCAACAGTAGAAACACATGTTCAAAGACACACCTTTCAAGCATGGCTTTCATCTCCTGGGGAGGAGAAATAAGACTTGTCTTTATTTAAAGATTCTAAACTCAGTGCCAATTACCTGTAAGAATCACCCAGACATAATCTTTTCAGACAGAAGCATGGACATACAACAAATGGCATTTCAAGTGGGAATGTCTCCTGTTTTTCTCAAGAAACCCTGGAAACTGAAGATGGGAAGCTCTGTATGATTATATATTCCAGGCAGTGAAACCTCATGGATTCACAGCCCTCTTCCTTTCTACTGATGCTTCACACACAACACCATCCAGATGCTTTTTTGTGCACTACAGAACCAGTGCTGCAAGTGCTCCTCATGCAAGCCTCTAGTCATGGAGGACTATATTAAAAAAAAAAAATAAAATCTGAAATACCAAGTCTTACATGTAACAAAGAAAGTGGAAATTTATAGACAGGTATCAAAAAGTTGTATGCTTTTAAAAGAAAAAGTCTAGGTTTTACTATGTCAAGTAAGCAATGTGTTCACAGACCAAAATAGGATCACATCTTCAGACAATACACTGTAAAAAAACAGGCACCCTCACTGAACTGTTCTCATTAAAACATTCTCCCTCTGTCAATGCTAACATTATTTTGGAAAAAAAAAAAAAAAAAAAAAGACAAAAACAATACCCAAATCAGCTTTCATTTTTGAGTGACCTTTAAAACCAAAAATCCTTTTCATAAAATATTAAAAACGTGGTTAGAAAAAAAACCACTCCTATTTCTGTGCTGCTAAAACCACAAGTGTATTATAGACCATTGTGTTTTTCCACATATTAAGGTAGCATTGTGCAACCATTTCTGACCTGGAATTAAAAGAAACAAAACAGACAAGCATAAACCCACAACCATCATTACCCATGTGGGCTCACCACACAAATACTGGGATATTAGCTTGAACTGTGCAAGTACGAGATAGGAAGAGACTGTGATAGATGAGGAGATAATATCCCACAATGTCACCTAGCAAATGGTGATCACTGTGCTCATAGGCAGCTGAACAGCCACGATGATACCCAGCAGCAACATAATTATATTTCAAATTAGTTTTCTGCAATGCAAAAGAGAAAATAAGAAAGATCGTCTGATGTGATCAAGCTACAGAGACACTTGAGTAATACATTTGTGTTTCTGGTCCATTATCATACACAGAAAATGAGGCTATACAATTCCAGCTCATTTCTGAAGGTTTGGAGTCATCTTATTAGGAACAACATATTTACTGTGAACCCAAAGAGCCAGTATTGATTTGAATGTAAGTGTTCATGCTTGGTTTTAGGATCCCTCTTCCGGTGCTGTCATAATGAGCCATGATAATAATTCCTGCTAAATCAGAAATGCCCAGCCATGGCTGAAATAGGCCTTGTAACCCTGCTATCATTTTGACACCAGTAACGTGGAAGGAACAGATTTCCAGCTCAGTGGTTTTTAAGACACAGGAAAACAGCAAGAGGATATGGAAACACCAGGATTGATTTGCTTTATCAAAACACTTAACAACAGAGGCACAATCCAAGCCAGCCAGGTCCATGTAACTGCACAACCAAGCAGTTTTTGTGCTTTTCTCATGTCCTGTTGCATTATCTGAAAATTTGTAAAGGCGACAGTACAGGCTGGAGTTTTAGACCTGTTCACACATGCAACAAAAGCAGAGCATAGCTGAGAAGTATCTGAACCAACACAGGTTTGTATCCTAAACTCCATGCTAAGACAACACAGGAAGGCTTCTCAATGACAGAAGTAATGTCCAACTAACCAGTCTGCCATCCTGGTTGTGGATTTTTTTTTCTGGATTCATAATAAAAACAGAGCCATTTGAAGGATTATTTTCAAGTAATACATTCTGAAGTTAGGGTTTTAATATTTCTTTTTACGTTAATAGATTTCCCACTTCTTGTTTGATATTTTGCTGGTAAGAAAATGCCTACTTCTACACAGCAAACCCAGGAACTGAGTCAACAAGGTACTATTAGGGGTGAAATCTGTTTGAAGCAGAGGCATTCAGCAGCTCCATATCATTTGGACTAAATGTAGGAAGCAGTTAGAAAGTAGAATAATTGAAACAATACCAATCCATCCACCTAAATGCAAACTTCAGGAAAGGTTATTTAGGAACTGAGCTATGTGGACAGGAATGTTTTGCTAGATATTATTCTCATGAGGTGTGTATGTATGTAGAAAGCAGAAATAGAACAGAAACAACTTAAACCTTTTAAGTGCTAGACTGAGAGAAATGTCTCAAAAGTTACACAATAAGAACAGAACTGGGAAAGTTGCCCTGCAAGGGCAGAAATTGAGCCTTTGAGCAATGTACTAATCAAGAAAGAGGCTTGGCCTCACAGACAAAGAAAAGTAGTCTTATTCTCTGCTGCCTAATGTTTCTGAGGAAACAGGTCACCGGGTGCTTTCTTGGTGAATAAACTTGATGGCAGCAAAGAAATACCAGGCTGCATCATCAGCTTCTCCTCCCCAAGGAAAGAGTCTGCCAGACTCCAAATGCTGACTTCCTTCTTGGTAGTACATTCTCAGCAATGGTTCAGATTTGTGCCTATAGCTAATTTAATTAGAGCCAATTTAAATTGTGTTTAGGTACCTCACTGCAAAATGACAGCTGCATGAGATAAAGGACAAAATTATATTTTTGCAAGTAATTTCCTTCTGTTCTGATGAGCAAGTTGCTATTGATACTAGGAATGTAAAATGTCACCTTTATGCATAAATGCAAGCTGCTGCATAAATGCAAGCTGCAGGGTGATAATGTCTTGTAAAATGTAGTTTCTTTATCCACCAGGACCAGGCAACAACCAATCCTACTGAGCTCATTGGCATATTTGCTGCTTCCTGTAGGACCAGGGTCAGCCCCCTGCTTGTGAATCCCATCACACAAATAAAATAACAACACAAGGTTGGCAGCCCACGGGCACCTTAAGGCTGATGGGGGCAGAAGGCCTTATTTAAATTTTGAACACATTGTCCTGCCTCCTTTTTGCTTCTATTCCTTTTTCTATCTGTGCAGAACCTTTCTGTCCATTCATTCCCCTTTACTCCATCCCTCATATGTATTTTTCTGCTGTAATGTGTCAATTGTGTCTTGTCCTAGACCCCACCCTCTCACTTTTCTTATCACTTCTTTTGAATAAGCACTAATTTAAGGGTGAAAAGACAAGAAAGAGAAAAGAAAAAGACATGGAAAAAATCTGAATATTGGAACTACTGCAGTTTGTAACTCATTTCTCTCCCAAGTCTTGCTACATTTTCTAGCCATCAAGGAGTCACAGTAAAATATAACTCCTGATTATGAAGATGGGAAAAGCAAGTGGCACAGAAAACTTGGTAATTCTCATCTTAGGGCTGCAGCTATCTACTGGCAGCAGGACCACAACAACAGTCTGTGATTTAGGGTCCTTACCAGAAGGTATGCTGGTGTTAGACCAACTAATAAAGAGTTGCAGTGCTAATTATATTTTTCCACTTCAGTGTGTACTGAACATTTTAAACTAACATTTAGTGTCATTATTTTAATGATATATTATGTTGGTAATACAATCTGGGTTAATTACCGAATGTAAAATCTAAGAAGAAAAAGCTACTCTGATATTTTTCAAATGTGATTTCTCATTAACCCTAAACCAGAAACTACTACAGTCACAGCTCCAAAGAACTCATTCATTTACCAGCAAAGGCAGCAACTATAATTATTATGGAAGCTGTTGTCCCAAAGCAACTGTAACTTTAGTAGTGGAAAACAAAACAAAAACAAAATCCAAGAAAAAAAAAACCACAAAACACCAAAACCAAACAAAATAACCCCAAACCCCATAAAACAAATAAAACCCCCAACAAACAAAAAACAACAACAAAAAAAAAACAAACAAAAAGCAACCACAAAAACCCCCAAACACCACAACCAAAAGAAGAGATTAAAACAGTATTTTGTGTAGTAAGGCCCATGATTAAGTGCTTTTTCCAAAGCACCTCTTGTCTTGTGCTGAGAGAGGGCAGTCAGCAGTGTATTCAGCACAGGCACAAAAGGAGAAAATAGATATACTTTTGTATGCCTACCTCAAAAGTATGAGAGCATCAAAGTGTAACAATGTGAAAGCAAAATACATAATTCCCATCACACATGTTCTCATCATTTCAAGCAGTATCAGGCACTTGATACTTTAAATGGCATTTTTTTCCTTAGACTATTGGCCTGCAATCAGCAAGTAATTGTTACCTCTGAAATTCCACCTGAATCAAGACACAGGTATTTTCTTATATATTTAAGCAAAAATAGAAGCTTGTCAAGCAGAGAACCTATTAAAATCCCTTCATTTCTCCTGTCCTGTCCTATTTTTACCCAAATCAACCCCATCAGGGGGAAGATGCAAGAACTTGGAGGTTCCACAGCCCTGCATTTTCACAGTGTTGTTTAGCACTGCAGTGGCTGTGATTATGACACAGAGAACATTTGCAACCTACTCAGATCTCACACTCACACCTCTGCCCAACTGGTTATGATGTCCTCGTGTCACAACAGCTCACCACATTGCAACCAAAAGCTGTCGAGGACACCAGCTCAAATGTTTTTTGTCCATAAACTGTCCTTTGTTTAGGCATTTACATCTGGCAGTCAGAACAGGGGATGGAGACTCAGTGCTACTCACAGCCTTTCCAGTCCATTATATGCTTTTCCTAGGAAAAGCATCTAATCTCTGTCTCAGCATCCTTACTTGTCAGTCTGATACACTAATACCCTGCTCACAAAGTCGAGCAATCACAGACTTTAGAGATGAAGGACCAGGTGGGTGGCACCTCTCAGATAAATTAATTATGTAAATCAGATCGAGGTTTATGACAGATCAGGGATTCCACTAAATCTAACAATCCTGGTCATATCACAGAGCAGTCAGCTGTGTTTTACATCAGTTTTTTAATGCCTTGAGGCAAGAATAGGAAGAAAATGTTTCCCAGCAGCTACACTCAGATAGAACAGCAAATGCTCTTGGTAAAAGATCTTGACTGTAGTGTCCAAACCTTGCAGAGTCTGGGAAGGAACTAACAACAAATGAAATCTCTCAAAGCAAGTAATTCCTTTTCCATTTTACAACACTGCTGACTTGCATGTTTTGCCCAGGAGATGGAAGCAGGGAGGGTTTGTTTGAAGCTCTCTGATTTGTCTGAGGTGTTTCCCCTCAGAATTCTTGACCCCTTGGGAAGCTCCTGCTCTGTCAGGTGCATAATCAAGCCCAAGGGGAAATCAAATGGGCTTACTTATACAGTCATTATTGGTCTCTACAAAGCCCAAGGGGTTCCTTTTCTCATGCTTTCTGAAGTCTGTAAAATAAACCAAGAAAGAGTTGCAAAATAAAGGAAATGAAGAGGGAGAAAAGTTGGAACATATTATTGGGAAGGTGTACTAGAAGCACCCCACTTTTTGCACCAAACCGAGCAGCCTTGTTGCAGAGAACTCAGGTGTCTTTCTCTCAATAACCTGATTAAAAAAAATCAGGACAACAGGCATAACCTGTTAGGAAGGGCTGACAATAAACCCCTTATCTTTAGTAAGATTCAAATCTTGCTCCACCCCACACTTATTGAATATATTGATTTCAAAGTAAACAAAAAACTTTCAGTATAGATTGGCTGTACAATGGATCTTGAATTTAATCTAAGTGTGCAGGTAGCATGATTTAAGCAACAGAAAATTGTACCATCGTAGCAGGCTAGAAATCATCTTGAAAATTTTGCATTCAATCAAAATATATGCTATGTATGTTATTCACTGTATTGTGTCCTTATATTATTTCTGTACATTAATTTTTACATTAATTTTTACTCCTCACTAGTCACAGAGCTAGACAGCTGTGAAGCATTTGTACATAAGAATCTAGGAAAAAAACACAACCTGATGAGTTGATCTGAGCTTTGTTTTGGAAAAAAATTGTTATCCACTTCATATCATCACTGGAGAAATTGCTTTTCAAATCTATTACATCTAAGGCATACTAAGTACACTCTAATGAGTTCAAAAATGTGTAATGACACTGTTAATTCTATGGCTAGCTTGGAATCAAGGCTGTTTCTTTTCTTCAAAGGAAAATAGGATTATCAAGTGCACTAGGAGAATTTCCTTAACATGATTGATAGGAAGAAAGAGTAATCACCTTTGAAGTGCTACTACATATAATACCTCTCTAGCTTACTCTTTCTCCTCCTGACACCCATGAGTAATTGAAAGTAAAGATGCTGCTTAGTGTGATCAATGAAGCCCAGATGACAGCCCGTCCTACAACACCTACCAGCACTGGGGGGTGACAACATCATCATCTTTGATCTTTTAGAGTTGACACAGGGCAACATATTTTTGATGTGCCAGATCTCAGTTTGGCAGGTATCAGATTTCCAGGAACACTAATGACTTGTATTAAGTGCTTCTCCACCAGTCTTGCACTTTGTGGGAAATAATCTAGAAATTTGGTTGGAAATCTGGGCCAGACATTTTATGGATTTGGACTAAGCCTCAGATCATCGGGATTCTAATACAGAAAGGCCTCAGGACCTGTTTTGTGGCTATCAAATTTGTGGTCCCTCTCCTGATTCTGGCTGGAACATAGAGTGCTGAGCCCTTCCTAAACATCAGCTCTCTGATGTACAGGAGAACAACAGTTCTGCACATTACCTTTAGGTAGACAAGAAGGGAAGACATCCCCACACTGCCCAGTGTATGGTAACTTTAGAAGACAAGAGCTGACTCATTGCAGGTTTCTGATTGTTTACACTGTCTTAAAAAAATACCTGTACGGATTGCTTCACATTTATCCATGCAACTACCATTGTTTTGGTATTAACAGCTTAGCTATTTATTATTAAACTACCAATGCATAAGGAAGTAGTGAAACAACCAAACCTTTTTGCCAATTTTTTTCTAAGATGACAGGCTGGCTTTCTGACAAAAATCATCATAAAAATAATCTACAAATAAGGAAAATGTGAACAAATCTGACCTCTATCCTGAGAACCAGAAAAAAAAAACCTTCCTAAACATAGAGAATCTTTTAAAAAACAATAAAATAAATTAAATGTAACTTTACTGACGTTTCAACAGCTCAGAGTCAGTTCTATTGTTTCACACAGTCCTAAACACTGAAATTGGAGCTGGCACACCAAGTTTAAATCACAGTATTGACAGCTTCTTGTGCCAGACACCTGTCAAAATGTAATAAGGAATCCATGAAAAGAAATAGGATGCCAACAGCACATCACCAGAGGTTTACTGTGGTTTGTTGATTTTTTGTTGTTGGGGTTTTTTGGTTTTGTTTTTTTTTGTGTGTGCAATACCGTGACTGAACACCCCATATCTGCTGTGGCTGCAGCTTCTCCATGGGGTGTCCTGCACACCTATTTTCCATAAGTTCTTGTACACACCACAACTCCAAACTCCTTTTAATTTACAATGAATCTGGTGAGTATCAGACACACTGATCCAAACTGACAAAATTGTTACGAAAAATCAAAGCTACCAACTGAATAAAGCCAATATGATCAAACCCACATTTAATGTATGTATAGGAGCCCTGTCAATACAGTAAATGGACTAGAGCATGGAGGCTCAGAAAAATGGGACAATCACAAAGTAGACAATTTCAAATCTGCAGATGGGTCCGTGAGCACATGCAGAAAATAGCTCCAGGGCTGTAGCACTTACACCTTTTCACTAAAGGGGATTATTTTTATATCCACTCTTTTTAATTCAAGTGAAGTGAGTTTCATGCAGACAGGTTTTCTGAATATTATTCAAGTAATCAAATGATGCAGTCACAGAATAACTTAAATGATATGCACACCTCTTGGCTTGCAAGCCTGCTTTAACAAATTCTAGCTTTACAGCAATAAGCAACCTCCAGTAAATCCCTTTTTCCGTTCTACATTACCTATATTTGTATGAGAAAAATAATGAAAACAGTGGCCAAAAGATGAACATACATTATCTAGAAGCAATATTAATTTCTATGCAGACAAAGATGAATTTCTTTCAGAGTCTGGTCAGCTTTTTTCTGGTTTGATTTTTTAAATAGGCCTATTCTGCAATATAGGACAGTGCTGTATTCGCTTGAAAGTTTGCTTCTTGAAGTTGATTTCTTTAAAGCCATAAATTATACTGTCTGTCCTGAACTACCTATGCAGGGCTTTGGCAATAACACTCCTACTGGCAGACAGGGGAGTTTATAGCTGCAGCTTTGCAAGAAACAAATAACATTTTCTTGTGATTATTGATTGCCATCTATTTTTATGACACATCTGTGAATTTCAGTGACTTACACAATAAGTGTTCTGCATTAATAATATATCTGCTCCAGTTATTTATATATTTACTTGATAAATTAAAAAAATACATACTAATATAAGTCTAAGACTATCCACAGAGAGGAAAATGCTAAATGACTACTTTTACATGAAAGGCCACAGAGCAACACCCAACAAGAGACCAATTTATTATTTTTACATACACATGCACACATACCAAATATATCTATGTATATACAGCATAATCCCTCCCTCTTCCTACCTCCCTCTCTAGGCAGTGCAGTAACTTGCTACTCCCACCACTGCCAGAAGGGATAGCACCTCAGCTCAGCACCACTTGCTCTTTCAGGGACCCCTGAAAATAAGATTCTGGACCTTAGGCTTGACCCCTACCACAAGCAATTTGAAAGGGACAAGGTTGTCAACAGTAGTCATTTCCCAGAGGCTCTTCATGTCTCTGCTACTGGCAGGACTTAAAGGACTTACAGAGGTGGGACAGAAATTAAAGAGTAACACTTAGGGTTTTTTCCTGGAAATTTCTAAGCATCTGAAAAATAATTTTAAAAGGTTTCAATATGCTGGGTGCACACTCCTACCAAGAAAAACCCCACAGTCTTTACCAAAAGGTTTGCAAGCCAAATGCCTTCTCCTGTACTTTGATTTGTCTCATGTGCAGTCCAGTCAGTGTCACATCCACTGTGCTGAGTTCTGCAACAATCTGCAAGAGCTAACACCAGACGAAGGAAAAAAAAAAAAAAAAAAGCAGTTTAAGCTGAAATAATTTGTGGCATCTCTAGAAAGTTATTTCTTTTCTATCTATGATACTGTTTTTCAGGCTGGCATTTACTGCTCTAAGTCATTACACTTGATGCTAATTTCTGTGCCTCCAATCCCTCCTGCTCCTTGGCAGTTCATATTCCCAGCAGTCCTGGCTCTAGATGCCCACACTCCTGCAGTTGGATGCAGCACAGTGAGCTAACCTGTAGCTTGCTTATGAACTAATCTTACCAGAAAGTTCAGAACAGAGACTCTTGGGTGTTGGCTCTTGCATTTAGAATTGCAAGAGGTCAAACCTTATGTGACCTCTTACATCTACATTAGCAGTCAGTTCAGATGAAATGGAAAAGGATATGGCTCTCTGAACCTGTGCCTTGCTGCTCATCTACTGGGAAGTACAACACATAAAAATATCCTTTAATCAGTTATCCTAAACCATCTTCCAGTCCTCTGCATTTTATAATTAAAACATGTTAGCCAGAAGGAAATGTTAGATTAACTAGTATGCACAACATGCCTCTGAGCAGAGATTTGCAGAGAACAAGTCATTTTAAACTGAAAAGATATTCCAATCCATTCTCAAAGTTCTTCAGAACATGAGCAAAAGTGCAAAGAGACTATTCATACAGACTGCTAATGTCAAAGATGATGAAAATACAAAGTCGTGTATTCCTGTTATTAGAGGATGAAAGATTCTGCCAGGCACTGAGCTCTGCCAGCAGCTCTTCCACCAGCTTGCCAGCTAACCCTGTAAATCATTTTCTTCACCTGTATCTCCCATTGTAGAAGTTCCTCATCCACCCCTCTTTGCCCACAGGGTTGCCCTTTTAAAAAGTGCTTTAAAATCTCCAGAGCAATTTGAGGCTGTATTTGTGAGGCTGGGATCCACTCACTGAGTTGCAGTCAACCACGGAAGT
This sequence comes from Heliangelus exortis, assembly GCF_036169615.1. Taxonomy (NCBI): domain Eukaryota; kingdom Metazoa; phylum Chordata; class Aves; order Apodiformes; family Trochilidae; genus Heliangelus; species Heliangelus exortis. Next base: position 13,180,692 of record NC_092433.1, read on the forward strand.
CCCTTGGTCAAGGTCACCACTCTGTGCCACTGTAGCACAATGAAACTGAGAACAGCAGGCCAGGTGAACATCAAGGCCAGAAACCTCAAGCTGCCACTAAATGTGAAGACACAGCCCAACAGAAACAAACCAGGCACATTTTCAGCAAAACCATGAAGCAAAGAAGTTGAGCAGCCAGGCTGTCATGGGGAAGAAGCAGGAGTGACAGACACTGTCGTAATTCATGTGTGTTTGCGTTGGTTCATTTGCTTGTAAACCTGCCCACTCCTTTCCACCTCTAAAATCTGGCACCTAAGAGAAGCCTCTTCACAGTGGATTCCCTCACTAGTCTATTGAGAGATCCTTCCATCCTGTCCTCTGCTCGCCTCCTGGCTCTGGAGAAAGCATTCTGGCCTGAAGTGCCTTAGCTCTATGCCTGCTGCCAAGCTGGGTGCACCCTGAGCCTAGAGTTAAACACCCTCTTCCATGTTCAGACTGGTGATGCTGTGGAAATCATTGCTTTTCTCTACAGACACATAAAGCTGCAGTAAATACTTGAGGAAGCTAAACTTTCCTTGCTCCAATGTTGGCATCATTAGGAAAATGGATGCTAACATGCTTTGGTCTTGACCTCAGTTCAAGCTATGTTTCTGGGTTTGGTCCAAATAGAGAGGTGAATGCTAAAGGTGGCTTACAAACACTAACATCTGAGGAAAGGGTGAGGGAAAACTGCTTATATTGTCACACTGTTCCTGTATAAATAGTTAAAACAAGGGACTGGGTTAGATTCTGCATTTAGCATGTTATAAATCTGGAGATTTCAGTCTTAAATCCCAAGGCAAACGCTGTTCAGCCAGCCCTTCTCTACCCTTTAACAACCACACCTCATCCTCAGTCCTTGATAACAGGCAGCTATGCAAAAGGAGAAGGTGCTATAGCTCAATCACTGAGCTCCTTCTTAAAAGACAGGTTTTCTTTTATGTGGCACACTTCAAAAATGTGTAACATTAAAAAGGCCAACAAAACACATAGGGGTCATTACACCTTAGGTCTTTTGGTTTCAGCTTCTGGTCTTGAAACCCATATGCCTTTCAAATTGGATGATGGTTCTGTTGCCATTTTCTTAATCATTTTACAAATATTCATTTCCTCCAAAAAGATGAAGCTGAGAAAATGGGTCACACACCCACAAGTTAATAGATACAATCTATGAAAGCATTATTTGCATGCATTCCATGCTGCTGCAAATATGGAAATAAAATGCATGTTCCACTGCATGTAAACTAAATCACAACAAGTGAAGAAAAAAAAGGACCTAATTAAAATACAAAGGTGAAAGACAAAATAAAAAGAAAAAGCAATGAGCCAGGTAACTGTGTTCTTTAGGTCATTACAAGGAGGCTACTTCAACTGGTGCTTGGTGGAAGCATCAGGCTTCTCCTGTTCCCTGTCAAGGCCGTTTTACTGACACCCATACTGTGTGCATGGCACTGTGCACAGTGGAGTTGAGGCCTCACCTGGGCTCTGTACAGTTGACACTGCAGCTCAGTCAGTCACCCAGACAACTCCCTGATACACTGACTTAGGGAAATTCTGGCTTTTTGCCCATATAAATGAGTCACAGGAAACCTTGCACTGCAAAGCCTTAGTGATAAAACCACTGGAGTTCATCATCCCTTGTACTACCCATAGGCCTGCAGCCAAGCAGAGAGACTAAAGATAAAGTTTGTCTCTTAATTCTTTACTATTTAATCGATACATCCTACACAATATCCTCCTGTAAATTACTGAATAGTTGCCCTATTGTAGATTATTTCTATACCATTCTGTGGCATACAGACACATGATGTGAAAGCTGATTGAGTTATGCCTTTACATATTCTGACAAGGTCTTCCCACAATGCTAAGGAATATTTCAGGCAAGAATAGGAAAATGTACTGTACCACAGAAACTTGGCAGTTCTCACCCTCACAAATAGTTTGCTTCGAGTCCATGCTAAATGCTAAAACTTGGAGAAAAAAAGATGCAGTATGCAAGAAATAGTGCAGAAGCTTCATAGCCAAGGAGAAAGAACCTTGACCAAACTGTTATGCCAAGCAATAATTTGTGCTCCTCTGCAAATACACAACTAAGATTTATCCAAAAAGAAAGACACATTACACCAATAAATTAAGCAAACTGTTAGATGACCTTACTCTGAGAAACCTGAGTCATCACTGGTGACTGTTCCTAAAAGGACATGGCTGCATCATTTTGTAAATTACTGGTGCCACTGCATTTCACCACAGCTGGATGGTAAGGGATTTATGAACTGTGGACACTGTGGGAAAGTCATAAGGATTTTTAAGTACCACAGGTGCAATTTGCATCTAGGCACCCAAGGGCAAATGTCCATTTTTACTTCAATGTGTTTTAGGCAGAATGTGGTTTTTGACAATGCAAAAATAGGACTGTGTCCTGAGCAATGCTCTTGGTTTTAAACGTGGTATGAAGGGACAGGACTATGCTCTGTTAGTAGGATAAGGTATGGCTGAGTGCTTTATTACTCAGGACTTCACACTGATACCTAGAATAATCCTTTCAGGAAGAGAGTTACCTAAATAACTTTCTATTATGAAACAAATAATCAGCTGCATTCTCCATTATTGCTCATTAGAAATTAAGTCCCCTTGTACCCCAGAATGAAATACTGTCCAAGAGAATTTTTTTCCCCTTCTCTTTAACAGGAAATGGACCAATTGATTAATTAATATGTGATATACTCCACAGGGTGTTTTCACCTTTATAGTTTCCTTTAATAGGTTTTCAGGATACATTTATTAATTGAATTTGTCACACCAGGGACACACAGATAGCATTCACATTATTTACATAAATACAAAAAAGCCAATGTCACCTGGTGGCTATTGAAGAAAGCAGAGAACAGAGCTTAGAAAGGCTCATTTCCACATTCTCTGTCTCCATCAGGCTCCAGCTCACACAATTTGCTGCCACACATTAAAATGCCATAAGCAACAAACATGGCTACTCAGAAATAACAAGGTACTGGAGAGTTAGTGAATAACAGGATGGGTTCTAAACCAGGAAATAGATAAAGGCTTTCAAGTATAGATTAGATTTTTTTTTTATTATTTCAGCTCTCCTAGAGGGGATCTACTGTCTCCAAGTTCTTAAATTAAAAAGTCAGCAAAAGGATGCACTGAATACCAGATGTTAATTGCACAGACTCACTGGATTAGAAATGTAGATAATTAATTGCCAAATTGTAATGCATGTTCAACTAAATGGATGATAAAATTTCCAGTAGGTATTTCTGAGGTCTAGAAGGGGAAGATCTAGAAGGGTGAGAGCCCTAGAGGCCATAGTAATCTAAAACATCTGATTGATAGAATTTAAGAAGATTGGGAGACCAGCAGAAGGGCCAAATGAAGAGCTTTAATGCTTGGGTATACTGTGCAGCACCTAAAGGCAATTTATGTGCTGCCAAAAATCGTTTTCATAAGAGCAAAGCAGCTTTTCAGCTTTTAGAAATGGGCAGTCATTGTTCACTATGTTTCCTGTAGGTCAGATATACACAAAATGCTCCATTAGATCTTTGCTTTAAAAAATATAAATCACAGCATTTACTGCTATGATACCATAATCTCATTCTCTCAGTTCTTAGGAATTCAGTTCATCAGTTAAAGCTCAGAGTAAAGTAATGTAATGACAGTAGAACTAAGATATAAACCTTTTTAAGGAAAAAAATGCCTACTTTTATGAAGACAATTCTATCTGGAAAGCACATAAAGCTAAAACAACAAGACTAACACAGAGAGGAATTATTTTTATCATTCATACAACAGAAGATCTAGAAGAATTCACCCACAATAAAAGCCACGCTGTACTCGCTGTTACCTGCTTGTTAAAATATGAATTGAAAAGGAAGAACCAAAGTAACTGATGACAGAGGCTGCAAGACATGCAGTCTATACTGGGTCAGGGAATTGAATTTGCTCAAGCCCTCTGCCCAGTTTTTTACCCTCACCACTTCTTTCTAACTCCATTCCTCCACGCCCTAGAGCACTATTGCACACTGCTTTCCTGATATTTTCACTGACACAGGCAAAATAAGATTTTTCTCCAGAAATGTGCTATCGAGACTCTCAGACCTAAAATTCCCAGGTCTCTGCTGCTTGCTCCTAGAGTTTTATAAGAAACTATGACTGAGAGGTATAATTTGAAACTATTGTTATACTGATAAGGCCACAGCTTATTTTCCTATAACAGGTGACCCAAGGGAAGTAATTTCCTGTTTGATGAGACACCTAAATGACGTTTAGCTGTGGGTATCAGAATAAGATGCCCTGCAATTACATTTAAAGAATGTTGAGCTTATTTTGGCTGATGCCTGATTCCTTTTGAATTGCACTTCATCTTTGCAGCTCCTTTTAAAGGAAGTTTTAGAATGTCTGGTTTGAGGGTTCATGACCTGGAGGCCATCTTTGATATCAGCCTATCTTTTGATTATCAGTTTAGCTACATGACAAAAAAACTTCTACATCTGCAGAGGACAGTAAGTAAGGCTACAACCAAGGCTGTCTCAGGAGGGTGCTAAGCTGTCATTCATTCTTTCATTACATCTCAGCTGGATTATTGAAATACATTGTTCACAGGCCTTCCAGACCAGACACTTCAGAAACTGCAACACAGCAAAAATATTGAAGTTGGAGGGATAAGTAGTTGTCAGTGAGCACAGCCCAGAGAACTCATGCTGAGAGCTTAACAAGAACCTCAGGCAAGACAGCAAACTGCACTTCTGGTCTCCCAACCCCACCACTAGTAACAGCTCTGCACATCTGCACCAGCACCAAGCCCAGGAAACAGACTTGGCCCCTCTGGGGATTATCTGGTTATTAATGACAGGGCGCAGTAGTTCAGGACTTGCTAAGCACTGTGTGGTATTCTGCACATCAGGCACTCATGAGAAAAAGGAGATTTGCCTTCCCAGTGTCCCAGAGCCCAGGGATTCCCCTGTCAAATTCAGCCAAGGGACCCACTTTATTTACTCAGACCTATTTGTTTTGTCAAAAGAAAAATGCCACAGAAAAATACCCAGGCTCTTCTCATTTCTCCTGGATGTCACCCAATCCACATGGGTGAACCCCAACGCTAGCTTGGAACCAGCACTATTAAAAAAAAAAAAAAAAAAAAAAAAAAAAAAAAAAGTAGCATTTTGACATTGAAATCAAATTATTTACATAAAGTGAGAAATTGCACTAACCACAGAAGAGCTTAGAACACTACTTGACTGTGAGGTTAAAATCAGATCATTTGCTCTATGCGCAGAGGCTGCAGCTATTCCTCCACGCGGAGTGGAGCCACAGAGGAGGTGTTGTCAGGTTGAGCTACAAATCAGCCCCAGCTGCAGTCTGGTCTTGTGGCAGTGTGGTTTCACAGTGACTGTACAGTTCCTTTCAGTTGGTGTGGCAATATGAGAAAGTTACACCAAATGCTCTTGGAGAACAAAAATTAAGACAGGCCAAATATGACCCAAATACAACCACAGGACTTCTGTGTTAACAGAGTCACACCCAGTGTGAATTTTTAGCAGAGATTTTACATTAAAGTAAATTGAGCCATAACTCACTGTGCATGATATTGCAGTCTCAGGATATTTTCAAACACAGACCAAATATGTTTTTTCAACTGCATGCACTCGCAATGGTATCTCAATATCATTTCCCTTTAAGTACCACCTCAGCTTACACTCTCTAGTTTGTTACCTCTGTAATTTTCCTCCATATGAAGGTCATTCAGAAATTTACTGTATTTGGTAATGTATTGGTATAATTACAAAATCTCATTAAGGAGAACTTCATTATTGATTTACTGGTTTTCTATTCATTAAATTTCACTATAAAAAGGATTATTACTTTTAAAGTCAGCATGCTTAAACACAAATGGAATTATCGTAAGAGAAACAACATAAAATGGAGCTATTAATATTAAAACAGCTATAGTTTGAAGATTATTCATTTAATAAATCTTTGTGATATTAGCAAGATTGATGAGTAGTAGTACAAATGAAAGGAACATGGGAGAGATGATCATTTATTATCATTACAGAGATATAAAGTATGATTCAGTGTTTCATAATGGATGTTAAATTTGATTTAACATATGGCTGACTCATTCTCTGAAAACTCTTCTTAAAGACATAAACTCATTGAAAAGTCAAATCCATTGTCTTAATAATACACATGAATTATCTTTTGATAAGAAAATAACTACTATGTCCTAAGACAAATCAGACAGAATATGGCAGAGCTGGCATGCTATATGCCAGCAGTACAGAAAATGTATACCCGTAGGTAGAAAAAATGCCTCAAACATGCTGTGCTAAGCAAGAAGAGAAAAACCCACACACCCACAGGCTGCCTGCCACCTGCCCCATGCATGTATGCCAGGTACTGCTGTTACCAATGCAAAACACCCTGGCAAGAGCACACTGACTGTCAGCAGGGGCAAGACTCATGAACTTACATGGTGCATGACCTGCTCACACCTCTTTGATGTGCAAAGAGGGATCACATACATACATAGCTCATGGCACACTTGGGCAAACTAACTTTTTACTGACACCAGTGGGCTCAATCAAGTCTCTGCAGAAGAAAAATTACACTCAAGTGATGTAGCAAACTCACCAAGGTTCACTGAACTCATGCTTTAACCCCATTCAAGAAGTTGATTCCAGCATGTACAGAGCAGTACCTCTGAGCATAAATGTACAGTCCTAGAGTTAAAACAGCTGCACAATTCAAATATTATGAACTCCACACAAATGCTGAGGCGAAGAAACTGTATTTTGTTACCCCATTAATACTTTTTATCTATAGAAAATCAGAGTGTAAGAAAGGACCATTAATTGCCTGAAATACTACTGCTTTAAATATCCTAACATATTAAAAAACACATTTAACAATGAGTCATTTTAAATAAGATACTGGTATTTCTTGGTGAATAAAGTCCCAGCAGACTTTTTCTGAGTCTGTGTCTGATAGACCTGCAATCCAAATTAACTGTGTGTTCTCAATATGTTCTGTGTCATGGTGGTGTTACTTCTTAGTAATCCTGGGCACAAAGACCTCTGAAATATAGTTCGGTAGATCCACCATTATTTTGCTGTGAATTAAGAGCAAACAAAATGGCTTCACCCCTACTCTGTCCCCAAGACTTTCACCCTCACATGAACAGGACACAGATGGGACTGAATCCATGTAGCACCCTTGGTACACTCAACACCTGTATCATGTACAGAATGTACAAAAACACCATTTTCCACAGTGTGCACTTCTGCTGCCTCTTTCCTTGCCTGTAGTTATTTGTAATATTTTTTGTTTAATTAGGAAAAATAACTGAATCAATACCTCACCACCTCACTGCTCCTCTGGCCTGAGATGCAGCACTAACAGGATAGTTATTTATTCACCCACTTGTGATAGTCTAGTCCTTGTTAAAATATTGGCAGCCCAAGTGCCAGCAGTATGGTTTACTGGAAGGTTTACTGTTCTGGCCTACCAGGTTCTTGCTTAGAAATCATCCTCATAAATAGACTCCTATAGAGGTCTGATGCTTTAAGTTCCCACCTCTAAAGAATTTTACTTGTTTCTACCCTCTGTCATATCCTATAACTAATCCAGACTTTTACTTAATGGAAAAGGACTGCTGGGCTGCTTCGTTTACCCCCTCTTATGAAATGATTTACATTTCTAAAGGAAAGGCTTTGTCTTGTTCTAACAAATAACAGGCCTAATTCTGGAGCCTGTTGCAAGATCTGGCCTTTAATAACCAACACATTCCTTTCCATACATCTTCACAAATACCATCTCATTTAAGTGAAATGTGACAGACTTGGATGAGCAGAAGAGTAACAGAGTAATAGAGTTTTCATTCTTCAAATACTAATGTAATCACCTGCTAAATGTCCTATTTACTAGCTCTGTTCTGCCATTTGTTTATTTAGGAAGGAACTGAATCTGCACATCAACATTATGTACATCTGAGACAGTCATACTTTGCCTGTTTCACCTTTTCTCTATCGTCTGTGAAAATTTATTTTCTTTTATGTAGCACTATTCAGACAAACTTCCCAGTTGTTAAATGCACTAAAGAAGTAGGAGAAGAAAATCGTGACAGGATGAAAAGGTTTCAGAACATTTGGCAATGGATGGATATGCAAATAAGAGGCAGAGATGACTGGTAATAGGAAAATTCTAGTGTCTACATAGTTTTTTAACATGCTCTTCTTTCTAATTTTACAGACTGACAACGGATTCAAAAGCTCCCAGGAGAAAGTGAGCATGGCTGAAACGTAGGAGGTCTGGTACAAAGATGAACAAGCCTTGTTAAGTGAAAACTTTTGAATATATTTTCCCTTTTTGGTTTGCTGCAGTGAGTTTCTCTGCTTCTAGTAATTCACTTCTGCTTGTTTACAACTAAAGGAAAACATCCATACTGGAATATACAAGTGAAGAAGTTCTTTCTGCAGGTGATTAGGTACCACAGAAGTATAAGGATGAAAGTTAACTCAGAAAGCTGTTAATTGCAAATACTCTCCAACATTAGCAACGCTGTCCCTGTTGCACTCTCCATCCTAGAAAATTACATCAGACAAAGGACATTTTCAAGTCACTTGGAGGAACAGACATTTTGCTATTTTGCTGGACTATCCCATTGATTCTTACTCTGTTCAGTTTCTCACAAGTGAATAAACTGTCTAAAGGTAAAGCACTGAATATTCAATGTAGTGCTGAGGAGACAGAATTAAGAAAAAAAAAATCTTTCAATTGTTTTTACTTAGTTTGCTATTAATAAAATAATGTCTCTTCTCATTATAACATAGCATGTATTTGCAAAAATTTTAATCAGACACATAAACATCTTGAGCCAAATTAATCAATGGGGAAACAGCGGATCAAACTGATTTAACCAGCAATGAGATTTTCCTGTGTGTATAGAAGCAGTAAAAATAACCACAAGATTTGCACTCAGTGGTAATTTGTTGCTTATCTAAAGATCATAAAGACACCAATCATGCAAACTGTGGCTTCGAGCACACTTTATCCCAGCATCATTAATTCCAGTATTGGACCCATCCCAGGTCCTTACGTACCAGCACCTCTTTGTTAAAGTAAGCACGTTCTGCAAGTGCTCTGTTGCGCTGCACAGATCCACTCTGTCACATATGGGCCTACTTTCTACAAATTTTACCTCCCTTTCTTCACAGTTCTATTGTTGCCTTAATTATGGTTGACTTATCTTGTCTTTCTTTCCCTTTCCTTCTCTGTTACTCATCTGATTGAGATATTTTATTCCAGAACTTGGTCCTTTCAATGTCTGTCTTATTCCATCTCCTTGAGCATTTCAAAATGGAAAAAATAATTGAATATTTGAAGAACAAAAAAAAGATCTGTTTGTTTGGAAATTAAAATAACGTTGATCCATTTTTAATGGTGATCTTCCTTGGCCACATTGTCCTAAACCTCTTAATTAGCATTCAGTTCTTTCATATCCACTTGTAATTTCTTCCTGCTTCCTGGGGTGGGGTAAATATATATGAATTTATGATCTGCAATATTCATAAGCTATATGATTATACCTCCATTTTTTTTAATGAGTTTTTGAGAAGGAAGACAACCAAAGCCAGCTAGTGAATGTAACTCATCAAATGCCAAGAACACTAATTTAATAATCTGAACAACTGCTCTGTCCTAGTTTCTCTTCAGAGGGACTACCTTAACCTCATTACACGTCCAGTCATCACCATACATAAGACCCTTGATTTGTAGCAGTAGGATCCATCATCTCCAAGGATACTCAGGGCTATCAGCTTTGGTGAAGAGTGGAGCACATTCGTACCACTGGTAAAGTACTATCAGCCCATGAAAATGATCACAGCCCTAAGAACATGAAGTACCGAGGTCTGAAAATGCTAAGCATAAATACTGCTAGTTATACCTCTTCCTTATCATGGTCCTTGTTTCTAAAAAGTCTCCCCAAATTTGAGATGATGATGTAAATGAGATAAAGCATTTTCTCTGCAGCACCATGCTTTATCTGGATCTTTTCATTCTCTCCTAGCCAAGCTTAAATGCCATGTAGATGATTTTCAGAATATATGGATTTTCTCTTCTTTTTCCTTCTGAGGCTTCCAACACTGATGCTATTGTTGAGCATTCAAAGGCTCTTTGTAGCCCAAAATAGCTGTACCAAAGTTTTTGCCGTATTCAGTCATCTTACCCAGAATCTGATTCTTATTCTGTGGGGTAGTGATGAGTCTTTGAAGCCCTGCATTCTTTTGCAAGCATTTAAGGTTCAGAAGTCCCCAATGCCTAGTTAATCAATACTTTGGGAAGATCCTGTGTGACGCTCATTAACACATAATGCATTGTATTTCTTCAGCTCCTCTGTCCCCTGTGCTCAGAAAGCCCTGCAGCTTCTCTCCAGCTAAATGGCCTTCAAGTTCCTCACACAGCTTGTTGAGGTGTTTTCCTGCCCATTTTTCAGTGATACGGCTTAACATCTCAGATAAATCTTTTGTCCTAAATCCTCCCTTTTCTATAGACAATCCGTCAAGTAAATAAGAGCGGGTGGGGAAAACCAACTTCTCAAGTGTTAATTCCTGGTGCTGCTTCTGTGCTTTTGCTCGGAAATGAAAAACCTGGAGGCTGTCAGAGGCACAGAGTACGCAGCAAGGACACCCTCACACTGCCCTGGTCCACACAGATGAATGGCCAGATGACTTGGAATGACAGTTTTCTCCATCTTGCTCTTTGAACTCAGCTGCGGGCAAGGCTGACAAAGGCTACATTGCCTCCTCTTCTGTCTGCTGCCTTCAACATCAGACAAAGAGATTCCAGGTGGTGCCACACCAAAAAATATTGAGTGTCATTTAACCAGACCTCATCTCTTTGGGGAGGCCTAAAACAAAGCTTAGATACTGCTTATTTACTATTTCTAGCCTTTAAAAAATGTTCAAGTTCTCTACACATATAGCTGCTAGCTAGCTCTTCAGTCAAATATCTGCTAGGTACCTACCCAGGACTGCATTTTATCCCAGACTAATTTCCCCTACTCAGAACCAGTAGCCTGAGCTGCTTCCAGCTGGACCTCTAAGGACTGGGCCTCCAATAGGCTACTTCACAAAATTTGATTTCATCAGTAATGATCTGGTTAGACCATCTATAGCAAAAGCTACACTGGGGAGGAGAAGGCTGCTATGGAGAGACATGTGGGCATCTGGCATATCACTGGCTCATCAGAAGCCCACACCAAACCTTTACATTTCCTGAGAGCATGATCAAGTAGTACAGCAAAAAAAAAAAAAAAAAAAATCCCTATTTCACTACTCTTGGCTGTAAACTCAATCCATCTTCCACCCCAGTGTTGTTATGACATTCAAATGAAGAGGCTGTTTGTATTTTCTCCTTCCTTACTTTGTAGATCTGTTACTATGAATCCAGTGAGATCATCTTAAAGTAAACAACACCTGACAGGAAACTTATAAACAAAAGGCAAAATAATTTCTGAAAACAAATCTGTGTTCTCCCAACTGAGAAAAAAGGATTATGAAATTACAAAGCCAATGGCTAACAGATACTTAGACAAGTTAAGATGTGATCTTCTAATCTCTGAACACCAATGTAGGCCACTCTCTCCAAGTCAGAAAAGCAGGCCAGTGTTTAAACCCAGCCTGTGCTTGTTTTCTCCTGCACAAGCTAGGAAGTACTAAGTGACCTAAACTGCGAGCAACTGTAACTCTCATTTGTACTTGTGGTGCTTTAAATAGCAGCTCAAGAGATATATTTATCTTTTGCCATCTTATCTAGAAAGCACTGTAAAACAACCACCAGTCCATTTCAAATCAGAGCTCATGAAAAGTAAGAATCATATGTCTGTATTACCAGCATATTTCTACCTGGAACTGATATTTTTAAAAGCAAATTTTACAGAAATCAAGCGGCAATATAATCATGCAGGTATAAATTTCACAGCATAAGTCAGGATGCTTCTTGGTGTGTAAAGAGACTTAACTAAAAGATTAGACGAAAACCACAATACAGAAACAGATGCATCTCTTTTCAGATATAGAGTTCACATGCCTGCCCCATAAGTCTGGCTAAATCTTGGTTTGATAAGGCAGCCATGCATTTGGAAATATAAAACACATAAATTCAGTCTATACTCCCACACATTATGAAAACATTTCCTCAAAGACAGCAGAATGATCTCCATTCCACATAATATGTATTTGCATCCTTTCTTTCTGAATGGTATTAATAACCTGATGTGACAAATTATCAGAGGAGAGAAACACAAAATAAACCTTGATCTGCTAAAGATGCCTTAATGCCCATACCTAAAGAGATACACCTATACTCACCTCACCTCAGCCTTGCTCTAATTAATCAAGGTCCATAACAATGCTGAAAGGAAGTGTCCCCACAAAAATGTTAATTAGAGTAGCACAGTAACATTGCTGGCTTGGGCACAGATTCCTAGTGGCAACAACTACTGCAAGGGGATGCTGGCTTTGGCCACAACCTGACCCAAGCCAGCGATTACTGTCAGAATGAGTCATTTCACCCAAATTAAGTCACGGTTCTCCCACTGGAGGGTGACTGGCATTTCCTGAGCAAGTTTGCTCAGCTTTCTGCAAACTCAACCTCAGGCACATGAAAGTCAAGTTGTGCTCTTCTTGGTTCACACCGCAGAGGTGGAAGCAGTGATAGATTTCTTCTGACCAAATCTTGCCCTCAATTTCGCTTGTGCAATCCTGACTCTGAGGCCAACAAGAATACAAAATGAGTATAAATGTGACAAAGGCAGCACACGTGGCTTGGAATGTATACAAGACTGGTTTGTTGGCAAAAAAAAGATGACATTCTTAGATTATTTTTCTGATCTATCCTAACTTTAAAGCAGTATCTGTACTGAGCTGTTTCTAGCAAGCAGAGGAAAAAAACAGGATGCAATTTGAAAAGAGAATCTAAGTAAGGATTTTTAGATGAAATATATTTCAAGATTTAAGAATCTCCTCTGGGAACACATTTGAATGCTCTTTACTCATGCCTGTGAAAACCAAAGAAAGGGTCTATTTGTTTTCCAGTACCCAGCACAAGGCAGCAGACTCCAAAGAGTGCCCAGGGCTAAGTTACCTGTTCAGTGACACAGGCAAGAATGGGGTGCTTTAATTCCCCTTCAGTCTTGCTATTTCAGAATATCTCAGTCAGATTCCCAGTGCCCATGGAAGCAGCAGATGCCAGCTGTTCAGTTCCTTTCAGTATCAGGTGGAATGGGTATACAAATCTGGGACTCACGTAGTTAAGTTCCCAACCATTCTTGATTTCAGCTTTAGAGACTCACAATGGTTTCCTAAGGTAATGCTTAGGAAAGAAATGTTTAGAGCTGATTTTGTTTTCTTCTAGAGGAAAAAAAACACAATAAACCTACTAATTTGTAAGTGCTTTGGGAATAATTGCATTTTTATTTAGATGATGTTTCTTGCTCTCTGTCACATGGAGGTAAAACCAAAGCAAATACTTGAAATCAGTAGAAAAAGCTCTTCAATTGACCCTGTTTTCATAAGCTTATATAAAAATACTTGATTAACAAAAGCTACAAATTATAAATAATAATAATCTACAATTTTAGCTTGACTGAAAGGGAAAACTTGCCATAATTTTACCTTAAAGAACAAAAATGAAAGCTTTTCCAAACATTGCCAGAAGTTAATGGAATTGTGCAGCAGTAATTACAGTAAGGGCAGCAAAACAAGAGCAGCCTGACGACAGATGTGAGCCTTTTAGAAAAGTTAAATTGCTGGCTTCCCACACAGCTCTGCAGGATGTGCACTGCCCTCCAAACAACAAAGAGCTTCCTAACACCTTATAAAGAAAGAGCTCTATTTTACCATCCAGGTGGAATAATCTCAAGCTCTCAATTCAATAGGATCATACCCATATCCATTTGTTTATTATAATACTGAGCTTTTCCCTTGCCTATTTCCACAACTTTCACATTTATACAAGACAAGACTAAGGACTATCACCATACCCACTTTCAATTATTGCTTTGATATTTTGTTGCTCACAGCTATAGAAATCCAGTCGACTGATTCTAGTCTTGCAGAAATATGAATGTGATTATTATTATTAGGAGAAAAGTTTTGAACCATCTGCAAAAAATTGAAATAATAATGAAACGTACTTTCTCAAAGGTGCTGTATATCACCTTTGTTTAATATTTCTAAGTTTCGCTTAGAAAAATTAATGCCTTGGGAAAAAATAATTGAAAGTGTCTTTCTGGAGTACTGTAAGCAGTCCCCTTGGGGTCTTTATTATTCTAACAATTTCCCATTTTAAAATATACAGGTACTAACAACCAACAAATTATTACATTTCCTTTAAATGAACTGAAACAACAAAGATAATTAACTAAGAACATGAGCCTGCTTTCCATATGGTAATACACATCCCAAGGGCAAAGCACTTCTCTTTTAAGGAATCCCCCATAGACTTCTTATCCACCTTGTAATGGTAATTAACAACTGCAAAATACAACTGAATGTGCTCAATGTCACGAAATTCTGCAATGCATTACTTTTTCATGGAAAATTAATATGATCTGTAAAAAAAAAAGAGTGTAGGTCCTTGGAAGAATAAGGTGTTACTTCCTCCGATGGAGCATGCTGATGTAACTAGCAGTATGTTTTAAAGTCTGAAAAGGTGTTCAGAGCAATGTTTTTATTGAGGGTTATGTCAACAAGAAGTCTAAAATGGGAAGCAGAGCTTCCTGCTTTGCTAAGTAGTAGTTTATGGTATCTCCTGTGAACAAACTTTGTGGAAAAGAGAAAGGAATACATTGGTTAACAGATACCTAATGTGTTAAAATTTAGGCTACATATGGCAAACTATGGTTTTATTATAATTTCATTAGTTGACACAAACAGTACACAGAGTACTAAAGCTTTCTCAGAGCACACAGTGCGTATTAAAATTCAAAAGCATCTTGTCTACACTACAATTTAAGCTTGGAAGGCGTACTAGGCAACAAGCCTATTGTTAGTAGGAATAATATAAGGAAGATTGTGGTATGTGGAATGAAATTAAAACTCAAGAGCTAAACCCAAGATAATCACGGGGAAGAAGGGGAGGTAAAGAGTTGCCATTAGATTGGCTGTGAATTTACAGCTATAGAAATAAAATGTCACTTCAAGGAATCCCAGAGAGGAAAAGATATGCCCAAAGCACAACAACAGCTTGCTCAGTTTTCCAAGAGAAGATCTCCATAGATGTGTAATCCCTTCACACCAATGATGTGTCTTCTACCACAAAGCAGACCGAAGTAGAAACTCAGAGCCACTTTTCCTGTGCAGAAGCTTTCAAGCAAAATTCTGTATAAGTTAAGTCAAAGTAAACTTTGTCATCAACTTCCATGGCACAACTACTGTCCTTCATATATCTGGAAAAAAAACAAACAAAAAACCCCCCCACCCAACTCCACAAACAAAACTAACAATTTCATTTCCCTGAGGAAGATGCAAATATCTCACCATGAGTAGTCTTAATGCCTGCCAATAACTGCAGGAAGGCAGAAAAGCCACGCAGTGATGAGCAACACAACTCTGGCTTAGTATTCAAGTTTTCTTATTTTATGATATTATTTCAGTGAGGAATTTGACACCTCACCATTGCTGCAGCATGGACTACATTTAAATACAAGAACATTTTACATGGGATAAACCACTGAGCTGGAAGAAAATGAATGATTGGCACAGGGCAGAAGTACTTTTTACTTCAAGGCTCTGGTCTGTCATTTGCTGGAAAATCTGTTTTATTAAATGCCACTCACACTTCCCAGATAAGTCACCAAGGGATATGCCAGACTTTTTCCAAGTACTACTTGATCACTGATGCAAACACAACATCTCTTTTGATATTCCTAAGCACTGAAGTGTATACATTTCCCAAACAACCAAATGTTTGAAAGCTAAAAGAGGGAAAGATATAAACCCATTGGACAAAGAAAGGGAAGAAGAATCTGTACTTTTATGTAAATATTTAGCGCCAACTGCTTGGGATTTTTTTTTTATTTGGGTTTTACTAAAGTGTAATTTCTGTCAATCAAGTAAACATTTATTACGAGGAAACAGGACACAGGAGGGTAGTAAGGTCTAGTGTGTAACAGTGATATACCAAGAGTCCTCACTGTGGCTTGTGATCTGCTCCTGTAAAATATCTCTCTGTAATCTACCCATGCAGAGGAGGATGGAGGATCATGGCCTAAGTTTCAGGTAACTGTGAAGGCCAAAAGAGTAAATGGAAGCTGACTTACACACCTTTGACTGCAGATGTGCACAGATGAATTTTGTTGAACTAAAGCCCCTCATCTGACTCAGCTGGTCTTTTTCAGGTGTCACAGCTAAAGACACTGATATCATCCACACCAGTGGCTGTGGTTTTCACTTCTGCTGTATATGTCAAAAGAAAATAAATGTATTCCAGTGACAATCAGCAATCAGGCAGATTATTAGCATGAAAATAATGCTGTTATTCAGGGACACCATACAGAATACTTGTCTCCTTAGTCCCTTTCAATCATATGAAGCATTGTAAATAACTTTTTTTCAAAAAATGGGCTTAGATCACTATTAAAGAATTTCAAAGTGCTCACACATTGTAAGTTACCCAGCACTGATCATCTAACATACATAGTATTTACAGCAATAAGTGAAGTTTATTTACTCTTAAAGCTGTTAAAATCAAGGATGTTACTACAGCAAGTCTATCCATCACACACTCTTATTTCAAAGGGCCTTTTCTGCAGCTTAGATCTGTATAAAAATTTCTTAAATCAGGCACTGCACAGATTTCAGGGTGATATTTAATAGCATGACTCTAACCCCAAGCATGCTTTACAGCACTATTAAAAAAACAATAATAAAAGATTCAGCCATTTTAGTCTTGTTGAATAATTTCACCTATATCATCTGCATTACTGTTTTAATCTCCCTTTTTCCTTTGTATCAAAACCAATGACAAACTGCACACCCACATACACATTATTGAGAAGACTGATTACTAACCATAATAGATTATTCTAATTATCTTCTACAAAACAGCACATTACACTTGATAATAACCAGTGCCAGATCATTATAAATTAAATTTACCAACAGTAGAGGCAGGGAAAAAACATTTATAGCACAAACAAATATCACTTTGCCTCAAATGTATCTCAGATTACGAAGTGAGAAACCACCCGTGTTTCTGAAGGACTCTCAGCAAACAGAGTACATCCCATATTGCAGACATGGTCACACAGAATACTAATTATCACTTAATATCTGAGTGAAAATAACTATAACACCTTATTCAGCTGAAGGCTATGGTTCCTGGCAACTGCTGTGAAGGACTTGTCCAGTCTGCAAATCCACCCACAGAGAGTCATTTCCAAGCAAGCCCCAGGCTCCCATTTGAAAAGGCCCCTCACAACCCAGACACTGCGGTGCCTTTGTCAGACACACCTCTCAACCTGCAGTTTTCCATCCAGCACAACCAAATCACCCACCCCAGACACCAGCATATGCTAAAAAACAACCCCAAACCTACACAGCAGGCTTTTTCCTACCTCTTCAGGCATGCGTCGCCATTGCAGCTGGGCTCATTGCGGGAAACCCGGCACTATCCAGGGCCACAGAGGCTGTAATCCACCATCCAGCTTCCCGAATCCCTGGGACAGCCCTGAGCTCACTTTCTCAAGCATTTTTGACCACTATTTATGTCAGGTTTTGCAGGCTCAGTCTGCTCATTGGAGCTCTTGATGGGAAACAACAGTGCTCGATCTGAGGATGCACCAGCATAGGCCGCTGCCGGGGTTCCTGTATTAACAGGCAGGCACCAGCAGCAAAACTGACAGAAAAATTAATAATCTCATGCTTCAGGCCCCTTCCGACATATTCACTACTGGAATGAAAATGCCTATCTCAATGTTTATCCCTCTCACCCCCACCAGGGCAGGACCAGCATCTCCCCACCGCGGCCTCTTCAGCCCCCGGCGCGTGGCTGGGAGAGCCGGGGCTGAGCCCCCGGGCAGGGCTGCAGGGGCTCTGCTGGGGAATGTGGGCAGCAAGGGGCTGTGCCAAGCTACAGCCTGGAGATTTTAGACTTGCTCCAGAGGGAGCTTTGTATCCGCTTTCAAATAGGTGATTAAAGGTAGAACAACTTGTTCTTGGGGCAAGATTTATAACAAGAACTGACAAGCTCCAAAATTTCAACTGAAGTCTCACAGGCTTTTCTCTGTTCTTCTTTACTTCATAATCCTAGGCCTTATCAAACAGGTTAGCAGCATGCTACCTCAGTACATCATAAATTATGTAAGATTATACAGGATCCAAGGTGAATGGCTCCAATAGAAGCGAGGCCCTTGGTATTTCCCGACTTTGGGGTGCTTTTCATTCTTAGTGCTGCATTAGTGTTATTTTCAAGTGTTTGATGCAGTATTAACTGGTGCCGTGTTTTGAGGAATAGAGCTGTACAACACTGCCCGAAGGAAAGAGAAAATACCTTGAAATGAAATGTGTGATCATTTACAATGCCGAAAGCTTTTTAGCTAAGGGCATTATTTCACAGCCAAGGTAAGCACTCTCTCCTATGGGTACAACTACACAGCTGCTGTTCAAAAATAAAACAGGGTTTCTGTTTCCAGCCTATCTTTCCTTCTTAAATTCACTCAGATGAGAATTGATCTCCTGCCCTGAAGGTGACACAGCTTCCCCCAAACCAGGCCACCAGCAGCTGCCGTTGAGCTTTCCCTCTGGACAGCCCCTCCAGCCTCCTGCAGCATGATCCCTGTCCAGGAACCCAAAAAGTCAATGGACTTGACCCAGGAAGCAGAGAGGGATACCAAATCCAGAGGTGGCACAACATCACTTGAAGGTATTAAGGTGCCACAGGCAAGTCACTGGTGTTGAGCTGATATAACCAGTAGGCAGCAGCAGCTCCACAGGGTAGATGAATCAGGGATGCTCCAGAGCCCTCAACTTCACACAGCCCCACAGCCTCTGAGCACAGCAACAAGGTCAGATGCTCCTTCCAGGGTCCTTCAACCATCATGGAAACAGCAAGTGATAAACCAGAATCTATCCAGGAGTGAAGACAAGCACAGCCACAGCTCAGAGCTGAGCTTAAATGCAGCCATCACATAACTAACTGTGGGGGTGTGGGTGGACATCCCAGGTGAGACTGGCCAGGGAAATTAAGGACCATCAGAGCCCTGCACATGGGTTCAAGAGCCTTAGTGGGATTGTCTGTGTCTTCATCTAGGAAAAAAGCAGGAGGTAGCAATTTTCAGTAGCAATATATTCCGAATTTCATAGATAAAACAAAAGGCTTCTCTAAGCTCTTCCTTTGCCTTCAGGCTCTCCAAACCATTCCTAGTTTGTGGAAAGCACAGCATGAGAGAGTGCACACAACCCCTCCAGCAGCAACAGCACACAGTGAAAAAATAAGTTAACATTTGAATTAAAGTAAGCCATTTTATTTAATTTCTCAGCTTCCTTATCCCTGAAAAAGAAATTAAGTTTCATCTCATGAAGACCTGAAAGCTGGGCAATCTTTGGGAAAAATCTGCCTTTCAAGAATGCTAGAAATTGAAAAAAAAATTCTATGCAGCATAAATAAGCCTTAGCCTACAAAGAGTCTGCCTTCAGCTATATGTATATGAATGTGCAAACATATAATTGGTGCATAAATTTATTAATGCAAGCTCAGAAGCTTTACACCTTGTAGTCAAGTTGACATATGATCTTTTTATTTTATTTTACAATAGGAGAAAAAAGTAGAGCAGGACTGATAAAACTGTTTGAGATTAAATTGGATTTTCCACTACAGAAAGCTGTTTGGAGACAGGTACTCCAACAGTGAGACATGGTACAAAAAAGTCTCTCAGAGCCTTAATGAGAGTGACAAGGGGGAAAAAAGTGTTTGTGCTCTTCTAGAATGTTACTCCAAATGCTGCTTTTGTCATAAAATACTTATGCTTCTTTGCAAAAACTGTTTTCTTGTTGTCATTATTTTGCAGTACTTAGCTGAGAGGATGGAAAAAAAAGCTGCATTATGTAAAATGTCTTATGTGTTACTCAAGCAAAATATGACACCGGTTTTGGCTCTAGTGAGTAGTAAACTCATTATGCACTCAGTATATTCAGTATAATGAATATAGAATATCAGGGTTCACCTTATAGTACTGAGGGGCTGGCATGATTAGTGAAGTTAAAAGATGTAAAGGATTGCAGGGGCTCTTGGCTTCAGAGAATGAACTTGCTACAGATGTCCAGAGCTTCCTTCATGCTTCCATCCCCTGCTCCACGCTGACCTCCCAGACAATCATCTCCTCTTTCCCCCACCATCAGGGTTGTCTGAAGTCCACAACCCCTCCTCCAAGCTTGTCCTTCTCTACTTCTTCCAAGGACAAAGGCAGCTCACCATGTCCTTAAAACCCTCACATCTCTCCTTCCTTTTCAGTTGTCTTCCTCTTCTCCTTCCAAGGACTCTGTTTCACCTTTACATTTCTCTCTTACCCTAGGAAATGCTGCTTATTCTCTCCTCTGTGCCAAATACAACATTCATTACTCAATATCCACCACCTGCCTGCCCATCCAAGGAGGATGTCTTGGTCCTTGTCTCCACCTCATCTCTGGGCACACATGTACTTCCTCCCTCTTCAGGATCCTTGCTATCTCCTGCTCCTGTGGGGTGTCAGATGCCTTTTAATCTCTTCATGATTTATACTCTCAATTTTTGGATACAGGCAAAAGGAAAAACACAAATCCCTGATTCAAGTCATGAACAGCAGGACAGATGAAAAACATCCTTTCTTTCAACTCCTGTATCTCTGCAGTCTAGTAAGAGATGAGCTCTCATTGAGGCTTGGACAAATTGAAGATCTCATTGAAGATGTGAAGCCCCTTACAACCTGAATTATTCTGTGATTCTCTGCTCGTGGACAGCTGTGGTTGGGAAAGTTAGGATTTTTTCCAGTCATATCAGACAGTTCCAGTGGCACTGCATATGCAGAAAAGTTCATTGAACCAGGAAGGTTTCAGCTGAAACACACTCAGGTAAATGAATCAGTATATTCTGGTTCAGATTTTTCATTTCACAAAATAACTCCAAATTCACACAAACCAAGGAAAAATTCAGCTTGAAAAAATGTTATGCAATTTCTTTGACTTTCCTAAAGTACAGCAGGATAGCACATTGTTGTCAGTACTGCTAACTAAGCAGTGAAAGGGAATCTGTTTTTTACGTGAAGAATATTTGCAGGCTGAGTTATCAGTTAAACCTATCACAATACTTTGAATCACATACTGAGGATTCTGAAAGTAAACACAGACTGTCTATGTAAGGTGCTAAAGATGCTATTTGTTGTGTCACTCACCAAAGATCTGCATTACCAAGTTCTGATATGCCCAAGGTTGTGAACACAGAATTGAAGACATTGAGATGAACTGGGCCTGGAGCCCAGGTAATGATGATAAGGAACATCCAAGTAGCAGCACTCTGCTTAGAGTGCCTGAGAGGTTCCAGCTGTAATGTAATAAAATTTGTCTTAGGGGACTAGTCAAATTTTACCTTAGCACTGCCATTTTCTGCAGAATAATGCATATATTCATCCTTGTTCAGAAGAGTAATTTCTTTTTGACAATTTTTTTTCAAAAAGAGTGCTAATTAAATTTTTTACCCTACCATTTTCAACACAGGCAGTTGTCTTCCTCTGCATTGCACAGTATAACTCTAAGTTTAGCTGCTGCTGAGACAAACAGAACATGACAACTATGTCAGGACAAAGATGTGACAGCATCCAGCACAGTTCATGTTATCACAGTCCACAATTCAGTTTGCGCTGCTCAAAACAGTTTCTGTCTCACCTCTGCCAAGTGAAAATGTTTTTCACATCTAATAGAGACCTTTGCAACAGAAACTCCTTGAAAAGGATGGATTGAACAACTTCATAAAAGTAGTAAATGGCATGGCAGTGGAAGTTTGGAAAAAGCTGGAGGTTGGAATACCACATGTATGTAATCTTTGCAGACAGCCCTGGCATGCTTGCTCGTAGGTCCTGAGGAAACACTGCTTCTCAAGTCTTACAAAGCAGTGAGACCTCAGAGCATTTCAAGCTCACAAGCCTGGGGTTACAACAGCCCAGTACACAATAGACACCACAGCAACATTGCCCCAGGAATTTTGCCAGCAACCCACATTGTCTGCACCCACAGTCTCATGGTATGAAGATTGTGGCTGCAACAGTAGCTGACAACTCTTGTTCATCCCCACAACATCCCTTTGTACATGTCTGTCCTCTGTGGGCAGCCGTATGAAACAGACCCCAGGTCTGATATCCTAAAAACCTTTATATCACTATTTCCATCATGCATCTGTTGCCATGGACTGAGTACCTGCTGTCAGTTCAGAAAGCAGACTGAAATTTTAAGGAACCTTCAGCTGGGAACATCCCTCTTATTAATATCACCTTCCATATTGTTTACAGTTACTTAGTATTGTCAAGAAATTTTATTCATTTGCACTGAAATTCCCAAGGTTTTTGTTGTTAGCTGTTTTTTAGTTTTTTGGCTGTAATGGTGAAGGTCTTTCTGAGGAACAAGCTGAGGAAAATTTGATACTTTTTTTGTACATAAAATCATAGATGTGGTCCTTTATCATTTTAATGTAATATTTACTCCTATAACAGAGCAGTGTCTCCCAGCAGCATATTAAGCCACAAGATTAACATTAATAATGTTGTCTGGTGTATTCCCTGATGCTCTTTACAGTAGGCACTTCATGGACTTTGGTGGCTTAATCTATTACAAACTCTGCAACATCAACATGTTTGTGTGGGGCCTCCCTTTCTGCAGCAATACCACAAGAGGTTGTGAAAGGTCTACATCCAAATGGAAGGAAAATGGGGCTCCCCAGACCCCATTGCTTCTACTCTGCATTTGGATCCAAGTAGTGAAGTCAATTGTGCAGGCAATATTAACTTGAGAATTTCTTAATTCCGCTTTGCTGCTTTGGTGTGTTCTTTAAAATTATTTTTTTCCACTGTGTAAATTACATATTAAAAAAAAAAGTTTGTGTTTTTTATGTTTGAGAAGTTTTAATAGTTACAAAATTCAACTATATTCAGGCTCAGAGGGACAGTAGTTACTGACAGCTACCAACACTGCCTGTACATTATCATTTACAGAACTCTACTGCTTTTTTCTAGTTGCTTAACAGTTATTTACCAAAACTGCCCTTAAGTAACTACTTTTAAAAAAGAAATTATCATGAAAATGTAATGGAAAATTTAATAATTTCTACTTCCAATACAAAAATACACTTTCTGAGAAAAAAAAAACAAACAAATCCCAAACTAACGAACCAAACAAGAAACCAACCAACCAACCAACCAAAAAAACCCAAAGAACAGCAAACCAAAGAGTTGGCAATTATTTATGGCAAATTTCACCTTGACTTCTCATCAGTTTGCATTTGATAACAGCCCTGAATAGAACTAACACATTATTCAAGGTTGTCTTGAACAATCTTCAGTATTTCTTGACTTCTGAGTTACTATCATTACTGAAAGATGGATGATGTTAATAACTGACTCTTTTGGGGAATGTATTTAAGGGATTTCACTTCCTACTTTCAAATATAAGTTATTTGTAGGTTTTAAGAAAAATATTGATACTGAAATTAAAATCCATCAGTAACTCAATTGGATTATTCCATAGCATACAGATAGTGATCAGGAATTGATCTGACACAAGCTGAAGTCAGTGGGAGGATGGTTATTAACCCTTAGGTCATGCTGCCTAGGAGGCTGAGGATTCTTTAATGAAAAGATACCAAAATAACTATGCAGCATAAACATCTATATCCAGTACTCTCTGTATAGGTCTACAGTATGTATGTTAAGTGTGTAGGGAAAATGTTAAAGGGAAACTCGAAGCAATACTCTATCCATAAACAGACTGTCTGTCCTTTATCTGGGCAGGAAGGAAGTACAGACTACAGTCCTACACAGTAGCAGCTGGAAGAAGCAAGTATGGTATCACATATCACAGCACCATCTAAAAAGTTCTGGGCAAATTCTATTTCAGAGCAAGAATAAGACCCATTTCTTGGAAACTGACTGAAAACTCAGAGATTTACCTAATACTTCACGTTAATTAAAGCATCAGAGGAACACAGTCATGGATATGGCTCCATGAGCAAGAAGAAAATTATTTCTGTGGCCCTAAAACCTGCTAGAAAAACCTGCTCATAAAAGCCACTCTAAGACCACTGAACAGCTATACCTGGTCTGTGTAGAGGAATATAATTCTGTGTAAGAGAGAAAGGTGGGAAAGGAACAGATTTGTGATATCTCCTGAGCAGAAAGGACTCATCAGTATTCAGGGCTATTATTTCAGCCAAAGGAAGAGATTAAGAACTAAGCCATAATGGTTTGGACACAAGCAGAATAAACTGTACCCTCTAAGGAAGAGAACTACTGAGGAGAAATTTCCCTGAGGAAGGTGAGGAAGTGTCCTTTCCAGCAGGAAGTAAACTCAGAATACAGTCACACAAAATCTACCAGCATATATGAAAATTTCACATAGTCTGTATAGCAACAGAAACAGGCTACTATCTGTAATTTAGTAGATGAAGAATTATTTCACTTTGCCCTTCACTTAAGGGCTACTCACATAATCATAAAGAAACATGAAGTAAACAGAACATTTTTACAGTACCTTATAAAACATTCAGAACACATTTAAAATGAGAAACTGGTGCTACAGGGTACAAAAATATTACAGGATCAAAATCTGAACCCAGATCCCAGTTTTGTGTAGGCAATTTTCAAATAAAGTAAAGGAAGAGGGAACTGCTTTAGGTCTATGGCTCGAACTGCTGTTTCAGAAAAAAAAAACACCAAAACTCTGAAAAATACGTGTAATTTACAGCAACTTCCTAAAACTAAACTCTCTCACCTTGCAGATTGGGGTATTCCCAATATAGCTAAACAGTCCTTGGTTAACACAAACCCACTTGCAGTTACTTTTGCTGAAGTATTTTCTACTTCATGAAAATCCACAAGATGATATATAAAGGAAGAATACAGCCAAACACATTTTACCCCTTGTTTTTCTAAGTGGGTGAAACTCCAAACCAACTGGAATGTTGTAAATCAATTGCTTTCACCACACAAGCAAGAACCCAATGATTTCTTTTATATAGTGATCACATGTAAGCTTCACATATTCTTTGTAATAAACAGAATTAAAAAGCTGTAGAGAGAACATTTTTAATTGTTGCTTAGTAACAGTTACACTATTGGAATTGACCTTCATCTAAAAATAAAGAAAATATTTTAAAAGAGAGGAAGACAATATTGCTATATTAAAAATATAAAATTATTTTTAAATTATTGTGGTAACATTTCTAAAGGTTCATTTTAACTTTTTCCTATTAAAATATCTCAAAGAGTTAAATAATTCCCCTATTAAGCCATTTCCCAGTTCACCATTCAAGCTAAGATTTTATGAAGTGTTGCTAAAACACGACACACAGGATGAGTCTGTCACCTTGACAGCAAAAGCCAAACTGAAATCTAATGTAAGTGAACTTCAGATGTCTGAGAAACTTCAAAGAACAATATAAAAAATAGACTACGTGTGCTGTATTTGCTAAAGGCATATTACCTTTTGTTTTCACCATAAATCAAATCCATACGTAATTTGCACTCCCCAAAAGAAATGAGTAGGTTCTGTGGAAGTTCTTATTTGTGAGCATGCACTTACATGCAGCTCTGGTTGGAAATCCTCTTTTATGTGAGCAGGGAAATGCAGACACATTTTTATAAGTACAAATATTTTTACATGTGTTACAACCCAAGGTACATAGCATTTTAGATTACAGTTCCTCTTAGCTGTTGTACTAATCAGTTGTAAATATTATTAATATATATTTATATATATTTATTATTTATATTAATGTACATGATGCTAAATGCTAGAACATATAGTTCTGTATAAATAGTAAGTTTTTTCCCATGGTGGCTGAATATTTCAGTATTCAGATTCTATAAAATTCAGAGGTAACAGGGGTCCCTTTGCAGCAGCCACATGTCTTGGAGAACACATTTTTCCAAAAAAGACATTGCATAGGTGTAAAGGTAGTCTTTATGTAACCAGATATATACCTGTATATTTCTAAAACTGTTGTCTGTTTTCGGGTCAGTTCCCTTGTTTAGAAGGCTCAGTTTTAATTGAGGCAGTAAGTTAGCTGATTTTACACATTTGGATAGAAGAGGAAAATGGCTTTTGTGATGAGCATCTGCTGTTTTGTTAAAAATGTGGTTAAAGACATTAACAAAAGTGACATTACCAGCTGTTCTAATGTCAAACAGCTTAGTAAAACTGTTTTTTGTCAAATGACAACATATGACACCAAAATAAATTCCAAACCAATAACACACTCTTAGTTGCAAACCAGGCTGCAATCTAGAAAAAAATGTTAATTAAAGTACAAATTACACTTTTTTTCCCCCATGAAAGAATAGAATGCCAGATTTACTGACAAAACTCACCCTCTTTTCTACATTCATAAAAGGCAAAATATAATCTACAATAAGTTCTATGGTGTATAAATAACACCTTATTCTCGTAATATAATAGCAATAGAACGTGACAGGCTGTGCCTTTCAGGGTAATTAAAGCATCCCTCAGGTGGTTAAAATACAGTGGCCTTTGGACTTGCTGCTTACAAACCTCCTGCCCTTTTGTGCTGTAATCATCAGGGAGGGAAAGCCTGGTGTGTGCTGCTGTTCAGCTATCCCACGCTCCTGTTTGCATCATTTATAATTACCAGATTATTAGAAGGTGACACATTAGCAGCCTTGTCAGCCAGCGTTCTTCTAAGGGGAAGATTACAGCCACAGCTAAGCTGTGTATTTGGGCCAATGCCCTTAGCGTTCTCTACAAAAATTACTTGGAAAAAAAGAAGCAGGAAAACAAATTACCTAAATACAAATGGTATAATTTATACCTTAAATGCCCCCTAGTCCAAAGTGGACTCATTTGCCTTTAACTTCTTAATCAACTCGGTAAAATCAGATTAAATGAAACCCTAAATGCCTGGTGGTGCAGACCTTATTTAAAGGCTATACTCCATTTTTGTTTCTGATTAGGAGAAAGATGCATATCAGGAATGTTTGGGAAAATGCCTTCCCAAAACATACGGTGAATTACACGAGTAGAAAGACTCAAGGTAACTTTAGCCCTCTGAGACAGCTATGCTGCAAAAGAGATTGGTGGGAGAAGCAAGCAAACAGCTGTGCCCTCTTGTTAACTAAATAAAGGACAAATGCTTTAAATCATGATCGATGTATGCAAACTTGCAAGCCTTGAAAAAAATGGAAACTGGAATAATGGCTTCCAGGTGGAATTGCCAGTGCTTAAGTGACCACAGTACAGAAGTCTGATGGCATCCACTGGATTCAATGTGTTGGAACATAAACCCAGCTTTTACAGTACACATCATGGCAATTTTCCTTTTTATATTAAACTCAGGCCACTAAAATGCTGATTTTTATTAAAATATCTTTATGGAATTTATTTTCCATTTTAAAAACTCAAACACATTTCTCTACACATTTTTTGCCAGTGCAGAAACAGGATACTTAACATAAGTGTTTGCTGCTGTCCCCTCACACCACAGCATATGGTAGGTGAGTTACAGACACTTTTGTTGCTGCTGCAGCTCTTCAAAACTAAATTGTTACATTAAAACCTTAGGCATATGTTATTTTCAAGCTGTAAAATACCTGCTTACTTAAACACACAGATGCCAATAATCACCATATGTCTCGCGAAGATTTTGAGCCACTTTTAATAATTGATTAGCTCTGTGTAATGCAAATTTGAAAATGGGATGAGAAGAGAGAAAAATTCTCACATTTGTCCAGACTCCACTGCAAGCTGAGTGCATGCCCAGCACACCGGGCTGGGTTGTTTCAGTGTTTGCCATATACTCAAATTGCACTTTTCCTGCTCTGGGTATCACTGCTCTTTCCCAAGGCTGATTAAATCCCAACCTGTAAACAAAGCACGCTACAGAGTGTGGGGAGGACCTGGTCGTCTCTTCTTGGTACTTGGAAAAACCCTCAGGAGAGGTGAGGCCTCCTGCGGTTGCAAAGAGAAAGGAAACCCATAAGTGGCAACAGTGGGGAGAAAAAACATGCCAGGGAAGAACTGAGATTAAGCTTGGAGAAAGAAGACAGACTAAAACAAAAAAGAAAGAGCCAGTGGCAGTGATTCCTGGTGAGAAAAGGAAAACAACCAAAACAAAAAACCAAAATAAAACAAAGCAAACAAACAACCCCACCAAAAGCAAAACCAACCAACCAAACAAAAAAGATGTAGCGTGAAGACAGATGTCCTGAGAAGTAGTGTATTGACCAAACTGAGAACTTGTGGCTTTCTGGTCTGCTGAGCTGCTAGCCTGGACTCACTGCCTTTGCTGCCTTTACATTACTGTTGATTGTGCATTAGACATTACAGTAAATATTTTATTTTCCTTTTTCAGTAGGGAAAACAGTGTACAAAGCTTGTTTGCTTTTTCATTTAGGAGAGTTATTCTTCTCCAGTTGTTCAATTTGATAATATCATGTAAACTTACCATTACATTTACTGTAGAAAAAACAGGTCAAATGCATATACCAGTTTAAAGAAGATGGTTGGGACTTGTTAGATTCAGGGAGAATCTGTTGCATCATCCATGTCCAGGACAGGTGTCTTTACCCTTAGTAGCACTTTCTGTTATGAAGCATCCCAGCACGTTGCTGACAGTTCAAGACTACATTGTGCTACCTGCTGTCCAAAACAAAAAGATGGTTTCTGCTCTTATGAAGTAGTTTTGGGGTGTCTCTAAAGGGTCATCAGTCTATCCAACAAAGGCTTTCAGCAAGGTTTTGCTGCCACAGACCCATGCCACAGGGGAGGATTTGGCTATGCTTTGTTCTCATCAAGAAGGGACAAGCAATTCTGAGAACGGCTTTTCCCCTTTTAAGATGCTTCTAAAATACAACCTTGAGGAATGCAGTCATTGTACCAGTACTGAAAGCCTGAACAACAATTGCCTAGGATTCTCCTTTGAACAGTCCCCACTGATCTCCCAGAAATTTCACTAAAAGGGAGAACTGATTGATAGAAGCCCCAATTACCTGGCTGTGCTGTCTCCACAGACCTGTTTGCAAGGCCTCACTTACATATAAGCAAATCATTATGTACAGTAAATATAAGGGACTGAACTCACACAGTGTAACCATTAATCTAATGCTCCCTCTGCATCCACCAAACTAATGAGATGCTTTTCTTTCCAGTCATCTGCAGCCATGCAATCTCCTCCCACAGCTTCTCCCTTTAGCTTCCTCTAAACCATCACACACACAGAAACAAATCAAGGAAATAAACTAGATACACATATTCCATAGCAATTCATTAGGATTTTCTTGCTGCTATTATTATTGATTACTAATAGTTTGCACTCTGATGCAAGTGAAATTTATGTTCCATGTGTTAAAACAAAGCACCGCCGAGGAAAAAAAAAAAAAAAAAAGATGCAGAAGGCTGACAACACAGATCTAACAGTCAAAACTAAAATCACAAAAAGTCAGCAGCAGGCTGACGTTTAATTAATCTGCAAACTTAAAATTTAACTAATTTGATCAGGACACTATCTTATATTAAAATACAGACAACAGCAGCTGTGTGCTCACGAGTCTGCTGTTTCTCCCCAGCTGTGCAGTGGCATGTTACACTGGTGAAAATTAGAAAGCAACATAACATCAGCTGACAGGTTTATTAAGACACAGAAGACATTACACAAGCCCCTTTGACATTATAATCACCAACTCAGTCAGGAGTAGAAACCTACTTGCGATCATTATTGGAAGTAATTGGTCAAAAGGAAAAAAAAAAAAAATAAGGAAAAGAGTAAGCAAACAGCCTTGTAAATGTCACGTTAATTATTTAGTATACAGGTGCTCTCAGCCACATAGATTGTATCCCATCTGTACCATTGTAGTTTTCAGTTATCAGGAGTAAAGACCCTGTAAAATGGAATCTACTTTGACCTTGCTCCATTAGTTGAACTGCTTTTATCTAAGTTAATGAAACTGTTCATGCTCCTGTTCCACAGCTAAGGCTCTAGCATTGCTACTACCATAAGTCCCAGTTTGCAAGGATTTATAATTAAACTACAGAAAATTGCTCAAGGCTTGGAACACATCACACACAGTTGCAATTCAAGTGATTTTCATTTTTTTTTTTCCTTTTTCTTAACCAAGTTTGATCTTAATGCCATTGTATGATTTTATTGTATGTGTTAGGGAAGGAGAAAGAATTAATGGTTTGTATGATTTCTGGTATATGGACTTCAACCCTTAAATATGTCAGAAAACATTAATGCAAGAGTTAGTGTTTCTGGAGAACATGTAAGTAGTTCTCAGCTCTTCACCTGGAAGGACACAATTTAACACAGGTCAGAAGCAAACAAAACTTGTTGCCATCCCTGTTTAAAGCAGTACTTTGCAGTTCCATCCCTGCCATCCCCCTGCTATTATTCCTGCTGTAGCAGAAGCCATCTTAACAGGTACCATACAACAGAAAAACACAATTGCTGCTTTTAGAGTTTGCAGTCTACATACAAGGCAAGAATGAAACAGGTTAATAGAAGGTATACACTAAAATGGAGATACCATCCCTCTAATAGGGAGAAACCTAATTCTCATTTTTGCTGACAAAGGACAGAAGTCATGCAGCCTTCTTAGATCTTGACTTGGTTCCTTATACCATACACTATCCGAAGAATGGGGTGAAAGATTGTCTAGCTTGTACCTTTTCTTTGTCTACTCCATGACTTAAGAGACTCAAACACTCTTTATCCATTTCCACAACTCAGAAAAACACTTGAAAACAAGACTAAGACCCAGATTTTCAAGAGTGCTCAGGCACGCTGCTGCTCTCACTGTGACATGTGTGACACGTGAAATGAACCCATAACACAAAACTCCATCTACTCCTGTAGATGGAAGTTCTGTAACTTTTTTTTTTCCCTTTTTTTTAAACAAACCAAGCAACATTTTAAACCTGACCTCATTTTTGGAGGGAACCAAACAACAATTTTAAACAATTTTAATCTCAACATTATGTTTGAACTTCTGCTTTTGCGAAGTTTTGTTCTCCTTCTCTAGGCAGAATCTCTTTAGCTCCCTGTGTCCTGACAGAGCCTAAAGCCACAAGCATGACCTGTGTACCCCTACTGAAACCTCCCCTGGTTTAAGGGATAATTTTTCTCTGCCTTCAGGCACAACACAGGTATCTGTCATGATCTACAAAGGACAATGGTCTCCCTATAAAGGGGCATAAAAGATGCTCATATTTGCAGTCTCCTCCATGGATTTTACTGGATCCCAAACCAGGTCAATTACAGCCCTGATAAGAGCCACAGAAATCAGACGTTAGCTTGTGAATTTACAAACACAGAGCTTCTTTATTAACTTCAAAATGGGGACTGGGTGAGTTTTATGGCAGGTGTGTGCGTGGATGAAAGGAGCTATGAGAGCTGAGAGCCATGCACTCTATTTTATCTTAAAACTTTTCAGAGATAACAAATGCAAAGCTAACAAACATTTAGCATATTGGCTTTCCTGATTTCTACTAGACTGCCACAAGGGTCCATTTAATACAAAGGAATTAAAAAATCTGAATATGCCTTTTGATGCTAAGCAGCCACTGCAAGCTTTAAATGTTCAGAACAC
This sequence comes from Heliangelus exortis, assembly GCF_036169615.1. Taxonomy (NCBI): domain Eukaryota; kingdom Metazoa; phylum Chordata; class Aves; order Apodiformes; family Trochilidae; genus Heliangelus; species Heliangelus exortis. The sequence goes on from NC_092433.1 coordinate 13,212,568, forward strand.
CTGCAAATATGCTTCAAAGCTGTTATAAACACATGAGGTGACGTGACTTGGCTAGCTTTAGGTTAAGAAGAAACCATAAAAAGACCTTAGATGCTCCTGTTTGATAAACATGATCATGTACACCAACACTTTTGCCCTGGGGGGACCTTGTGGATCATTTAATTGGTATAGGAATGCCTGTGTTAGGGGATTGCTTTAATTTCTTTGTTTTCCCTTTAGAGGCTTATACTGAAGAGTAGTCTGTGAATATGTCTCAGGGAAGGTCATATTGCTTGGATTTTCACACCTTGTAGAGAAATTCCTCCAAACTGCTACCGGCAAGCCAGTATGAACAGATATTCTTTAGTGATGCTTGATCCCAACTTATCTCAGCAGCCTGTAAGATTTCCCCCACAGGTTGGGGGGGAATCAGAGATTTCCCTCCCAGGATGCATGCCCATCTTTTTAATGTCTGTGAGCTGAGACAGGATTTGCTTTTTGTTTCCTTTCATTTCCAGCTGCCTTTTTTGTTTGTCAGAACTGATAACTTAGGGGACAACCAAAACACCAATTAAGAAACCCTGCTTGACCTTAATGACAAATCTTAATGTTCATATTTATATGCATTGGGAAATCACTCTGTCATTTCAATATGTCTTTTTAAGGCTCTCTGGACATCACAAAAGTCTAAGAATTTTTCACAAGCCACGATCTTCACTTTAAAAAAATGGACAAGGACTGATGAGAAAATGATGTTTCTTAAATACCCAGAAAGATACCATCCAGCCAGTGTACAATGGGTAGATATAGTCTAACACAATTCCAAGCATAAAATGTTCTCCAAGTATACAGCTGTCAAACCCACCTGTGCTACATGAAATTTTTCTGTTCCAGATCTATATCAATGCCTGTCATTAATGCAGCAATACTTTCTCCATACCCAAAACCAAGGGCCATCCTCTTGTACATCTTTGTAGCTATTATAGCTGATCAGTCTGATAATCACATCACTTGGAATGTTTTGCAGCCTCAGCTTATTTCCCCAATAAAAGATAGTAGTAGTTGAACTACTGGCTGTTGAGTTAAAAAAGAATAAATAGGGGAAATAAAACAAAATGATTGCACACATTATTCTGTTTCCCTTAAAGAAGTATTTGTGTTCAACTTCTGTATGTCTGTACTGGTTAGCTTGTCAGTAGAATTGGACACAAAGTCATTTGAAGCTTAAAGGTCAGAGGAAGCTACTTTAACAATTGATATTGTTCTCTAAGAACACACTTGAGTTTGAACAGTTATGTTCTCTTATTCCTTTAAAATAAAGAAAAAGTGAATGCTGTTTTCAAGCTCCTAAGGAGAGCACCAAAAGCCATGCAGAAATCAAACTAAAAGCCAACTTGGTATGTTGGGGTTCATCAAGCAAACTTTATTAAACATCAAGCCCTTGGGCAGAGCTCGTTACTATGTGTTATGATGTTCTATAATATCTGGTGAAAGTGCTTGAAACCTAGAGTGAAATGGTCCTGGTGGCTCTGTATAAAAAACAGCTTAATCCATTGCCCGTGCTTATGTCAGACATTAGCTTTAAAGAGAAGGGGAAAGAGATAAGAAAGGGAATGCACAGACTTCATAAGATGCAGACATCATTTTCCCTCTAGTAGGAGGCTTGTATCAGAGAAATATTTGAAAAATTGTTAAATCAACTGTTGTTGCAGCTGAACATCCTTGAGGTTAGCCAATGTGATCTAAGCCTTCACAGTGTGATTTGAAGATTCCACAAAGCAACCTGAATTGAAAATTTCAGTCAGGGTAAAAACATAGTTTCTAGGTCTTTAAGTGCCAGGCAGAGATTGTTCTTTACAATTGCTTCCTGCAAGGAGGAGTTGGTAACATGGGGCATGTGAAAGGAAGCTCTGTCAATCAAATTTTACAATTTATTTTTTCAGGGGTTTATTTTCACCTCAAAGCAATGCAATTCACCCAAGTGGGAAAAGTGGCTGAAAACCTTTAGAAATGTCAGACCATTTCTGTACAAGAAAGGTAGGAAACATGCCTAGTGTGTGACATTAGGCTGATAGTCAAGACAGCATCAATACAAGGTGGATGATGGTGTGGGTGTTACTTTTTTATCCTTTTATCCTGTTTTGTTTTGTTTTTTTCTTTCCAGCGGTAGAGCCCCAAAAGAGTCATTAGTGAGAAATACAGGTGGAGTACAGATAGCCAGCATGCTACACTATGAATGAGTTGAAAAATAAAACTGTATCGATTTTACAGACATGCTTAGATTTCTGAGTAGCATATTACATTTCCATAATGGATTTAATTTTCAAGTACTCTGCAGCCTGTGCACAGAAAAATCACAATATCTTCAGCTGAAGTCCAGCCAGTTCTAGGGTCTAAGAGTAAGTATTACTAAGAGTAAGTATTACAGACCTCACAGATCCCCACCAAGAGTAGCTACAATACAAAAAAAAAACTTTTTAATCTTGGATTGGAAGCAAAAAAAAAAACAACAAAACAAACCACCCAAAAAAACCGTAATTATGGTGCAGGAGGAGGAACATAGATAAAATAGAATGTAATCCTGAAACTTGTCATTTAGCCAGGATATCAGATTTAATATGTAATATTCGCCAGACTTAGCCAGAAGAGCACTGCAATTTTCAGGAATTAGTGGAATCCAGGAGGTCTTTGTTTACTCTACTAAACTGAAAGTCCCAGACAAGCTTTGACTCCTCAGTGTTCTGCAACAGTTGCCATATGTGAAAGACCAAAAAGGCACTTTCTGAGAAAACAAATGGTGGAGAAATCTAGCTATGTATAGAGTTGAAAGTGAAACCCCAGGCACGTTATTCCTTTTATGTCCTGCTGTCTCTAATGATAGCAAGGCATCCCTCCCATAGACTGCACTCCACCAGGCTGCTGCTTAAAATGAGGAATATTTACAACATTGCTCTGAAAAGCAGTATCACAGGATAACTGTTGTTCCATTGGATTTGGGTTAAATATTTACCAGTACTTTGAAACCACAACCTGAAAAGGAGTCTTCACAGATATATGCACTCATAACAATTCTTTTAACTAGCAAAAAAAATGCCAGTGTGTGACACAAGGATTACGGCTTCTCTTGCCAGCCTCCCCAAACGGACAAGAGAAACCTTCCCGGTTGTCTCTTCAGCTTTGCTGCTGCACTCTCTCCAAGAAGCATTTACACTTGTCAGAAAGCTGTGCTATTACTTCACTCTCAAATTTTATCTTGCATAGCTAAAATGCTACTTTATGCCTATCTCAAAATTTCAGCACAGTGCACTGCAGCATGTTCATAAAACAAAAGTTCATACAGGCTAAGCCAACATTAATATGCACCAGTTGAAAATGGATAATCTCAGCACACTGAATGCCCATGTTGTAAAACTGTGAGACACACTAAACTTAGATATACTGTCATATTAAATACAAAACTAATGTTACTTTAGTGTTGAGGGAGCATTGGAATTACCAAAAGTGTGTTCCTACTGTTACAGTGGGAATAATTACAGGGTATTGAATATGTTATAGAGGGAATTTGAAGATGTGAAGCATTGATGTAACAGGGGAAGTGCTTCTATACAGTTTCTGCTCTAAATTCCTTTGGGTAACAGTGATAGAAAAAATAAAGAGGGTGAGAGACAAAGAAAGAACACTAAACTAGTTCTAATCACCTTAAGTGTACGTTAGAGAATTTGACAGCAACATTAGCGAAATTACACAGTATAGCTCAGATCAGGGACTGGATTTAATATACAGAAACCCTTTCATAGGCTGCACTGAGGATAATATGGTAAGGAACATTGGGTTGGAAATTTGCCGGGCGAAAAAAATGACAGTGTACAGTCTCATTAAAAGTTTGAGAGCAGCCGATAGTCTTTAGTAATAAATCTTTCAAGGGGCTACAGCAGTAAGACACAAACTAGCACAGCTTAAGCTTCTAGCAATTGGGTAACAGGTTCAATGCAACACATGCCTGGCCAGGACAGTGATAACCACACTCACAGGCAGTCTGGACAGCCTATCTTGAAAACACAAGGACTGATCTGTAACAAAAATTATTAGACAACCCAAAGATGATCTTTGACAAAAGCAACTTAGAATTGACAAAAGCACTAGAAATTGCCCAAAGGACAATAACTAAACAGAAAATAAAGCTGACTTATACTGAAGTCCCAAGGCTCAGACAGCTGCTTGATGATCAGCAGGGTGTACGCGCTTTCAGCGCATCTCAGAAAAGAAGAAACCTCTGAGAAGACAGAGGCAGATCCCTAAGACATATAGGAAAACATGGGTTTGTGGGGAAGATATGGGGAATATGCAGTGAGGAGAACATGTGTATATACAATACACATGGTGTAATTTATATTCAGCTGAAAGTCTTCCTTTAGCTATATGGAAGAGGTGCACTATAACATAGCTCAGACTATGGAAACAGATTTACTAAAGGAAACGTATTTAACTAGGTCAGTGCCAAGGTTATCAACCCAGGAGATCTCCATGTGACCAATAGACCAGATCAAGTAATCAACTGAGCAAATCAAGTCTGACAATGAGGATCCCCAGAGTTGTCATTCCGTCTTTCCACAGCTTTTACTCCTTTTCACAACTATAAATAGGCAGAGGACTGGATTTTTTTGCCACACAAACGAGAGGCACATAAAAGGGTAAAGCACAAAAATAAATACGTGGAGAGAGGTACAGAATGATGGGCAATAGATAGGAGCAGAACATCAGTAGAAGGATAGTTTTGTAGGGAAAAGGAGGATTTACAAAGACAGGTGTTCAAAGGAGTTAGAAGCTGTCACACAAGTAGAAAGAGGAGAAACACAAAAAGAGCTGAGGAGGCGGCATTTATCTGGAATAAAAGAGCAGGCAATGAGACATAGCAGAGACAGAGAAAGTAAAAAGAAGCTGGAAGAGAAGGAAGTGTTTGCACACTTTTTCCGGAGGGTGAGGAAAGTTCATGTGCATACATGGAGGTCTGCAGCAAAAGATCGAATGCTGAAGCACACTTGGTTTGTCCACACCATCTGACTTTGAAGAGATGCTATAATTGGCTGATCTGTTGCTGTAGTGCTAGGTGAAGGCTGTGAAATGAGGAGAGCTGTTTTTTAAGATGGAGCAGTATTTTATACTGTGTAGGAGGGTGTTGATCTGATGTGATGCACTCTATAGTGTTTACATTTACAGGAGTGCCAATAGCATAGACAGATGCTTTATAAAAAAACCCTACAAACATCTTAAAAGTCAAAGTAACAAGGATACGCCAACATGAGGCAAACACTACCCTTGTCTTTTCTAAGAGTAATAAACAGCCTATTCACACAGATCAAATGCAGTTAAGGCAAATAAAGCTAAACTAGGACAAGATTAAGATTGACACACTGTCTATTTAAGCACTTGCAGAAGAAATGCTGAGCTTCACTCTCAAAGGGCAGTGCTCACAGTGTGGTCTCTCTACAGAACTGGAAACCTGTAGTTTATCTCTGAGTAAAAGAAGCCATTTATACAATCCACCCCTGTAACTCTCAGCTCTCTGCCTAAACCTTACCCTTGGGTGTGACCACAGCCCATCCAGCATATAAGCAGTGAAGGTAATTTCTCATCTTTTCTGGCAATAAAACCAGTGGTTAGTTTCACTCTTTTAGAGCTCTCTCAGAGCTGATATGGACAACCCCAGTCCTCCAATGCAGGTTACAGGTGACTAGTGCATCCAAAGGTAAAGTTGGCCGAAGGAGAACTGCTGAATAATAAGAAATGTATAGGCATATAGGCATAGTGTTCAAATATTTGAAAAAGGGCTAGCAAAGCAACCCTTATCAGAAAGGGTTAAAGATCCAAGAATAATTTAGAGTGAGATGCTACTTGAGAGATTATTTCTGTCTATGATCAATGAGAATCCCTTTCTGCATAGCCCAGGGAAGGCTTGTGAGCCTCAACAGTCACCCACTATCTCCTACAGAAAAAAATGCCCTGAGCAACTGAGGCTGAGAAGAGCACAGATAGATAGGGAAGACCAGAGAGTGTCATCTCAAAAAGTAACAGCTAGGACAGATAATGCATCAGTTTAACCAGGTGTTGTCAGATCAAATCAGAAACGCTGCCGCTTACCCAGCTTTCAGTTAATGTAGGTCAAGGCACTCCATTCCTCTCTTCTACATAATCTCTCACACTTGTTATGCAGATAAATGCAAAACAAACAGCACACTAAAAATAGGCTGAAAACCAAAAAAGATTACTCCGATTATGCAGTGAGCATGTAAAACAGCAGGACAGCAACCGCTCTCAGATTTGGGAGATGAAGTATCTTGATGTTGTTTATTTGGCCTGTTTTCAGGGTACAATTTAATTGCTCTTAGATGATAGGTTAGGGAGCAGTGCCACAGTGTATACAGTACTCACAATAAATACATTTGTATGACCAATGCAAAGCCTTTCAGTGGAATTTACAGAGGTGATAAAATGGTCCATACCAGAAATGCAGGGACCGAATCAAATTACCAGGCCTTTCTTGATAGAGTATGCACTCAGATACATATAAATTAAGTCACTCTGTAACAAACGCTTTTTAAAACAAGCACTAGCTAAAAGCAAAAGGAGAAGCTTAACTATGGTTGTGTTACACTGTTATCAGTTAAAAGGCTTATTTCAAAAATATTAATTCTAATTTTTAATTAAAGATAGAGAATATTGTTACATCAGTTATGGCACAGTGAAGAGAAACGGTGCATACAAGAAAGTGGGATAGGGGGTTGTTTCTAATAAAATAAATAGTAAAAAAAATTTACAATCTCCTGCCTCATGGCTGTAGTGCAATAACATAATGAAATGACACAAACTTTTGGGCTGCCCAAGTTAAGGACACATTTGCTCCATTCCTCAGTTCATCTCTATCATGTGGCTTGAGAAAATGTCAGAAAAAGAATTGCAAGTGCTACAAATTAGAGCATAGACTGTCCTGACATTTAAGAATTTCTACTATTTTCTAAATTATTACAAACACCAGTTTACATTTTTTTCTATTTTTACAGGAACTTAAAATACTTGTATTTAGTGAGTCATATTCTGCTGAACTTCATTGCTGTAAAGACTTCTCTTTTCCCTGAGTCACTACAGATAGCAGCCACTGCCTTGGGATAATAACCCTGTTCAGGAAGAGTTTAGGAAGTTACTGTCCAGCTGTGAGATACATCCCTTCAGCTGAGCCACACTGACTGGGAATGTATAGCAGCCAGTTTTATCTCAGTGCAAAGGAAAACACTTCTACCTAAATAATCTTCAATAATTTAAGGCCACCTTGCTGTGATTTGCACTGGAAGAGCCCAGACATGCTTATGATTTTGCTTATGAGAAGAGCAGAGATTCCCAGCTGAGGCTGCTATCTGCCTTGATACACATTTTTGCATGATCTTGCTTTCTGAAAAAAGGATGCTAAACCTCCCTCAGCTGTTAGGCAGCAGGATTAGGGCAAATGACTTGTCCTCAGGCAAGCTCAGCAGCAGTTTTTCCGCTGAAATTACTCCACCTAGACCCTGTCATGATACCATTTGTTGTATGATATTAAGATCAGCACAGCTAATGTTAGAGGGGAGGTATATTCTAACATCATTAAATGTACTAAAATCTATCAGGTTTTATTTCTGGTCAGCAAATTCACCAAGGTCTCATGAAGTACATTGGAAAACAAACGTGTTCTTGGAAAATTTAACTGACGAAATGGAAAACAGGTGATCTTAAAATGGTTGGATTGTTGACAGAGGCATTTCAGTGGTGGAGAAGACAAGGGAAGTATTCTAAAACTATACAGGTAAAGAAACTGCAAAATAGAACTTTAAATAGAAAAAAATTAGCCTTACAGCTACCTTCTGCAAAACATAAAATATTAGTGTTAGCTTACAAAGCACTAAATGGAATTGAAATTCTTTTAATGCACATAGCATAACAAGAAAAAATAAGTTCAGAAACCAGTCAGGTAGGTGGTTTTGATGTACTCTGCAAATAGCAGGAATAACCTTAAGCAATATAACTGAGGTATTACCATGGAAAGCCACCACTTACATCTTCATCTTAGCATATTATTTTCCAGTTAAATCAATTACACAGGAATGCACTTTTGATGACTATCAGGAGATGGCAAAAATATTCCATAAAGGATATAAAAGCTAAAGAAAAAAAAAAAAAAAAAAAAAATCACCCCAAAAACCCAAACACCCACACTACATAATTTTGTCGTTTATTTTCAAGTAAACAATCTATGAATTTGAAATGCATAGCCTGGGCTGGAAGTTGACAGGTACCATCAAATTACAAGGTACTAAAATTTTTAATTCCCGATTTTTAATCAAATTTTCTAACCTAAACATCAAACAGATTTTATGTCTAAAATACCATGTAAAAATGACACTCTTCCCTAGGAGATTTATTACTTCAAAGCCCAAACACAAAATCTGATCCTGCAAATGCTCCCACGAGCAACCCCCCTGATTCAGGCTTGGTCTGGAATAATTTACAGGCATGAATCTAGGGACCAATGAGTCAGAAGTGGCAAATGGTGACACTACCTGAACCTTTGTCTCAATTCCTGCAGAATCAGACCCATCAATATGGGTCCATCACGTTGCTATTATTCACTGCTGGCAGTAACAGAAGCAAGACAGCTCTCAGAATCTGAGCACAACTGAAATGCCTTTTAGCACACACAGAATCTTTTGTCCAGATACAAGTATTGCAGTTTTTTAGCACAGAATGTAAAAAAGCCAAGTAACTCGTCCAGTATGATAACATAGATTTGACTAACAGAAATACATGGAACTACTCTGCACCAGGAAATAAGGGGGAAGATCAAGTCTTGCCCATGTTAAATGCACAAAAGATTCATATTCTTCCAGTAATCATGATTTCAGAATGGCCAAACTCTTATAAAAAAAAGAACAAAAACAAAACCTAAAACAAAACAGAAAAAAACAACCAATCTTGACTTCACCACTATCAACACAACAATCTGCCCCAAAATGAACAGTTCTGCAACAGTTTCCTCATCTGGCACATTGCACTGTCCAAAGACAGCCATGACCAATGGCCACACTACAAGATGCTGGTTCACTTGGTCTCCAGTCTCATGTGTACAGTCTTCAGGGTATATCACCACTGAAGGTACCTTAATTAAAAGAAATTAAGCCTGCTTGAGTGGACAAAATTCTTTAAATTGTAATGTTAGGTCCCTCAACATCCTTTTTTCTCATTGTGCACTACCCTGCCCTAGGCACCAGACTCTGCTCATTCAACCTTCCATCTGTTCAGACAACTTTCCTAAAACCACTATTTTCTCCTCCGTTCTTCTCATAGAATCATAGCTCATTTACATCAGAAAAGACACTAAGCATAAACCTAAAGCATTAACCTAAAACTACCAAGTCTACCCCTAAACCACATCTTGAAGTGTCTTTTAAATACCTCCAGGGATGGTGACTCAACCATTTCCCTGGGCAACCTCTTACTCTTTAACCAGTGCTTGATAAACATTTTGGTGTTCCTAACATCCAATCTAAACGCGCCCTGTCACAACTTGAGGCCATTACCTCTTGCCATATATGTAGAAAACAATTTTATAATAACCATGTTTATGAAAAATAAAAATTGAGTATTCAACTGTTAAAAAGATGATTATAAAGATTTGTTTCCTGGTGTTTATCAACGCACCAGAGCCCTCAGCAACAGATCCACAACATGAACACCTTTGTCATGAATCTCTACAGGAAGAGATATTTTAGCTACCATTACCTTTGCCTCACTCACAACCTTATTGTAAAGGAGCAGATTTTAATGCAATGTGTCTTTTTCAACTTATTTCTCAGCAACAGCTTTCATAAGCACAATGACAAGAAGACAGTAACATTTCAGATGACAAACCAATTCCAATTTCAAGCCTCACAGGGTGCTATTACAAACAGCAGGAGAAAATTACAGAAGATACTTTGGCACCTTTAACTTTTAATAGCCATTTTAATGCAGATGATCTTGACATAATTTTACTGCCTATTTGGTAATCTTATCTGAAAAAAAAAAAATGAACACAAGATCATTTTACAAAATACAGTAACTTTTTTTTCTTTTTTAGTAACTGTTTTCCTGAATATCCTTCTAGGTGATCTTATCATAAATCTGTATATTCTGAATTGCTGGAATTTATTTGACTGTGTTGGCAGCTGGTGCTGATAGCTACAAATGTGAGACACAGAACTGTAAATTAGAATATGCACATCAACAGATTTCTTTAGTCAGAGACTTTCTAAATAGCATCATAGGAGGGACTGCACTTATGACTCAATTGGTATTTTCAGATTTTTTTCAGCTTACCTTGTGAAGTCAGTTGAGTGGCAATGGGATTTCAACAATTTTTGCCCTAAAATTTATGTCTATGTCATTTCTTACCAATGCCTCTTTTGGGGAAGAGAAAACAGAATAATCAAATCTAGCCCCTCCAACAAGCACTGATCAATTCAATGTCCACACAGACAAAGAACTTTATGAAGTCTGACATAAATTCTTTTTGTCTGCAACCTTTAACTCTTCAGAATAAAGACGATGAAACTATAAATAAAACTTCTGTGAATAGCTTTACCAGTAAAAATATTCTAGAACGAGTAATAGAGCTTTAGCTAAAGTTGCAGTGTGAATTCCCAAGGATGATTTGACATCCCACACATTTGTCTCTCTGCCTTCTGGAGATACTGATGGGCCAAATGGTATGCTTTATATTTACCATTGTTTTTAACACGACAACAGGACCTCAGAACCAGGCTTCCACAAGGCCTAAGTTTACATATCCTTCCCTAGAAGGATAATTTTATTGAGAGAAACTTAATTAAAATGAATATGCACTGCATGTATACTTAAATAAACTCTCACACATTAGAAATCAAGAGAAGCCAGTTATAAGGAAATGGTTTGAAAGAAACTTTTTTTCTGAAAAGGGAAAATGTTTTAATTTTAAAATGACAAAACTATGTTTCAAATTTTGCTTTGTTTTCTTTAAAAATGACAAAATTGAAAAAATTGTGCCAAATGAAGCTCAGCTCCACTCCATTTTTAATGCATTTCAGGTAGCCCAATTGTTTCAACATTTACATCAATGACAATGTGTGCTCAGAATCTGTATTACCAGCAGAACTCTCTTCTGTGAATGCACAGAGAATTAGCTGGGATGTGTCACTATACAGCACGGTAATTCTGCCTAATCCTTTCCAAAAACCTTGAGGAAAAAAACAGCAAGAAAAAAAAAATTGAATCAATTTTACTTTGAGAAAAAGTAAATTTTACTTTGAGAAAAGAGAAAGCACTTCATTACATTCACTGTCATTACCAAATTTTTAAAAAATTGAGTATTTTGTAGCCTGTAAGATATTTTGAGTATATGAACACTGAACTATTCATGTACAGATAAACCTTCTAAAGGTATGAGTCAAAATCTGTCATATACCTACATATAGCTTAATGTATTCACAATGCCAATGCCTAGAAACTAACTCAGGTACTTCCCTGGGGGCTTGTTCTTCCTTGGCTGTCGTATTCCTATGAGATGGATTATCAGAATCACCCTATGGAAAAGCAGGTATGCAAAGGAGTCCCATCTACAGTCAGGGCAGATGGAGCTAAAGTCAGACTGTGTAAATATTTGTTAGGAATAGGAATTTGCAGGAATAATGTACCCTTGTTGTTTTTCAAGTCATCACTCCATCTGGAGGAAGGATGCCATACTTGGAGGCACTGAAGAGGGGGAAGAAATTTCGTATCAGTTACTGTTTGGCAAACTGGGTAAAAGAAAGATGAAAAATTGTACATTGTATTCAGAATGCTAAAATTTAAGGAAAACAGAATTTTATCACTCATCAGTAATATATCTTTAACAAAATTCTAACATAAATACAGGCTGCCTGAGACTTCATACTCCAGAATAAGTAGATATTGAAATTGTGATTTCAGCTAATTTCTTGAAATCTAAGACTAATCTGTTATTCAAGCTATGTGATCATTTTGGTCTACATCTGCCCAAAAGCTCTGGCTGGGTTTAATTTCTTCTTAAAAAATATTATTAAATTTAAAAAAAAAGAAAAATTAAAGGGATCATAATTAGTGTCGACTGAAAGCAAGTAAATGCATGACAAGGTCAAAGAAATGTTTTTCTGTCCTGAAGGCACCAGTGGGAATGGAGTGGTGAGAATTCTGAACCACATATCTGTCCTCTCTGTGCCTGTTTACAAATGATAAAATAAGATTTCTCAATTGCTCACACACTCACAGAAATCCCACCAGCCCATCCTTCAATGATAAAGCCCTTAATACGGTCACACTGGACTCAAGTTATTATACATTTACCCTCTCTTTCTCATGCCTTATAAAAGAAAAAAAGGAAGATGGATAAAATTATAGATATAATGCAAAAAGATAACCCAAAGATGCTGAAGTTCTGCTAAAAGGCTGTCCTTAGAGAACATAAGTGTATAACTTTGTAATTAGACTTCAGATGAGAGGACTGCTGTGTCTAAGTCTATTGTTGTTCTTATCGGTGTTCTCTAGAGACTGTGGACAACATCCAGTAATGATTGCAGAATTTGATCATGTTTCTAAATTAATTGTGCTTTGGCCTGTTGGGAGAATGCAGTCATATCCAGGGGAGAGGAAGGGAATAATACTGTATCGTAGCAAATAACCCCAAATAGTCATTGTACTCAGCCTAGGCTGTGATCTAAATCAACTCAATTTACATAATCAAGTTGAATGTATTAATTTACATAATCAAGTCTAAGCACAGCACAGGTATGCAACTGAAGCACAAACGTATTTCTTATTCAGAATTTGCAACCTAGTAGTTGTATTCCAATGACTTGCAGTTTTAAAACTTTAGAACTTTCTCCACACTGTTAACATGGCAAAACAAAGGATTTTTTTTTTTTTTTTGCTGACTAAAGGGAGTTTTAGGAGGAAATTTAAAGAAAAGCAAGCATTCCAGTATCTATTTTCTGTTTCTTTAACATCTGACCAGACTCTGACCACTCAGCACACAACTCTGATCCCTTTGAACAGGATTCTCAGAAAGAAGTAAGCTGCTGTGGAAATCCCAAGTAAATAAATAACAATTAAAACAATACAAAACAAACAAGAAAAACAACAAAGAAACAAACAAAAAACCCCAAATCAAACCCAAAAACCAACACAAACCAAATAATTATTATAATTATAGTACTTTTTGTAAAAAATAGGACACTGTTTTAGAGATACTGCGGTAACATGAATATTCATTCCCATCAATGTTTTGTAGGTTTCTAGCTAAAAAAACCAAGCCATTTCTTCCATAAAGCATGAAAGCCATAGAGATATATTCAGAAGAATGAGTCCTTTAGGACACATTGAAGATACTTGAAGATAGATTTGGACACGTCTTGAAGATATTTTAACTTCATCATTTAAAAAGCCACCCAAAAATCACATCAATATTCAAACAGGCCACTGTAACTTAGCATCCTCAGTTGAAGCCCTGGGATACCAAGGACCAGTACAGATACAGGATGTGGCTGGCCAAACACTGCTCTGCCCAGGGAGATGGAGCACAGCCCAAGCAATCAGAAACCTGGGCTTCTTATCAGTCACTCTGAAGCTCTGGCACAGCTGCTCTCTGCCTCCTGTATTTGCTCTCAACACAGATCTGTGAATTTCACTTGAAATTCTTGGGTTAGGGCAGTTCTGTCTGTGTTCATGGACTCATCCTTGAACAAAGGTCAGCACAGAAGTCTCATCTTCCATGAAATCTCACAGTAATTTCATCCTGTAAACACAACTGTCCCTGCTGCAGTGCTTATGCCATCTTTATGCTCATGAAGCACCAGGACTGGCTTTACCTGAGCTCCCTACTACAATTTCTCACCAAAGACTCCCAGTGTTGAACTGATACACTCACTTATTTCCAAGTACTGCTTCAGAGAAGCACAATAATTCTTCTGGAGGCAGCTGTGCCCTCTCTTGCCAAGCAAAAAGCCACGGTAGAGCAGCTGCTTGGGTATGTGAGCATCAGCTGTCTGTGCCACAAGTCCAGCCCAGGGCATCGGAGTCCTCAGCCATCAGCATTTCCTCACTCAGAGCAAATACTGCATTTCTGGGCTCCTTCTCACGTTATCTGCAGGGCACCCCAGGAGGAGATGGTAAAAATTGATTACACTTCAAGTCACTTCTGGAAGAAATGCTGCTGTTTAGAATGTGAGTGCTTCCATTCAGCAGTTGTTTCATTAGGGATAAAAAAAAAATAAAAAAAATATCTGCAGCTCTGCAAATAAAAACTGACTCACAGAGTTTCTAGCATTTCCATTCTGTCACTGCCTTTGAAAGCCAGTTTGAAACAACCCCTGCCTACCAAATTGCAGAGGAATTATTCTCAATTACAGCCCTCCGTCTGCTAAGAGGTACAGTCACTGATCAGTGCTGACTTCTCCTGCGACAGGTCAAACAGATGAAAAATTCTGACAGTCGCTCAGTTTTGAAGCTCCAGGGAGTGGGAGACAGAGAAAGAAGGAAAGAAATAAGATTCCTTTGCTCAATTTGATTTCAGGGTTTTTTTTTTGTTTGGGTTTTTTTGTTTTTTTTTTTTTTTTGCTGTGCTATTAGTAAAACCACATTTGCCTTCTCTCTACTGAATAAATTGCATATGGCAATGCAATTTTCTTTAGAGTCATTAGCTTAATGTTTTAATTTTGGTATCATTTGTGGAAATCTTCACACAATCAATCACTTCAGCTTTTGTTTCCTAGTTCTGGACAGTTTTGCTGAGCTGCACAACTTTGCTCCTCTCTCTGTTCCAGTACCTGTATAACTAGGTTGCATATAAATCTGATAGGATTCAGCAATGTCACACAACTGAGAGAGACCTATTGCTGGGGACACCTTGCCAGCAATAGCCAGCAAAAGCTTCAGAGTAATCACTGAAAGTACTCCTTCCAAGCAGACTTAGGTTAATTCAATTTAATTGCATGAAGAGAGTTTTTTCTTAAAAAAACCTGACACTTGCCTAGGACTTTTCCCTCCAAGAAAGAGTCTGTGAAAGGAAGAGACAATGACATAATGGAAGGTAAACACAAAACAGTCTCACTGAAGACTTACTTAGCAAAGTATATATACTCCTGCATCCACAAGGTAGAGCTGTTAATTAAGAGTGGGAACTATTTATATAGCTGGGCTGCCACTTCTAAGGATTTAAAAAAGATCAAAAGGAGCAGAGAAAGAAGCGTCCCCTCAGGAGCACTTTCAACCCACATTTAGGTCAGCTCATGACTGATCCTTCAGCTCTACCAGATGTGTTTTATTAGAGAATACTGTGTTCTGCCCCCTAAAGAAATGTAGTTACTTAATCTCACTGGAAAGCATACAACCCAGCTAGTGCAGCCTAGGCTGGCCAAAGGAAACAGGAAAACATTTTGACATTTTGCTTATGAATGACAGTGAAAGTCTTAGAGAAAATGCTGATATTCATCTGCTACTGTACTATTTTTTCCACAGGAAAAATAAAGAGGAAAGACAGATCTAAAGTTGATAAATAGTTGCTTCTTGAGACCACTGGCTAAGCAGGGAAAAAACAAAAGAAACCAACCAACCAACCAATGAAACAAAAAAACTAACAAAACCCCACCAAAACCAAAAAAACACAATCAGAGAGCCTGTAAACGTGTAACAAGCCAGCATATAAAAAAAATTATCTTAAATTAAAAAAAACCAAAACAGCCAGACCATCTGATGTGACAGCACATTTTTATTCTGTATAAAGTAGAACCGTCCCTTCAATCTATACTAAATTATTTCCATTATGAGATGCTACATGTGAATTTGTTACCCTTAGCTCTGAAAATTTATAACCCCACCAGTCCTGTTGGGCCTTCTCCACTCTTAGGCATTTTCTCCATTTCTTGACTCATTATTATTGTTCTTTTCTGCAGTCTCACCATTTTTCATCATCCTCTGAGCACCAGAGCTGAACACAGTTCTGTAGCACTGGCCCCAACTGATGCAATGCATGTGAAAGCAAAAGGCTTTGGAGAAGATCATTCCATCAGATAATTCCTATGGCAATTCATATATCATCTCAGGGATGGCACTGTAGATGATTTCCAATTACATTTTGACCACACCTCTTTACAGACTGTATTTTCATGATAAAAGATTTTTTTTTTCCAGCTCTTTCCCTAGAAAGGATGAACAAAGCAACTACTGCATGACCTTTGGCTGCCCCACACCCCACCTTCATCTGGTGAGAGGCTGTCCTAGCTAAGACTAGCAGAAAATGACCTGTGATTCACCCAGTCCTTGAGAACATAAAAACCCACAATAATTATCTTTATTATAATTGCGATTTTAATAATCCAACAAGAGACATAGCTCAGAAGGTACTCTGGAGAGCTTTATCAATTAAACTCACCTCCTCAGCCTATTGCTACTCATACAAGCTCTACAGCATTTTTTAGTTTTGCTATCTTGGGCAGCAATAAATTTACTTTTACGGCTTTCCAGATGTGTACAAAGTCTCTTTCATTATTCATGCTCCATAAACCCATACAAAGAGCTGGGCACAGATCAAGCACATGGGAAACCTAATTCCAACTATCTCACCATATTTTTTAATTAATTTAGCAACAGCACACTCAGTGCCCTTATTTATGAAGGTTATCTGTTTTACTAATATATAAAGCCCATATTGTCCTTTTAAAGAAGTTTTTCTGTCCTGCAGCTTGTAGCACATCACGATAGCATCAGTCACACAAACAGTCAATATGGGATAATGTCCACATGCAACAAAGAGCCTGATTTACCTGACAGTCTCTATTTTAAAAGTAAAATTTCCCAAGGATATTAGGCCTAAAATTTGACCTGAAGGCTCATCTATCATGACTTTGTGTTGTTGAACATGAAGGAGTCAAAGACTTAAGACGCTAAAAAGACCCATGCAACCATCACTGCAGTTCTGTTTTTTTACAGAGGATTTGTAGTTTACTTTGAGTTTTCAAAGACTGAAGATCTTAGTTTGGTCCAGTTTTTTACTACCTGGTTGACCACATTGTATCATGAGAATTCAGAATGGAAAATTCAGTTTCAGTTAGTCAACTAAAAATACTACCAAACGATCTATTTCATATTGATTTTATATTTACCTTCCCAAGACAAAAAAAACTGTGTTTACATTTTACATGTTATCAGCACAGTCTCCTTTCTGCAGATGTGTTCCAGCCTCTGGGATCAGAAATCCCCAAAGCACTAGTAAGCAGCAAGCAGAAGAGCAGACATCTTCACATTCAATCTGGACTCCTTCCCATTAAAAAGTCTAAGTGAAAAGCAATATCCCTAATTACTCTGATACCTCCCTTACGAGTGATACATGTGAAGGCAGAGGGCTATAAATCACAGTCATAAGTGATACAGAGTGTGCAAACTGCCCAGTGAAGCCAGTGATGCTCTGGGAAAACCAGCAGCTCCTGAAGACACAGACTGGGACTACACCAAACCTGTGAGGGTTCCAAGCATGAGGATTACATGTTAGTTTTCTCACTCTAGAAGATGCTGCTAAGCAGGCTAAAGGGCATGAGACTCAGCAATCTGTGAGCTCTTGCTTCATGAAGAGTGAAGGCAACAACAACGTGTTCCAGAAATTTCTCCTCCTTAATTCATAATCTGCTTTTCCCTCTGTGCAGAAATAAAGAATGCGGGGAGTATTCTGCCATAAATAGGAGAATTGAACCAAAATACTATAACACGTGTATCTGTATGTAGGTGGATGCTACCTTTTTTAACGCATAGTGTTTCATTGCCAAGAGATCAGTGAAAAGATACGTATCAAATCATCACTTCCAAGGAGCCAAATGTGAAGGAAAAAAAAAAATTTTGCTCTCACTCCTTTAGGGCACACGACCAGAACAGAATAATGCAACCCGTTTCCTCTACTAAGCACCTTCCAAACCTCTCCTCACGACAGCTTGGATGGTCCAGTTTGAAGGATTTTTGCACCTCATAACTTTCTGGACCCAAAAACTCAGAGGAGCAAATCCATAGCCACTGCCAGGGTGAGTTTGGCTCTCAGGCCTCAGCTTGGTGAGCTTATAGAGGTAAATACAACTTCTGTCCTCTCTCAGTTGCTGACTCAGCCCCTCCTGATGCAAAGGAAAACAGAAGATCAGGGCTCTCTGGGAAACACCATCATGTTCTGCACACTCTGCAAAAGCAAACAAGGTCACTCCATGCACTGCCAGCAGGGCTGCCTGGAGCAGACGACTTGATTTGCACCAACACAACAACAAAACACTGCGTTTTTTGCCTTTTAAATTTTGCCTTTATAAACTAAACTAAGGTAAATTTGCTTTAATTTGCCCCAGACATCTTTCTGTCTCACAATACTCAGATGCAGTAACACTGAACTCCCTTCTGACCACTTCATGTTCAATTGCAGTTCTCTAGAAATGAAAGTGGCAAACACAGAGCTAAGGATGACAAAAAGTTTATCATTTCAAGGGGTTTTGCTTCTTGGAAAAGCTCCCAACTCCACTTGCAGCTTTAAGGAATTTCATAACTGATTCACTGAAATTAGTATCACAACAAAAGTTTAAGGAACTCTTGAGGAACCATAAAGTGAATGTACATCTACATTTCTCATCTATAAACTCAGTTCTGTTATCAGGAAATCTTGCCTGCCTTTTCTGATGATGGATATACAAATTTATAATTTGCCTCAGAGGCAAGGCAGAAATTAAAAATGCATTAATTCATGTAACCTGAGATCTAGGATACAGTTGTTTTGTTTTGGTCTAGTATTAAAAAAAGAAATTTTAACCAAGATAAAAATTTAGTATAAAACATAATCCTGAAACACCTAGGGTCCACTACAATGCTTGGACAAAAATCAAATGCATTTTATCCAAAGTATGGCACCAGCTTCTATCAAAAAATTTTATGTTCAGTCACAAATGGTTATTGTAAAATCTTTATTAACCTAAGTGCATATAAAAATTGTGAATTCTTAATACAAAGCAGCATTTGACTTTTAAATTTCATTTTAAGCTTGCCCTGTTCACTTGGAATGTGATTACAGAGTAAATTAAAAAGTAATCACATGTGAATTACATTTCCTCATGAATGTAATGACTTCAGGAGACTGATTAATGTTAAGCAGTGCCTGTCCTACCTCATGCATACCTTCCCAGGTGAGATGTGCAAGATAGCTGTCGTGAGTTGATTTAATTTCCTTTCTCTGGTAGTCCAGTGAGAAATGCTGAACAGAAACCAATTCAGAGCGTTCATTAGATCTGTATATGTTCACTCCTTTTGTCCATCCAAGCACCATCTGCAAAACGCTATCAGTGTCAGCTTATGATTGTGAGCAAGACCCAGGAGACTCAGCTCATCCTGAACACTGTATTCTAGCCAGGAAAACTCTTTACATTTAGATAGAACAACTCAGCTGGTGCATAAAGCAAGAGATACATATGTGTCAGCATATTAAAGGTTGATGAAAAAGAATACCCTGTCAATAAAGTAGGAAATAGGCCTGTCTCAGGAAATACACACACACACACAAATATATATATACACAGCTACTAAAAAAAAGCTGCATATAACCCATAACATGCCTAAAGTGCTTTTTGGAAAATATATATTTTTATATATATTAAATTAAAGCTCACAAGATTATGGGAAGAACTTATTATCTATGCATAAAATAGATGGCACACAAGTCTTTCTCTAACAGAAGTCACACAATAGCCCAGTTCCAATTTTGTTTCCCACGAACAATTTTTAATTTTAATAAGAATATGAAAGAATAACAGCCTTATCCTCAGTTTGTTCAGATCAGTTCTCCTTACATCTCCTCCTTCTTGTTTCTAGGGAAAGACTCACATCTCTTTTTTATTCTCCACTTCAATAATAAATAGGAATCCATCTAGTAACATGGCTCAAGTGAGTCACCAGAAATAAATCTGCCTTTCTGCACGGGTTTGTATGCTTCTGTGCATGGTTTCTATTCAGATAATCGTATTTCCAAACCCTTTGGAGGCAAAACATTCCACAAGATACAGAGAATCAGAAGGGTGTTTAAGGCTTATGCGAATAGGAGATAAATGCAGAATATTCTCTGAAGACAGAAAAGGAAGATGCCTCCAAAGGAAGCAATCCTGCATGACCCATCACTGCTCTCAGATGGTGATAGAGATGTTTTTCCAGTCCTATACATCTTGATAGGCAATAGTATGAGTGTGACATGAATATATGGAGAGCAACATTTACAAAGCAGGCCTCTCATTTTGTTTTTACCCAGTCAGAAAAAAACAAATATTAAAAACTATAGACCTAGCAATGATTTTATTCTAACCTACCAGAAGGGAAAAGGCTAAAACATTAATTTTGCAGCTTAATTTGGCCTTATAAATACTAAACACAAAAGCATGGTCCAATTATTCCAGAGCACAGTTCAATTCTGCTGGCAGGAAGACCCTTTTGAATTCTAAGTGTGCATTTTAGTGGCAGCATAAAAATAAATTCCAGCTTCTTAATGAGGTTTTTACAATTAAATGTACATATGTGTATATATTCCTTTTCATTACCTTGTGCTGTTGCTTTCTGTTATTTGTGCATCCTCAGCAGTAAGGATTTGTTTCTTACTGATGTCCTTCCCTTCCCCATCCCAAATCCCCTCCATCTCCTCCTCCTAGCAGTGCTCCTCAGACAGCACAGCCCATCACTTCTGCTTTTGCTGCCCTGGCTGGGCCTCTGTTTTGAAGCAGCAACAAATAAAAGCTCTGTAAACCAGAATGCCTCCTGATAGGAATAAAAAACCCCTGCTAGTAATCAATTAAAACCTTTTTTTATATTCAAAAGTTCCAAGTATCTAAAACATCTGCTTAAAAAGAAAATGTTTCCTGCAACAAGAGATAAGATCATTATGTTTCTATTAATACAATTATTTTCTCAAAGGGGAGCCTTTCCATGTTGTGTGAAGTTATGCTCGTTTTCCAGCCCATGAAATATTGTTTTAAACTTTCCTCTTGGTACCCAGTATTCCAGTTTCTTCTCCTGAGAAAGGCTCACAATCATGAGACACCATTTTTCAGACAGCTTGTGATGGTGCTCTCCTATCTGCTTCAGCTTCTTTTTTATTTCCTTGGACATCAAGGTTCCCAAAAGACTATGCATAAAGGAAGGAAGAAATACTACTGCCCCAACCATCATTCTGTCAATAATGCAACTGGAAAGTAATTGGCATTAATTCACTTGTTCAGAGCTGTACAGGAGATGTTGTTTACAAACAGCAGCCATGGTTGACTGATTACAGATAGGCAAGTAATTTAGAAATAGGGTATTGTAAAATAAGCATTTCAGCAGGTGTCACTGCAGTCAGAAGAACATATGAGAGTAAGAATATTTGGACTGCACTGGGATCACCTTCCCAGCACAAAGGAAATGTTTTTTCTATTTACTTCTTCCAGTTGTAAACATGGTTGTAATTGCAAATATTCAATTCAGAGCTTGACTAAAGGTAGTTGTCTACTGAAATAAAGATCCAAAGTGCAAGCACAGTATTTCTCTGAGCTGAATGAGAATCCTGTACCACACACAGTAACAAAAATAACCATTGAGACATTTTTCTGCAAAACGTGTTTCCTGAATTATAAATGAAAATAAAATGAAACATCTAGCTTGGCACAGGTTACTTCAGTAGGCACCTACTGCCATTTTTCAGGGAAGGTTATTTTCAGAAGCAACGCAGTGAAAAGGACAAGATGTTAGTGGGGATGTCAGGATGCCAGAATCTATTTGAGCCACAAAGCTTTTCCAAAGGACACTTTATGTCTGTGCCCTGTCCTCCTGCCATATTTCCATCTCTACGCTTATTTTCCAGTCTCTTCTCAATAACTCACTTTGTGTTTGTACAACATGTTTCTCCAGCTTTGATTTGGACCAAAGAGAGTGGAGCTGTGCTGCACCAAACCATACGATGCACTTCTGTGCAACATCCTGGATCCCCCAGTGCAACCAGTAAGCTTGACACTGCCTGGGGTCAGGCAATTCTTACCTCCCGTTTCTCCTTCCTCACATAGTATATTATGTTCATAAAGCAAAACAAAAACCTTAACAAGCTTTCAATTTCTCTGCTATCAGCACCTTACACACAAAATATGAAACTACTAGAAGCTTATTATTAACTGATGTGGCATAGCTGTGAGACAGACAGGGTAATAAGGGGAGTGCCCATGCTAATTTTTTCAACTATATAGTAGGCTTTGATAGAAGCTATGTGGTGCTAAGCTGGTAGTATAATCAGCCACCAAACTATATCACTTAAAACATCAGAAGGCAGCTTGGAGAATGCTTTAAGAATTGAAAGCCTAAAATTTGATCAAGTGCTCTACTGAGTAGTAGTCACCTAGGACAAGTAGTCACCAAAGGACAAGAAACTAGTGCATCCTTAACTGTCTATGGTTAGCATGAAGAACATTGATTTAGTAAGCAGACAATACACAGTAAAAAATCCCAAAACAAACAAACAAAACGTTTAAAACCACAAACACTCATGTGGGATGCAGAAGACCCAATTTCAAATCCCTGTGCTGTTAGTTTCAGTGGCTTGACTCAGGTTCATGCCAAATGAATGCCCTAAGTGCTTAGTAACTTCAGTAACTCTGAAGTGCAGTAGATTACTTGCTCTTGTATTTTGTAAAACCTTTCTAAAGTTCTTTTCATTCCAGTGAAAATGAAGCTGATTTCACAGTATCATGTTTCTGTGCACCTTGGTATAGGTGTCTTCTAGACAGCCATATTAGCATTCTGCAAGATTTAATTCTAAAATACTTGAAATTGCCTTCAACCTTCTCAAAAACCTTGAACGTAATTTACAATTTATCTTCTCAAAAGCCATGATATAAAATAGTCAAATATAGATTGATTAATTAAGGTGTTAAGTAAATATTTATTTAACAACTTATTTTATCTAGACATTCTGCTTTTACTGCCTATTATAAGAAGTGAAGCAAACACAGCAAACCAAGGATTTTCAACAAGGAAATGAAAGCCTGTAGTTATTGACTGGCCTTGGACTCCCATTGTCTCTTGAAGACAGCAGTTAAACCCCTGGTAGTTACAACTAAAGAAACACTCTCTTTAATGCATTGATATTTTTTCTTGACTTCTGCAGTTAGGCCTCATGCTACAGTAATGCTAAAGGGCAGGAGTGAAAGACACAACAGTAATTGCTTCTAGTGGCACCACAACCTTTAGGAATCATTAAGTAGTCCAGCTATCTTTTTGAAGGTAAAAATTATAACCTTACACTATGTAATTTTAAGACAATTGGTTGAAATGCCAATTCACATCTTGCATTCTTTGTCTTACTAATAAAATAAATAAAACATATGCTGCTACTAAGGGTATTAAGGGGTACATTGACAGAGATATAAAACTGTCATTAATATGTTATAAGAGAAGATTATAGTTCTAAATGTAGCTATCCTTTCCACTTCTGACACATCAAATTAATCTTTGCTTACACCATTACATGAACTAGACATAGGATAAAAATTCATGCCTCTGTAAAAAGACATTGCAAGACCTCTGTAATACTGAATTTCCATTGTAAGTGCTAAATGAGAACATGGACCTCACTGCTGCTATGAATCTTATGTGAAAGAGATATTTTTATTCACAATATTGCTGGCAAAATTGCTAGCAAGATGAACAAAGCAGTACAAGCATTGCCTGCATTGATTGAATTTTATCTACCAAGGACAAATTACATTACATAGTATATATAATGTATATTTATGTTCAGAGTTGCTCATCTGTGATCCAGATGAAAAATCCCCACAGTTAATAACAACACAGAACTTAACATGCCTTACAAGCCACACAGCAGATTATAAAGCACTCTTACTAGTAAAATAGACCTAATCTTCATTTCTCCATGAGAACCTCTTCAAAGTTATACTGTCTCATTTTCAGACTAGAAAAGAAACAAAGACAGATTAATAACGTTTACGCTTTTTAAACAAAGATTGTTACATGACATCTTTTAAGGAAAACGCACAAATTAATTCTACCATCTTCCCTTCATACAGTTACGTGTTACAGTGATCAGAGGGGCAAAAGTCATGTTTTGAAAATCAACTATAGAAGCATCCAGAGGATCTGAGCAGAGCAGTCTATTAGGGGAAAGCAAACTCAGAGTCTGCTCATCACAATTAATTCCCAGAGCTTTCAGCCCTGGCCATGTAAGCTCACTTATTTTGTAAATACACTGCCAATTACAGGGATTCAGGAAGCACATGAAGGAAGAGGAAGTGAGAAAGTTTTATCACCTGAATCAAACTGCACTGCTCCGTGTGTTCAGCACAAGAAATTCAGGCTATTCTGACTGTGCAATGACTGGTAGGCAGAGGAAAGTGAGAATGCACTATACCTCTACAGCAGATGTTTTCAAAATACCACATTTCTCCTTATAAGCAGAAGAATAATGTTATCAAACAAAAAGGCTGCATCCAAGGGAGGATTGCACCTGATTAAAAAAAAACAACAACACAACACACCACCAAAGAACAATGATGTGATAAACACACATAAAAGCATTACATCACTGAAATCTGGTGGATTTTTTCTAGCACTGAATTTCCTGCTCCCATCATATGTCTGGTGACAATGTTCAGTAAGACTTGCCAGATCATGGGAAATTCCACGCAGCAGCCAGATGCATTGGGAGAGGCACCTTCAGATGAAAACCCATAGAGGAAAAAGGGTCTGCACAATTTCTCACTGCCCAGCAGTTTGGCAGAAGCTCCTGTAATAAGTAGCTCACAAAAGCTGCTCAGAAATTTGCTTTATTTTGTTCTGCACTCTTGATCTTACAGAAGTAGTGCAGCTGAGAAATCTTCTTATGCTGATTTTGGTACAGCTGATCTGCTCTTCATCCAGAGCCATTCATGGGCTATTCATGTTAAAACACAAGCCTCTGGGAAATGGTTCTTTGCAACTATTCTCATGTCAACGTGCCTGGCTGTGAAGAAAGGACTCGAAGTAATCTCCTTACATGGAAATGTCATAAATTAAAGCATCTTTTCTCCACACCTGCCAGGTCCAGAAAGGCTGTCAGAAATCTTTGCTACCAGTGCTGAAAAGCTCAGGATAAGATTTGGTGTGTTGGAAAACACTGTATCCTAAATTAGTCCCTGACTTGGGATTCAGTATTATCTTTGAGAAATTAAATCCCTCACTTGGATGGGAAACTATGAAATCTCTGTGGCATGCAGATGTTTCAAAGAGCAACCCAAAACCATCTGTAGCCAGAGAGAACGTTGATTCATGACCAGTAAAATATGATGTATATACCTTCTACCACGTGTGCCTCAGAAAAACATGTCTGTGCTATGTACAAATATCTACATGTATAGCAAGACACATGTGCACATACTGCTGAACTACAGCTGTTAAAATTATACATTCATAGAGTATAAATTACATCTGATCAATCATTCAACATGTATTTACCTTTAATCTGCATAAAGGATATAATAAGAAAGCTAAATATGTCACTGTGAAGATGTGCTAAGCCTAAGAAATTCAGAGTGATTTGGGCAAAACCCCAACATTATAAAGTATTCTGATCACATGTTTATAGGGGCAGCCATACAAATCAATGTCATTAATGGAAACCTGACCAATTTTGTTTGATTGCTTACCAAGTGAAAAATGAGCCAAGTGTGCCTCGGAATCCACAACATTTATTTGTAAACTCACTTTTAAAAATTTTATATTTTCCTGGAGTTAAAAAAAAAAAAAAAAAAAAAAAAAAAGTGCAGACTGGAGACCCATCCTCCATTTTACATTAGAATTGGGGAAAAGCCATCATAACAAGGAACCTGAAAAACCACATGGAAAAGTACTCCCACCTTGTTTAATTCCCCTTCTTCTCCCACTCATCCAGTTCAGTTATTCCTAGTCTCTTCTGTCACTGAATTTGCAAGATCAGGATGTTAAAAAGAAGCCTTCCTTTGGCCTGGGCTGGCAAAGAGAGGCTTTCCACAAATTGACACTGGTTTCCATTCATAGCAATTTCTTGCAATAGGCAGCTTGATGAGATACTGGAGAATCAAACCCAGAGATAATTAGAACCCCAGACAATACATTCACAACATGCAAGCTGTTAGAGGCCTAGGAATGGAGAGCAAGACAGCAATAGAATGTACACACATGTATATGTGTGTGTGACTGTGCAAATAAGAGATAGAATTTTTATACATACACTAATAAATAGAAATTATCATTACCAGTCCATACTATGCATCATAAAGACTAAAATAAGAAAGTAAGAAATTGACTGTCACTCAGTAAAACTCAAGATGCCAAACAGCTGCTTAAGTGATTTTGGTACTGCCCTTTCAAAAATATGGACTGTTTTGTGCTTAATGACCTAAAAGTCAATATCTAAAACTGTTAATGCAACACATTCTGTGTTACATCCCAAAAGAAAAGAGATAATCCCGTGATTAAGATATTTGACAGGAAATAAAGTAATCTTACTTCACCTTCTTTTTCTGTCATAAACTTAGCTGTGTGACATTAGCCAATAACTTCATTTCTCTATGCTTTCATTAACCTTTCCTGTTACAAGCATTTCATGCTGTTTATGCTATATATAGCCTCATAACCAGAGTTAAACACGAGCACCCATTTATTCATAAGGTTATACATACTTCTCCTGAAATCAGTGCTGAAACTTATAGAGTAAAAAGTAAAAGGTAAAATAAAGATAAGAAGTAAAAATATAATTTAAAAACTTTGAAGGTAAAGAGATACGGAATGTGGTGTACAGAGAAAAATGTTTTTCATGTTCTAATAGCACTCATTATTTGACTAACAAGAGAAGCACTTTCTCTAACATTTAGTAATAGTTATATGAATATTTTCCAGGTGAGTACTGACACCAACTTGCTTGTGTTGATTGAGAGGGTAGAAAACCAGAATTCTTCAATTAGAATGTAAAATTGAAATTGGTTAATTAATTATAAAGATACAGTGGCTTTCTCTTTACCCCCTTTTTTAAACCTACTGTATCTTGGTTTAAAGATCTCTCAATCCTCACAAGATAAATTAATCTCTGATATTTAACATCTAAACACATCTTATTACTATGTAGAAAAGTGACAAAGAAGTACATTAAAAACAAATACTCTGTTATGGCACACTAAAAATTTCCATAGACAGTTTTCAGTAAACCTTGTGCAACGTGGCAGAACAGCAGCCTACTGAGGGACAGCAATCTATCTAGGAAAAATATTATTTCATCCACATGACTACGTAGATTACCAAAAGACTATAGGTAATTTCATAGCATTACCTCCAAGAAAATAAGAGTAATCTTAGCACATTGCTACAGGGAGGAGTCCTGATATTAAGAGGATGATGACGACCTTGAAATATAAATGGAGAAGAAGAGATGAAAGGAAAATTATCTGTAATTTTTGTTCTCAAGCACTGGTAATTCTAAAGAATCCCTAGGTGAGCTCCATGCCTCATGATTCTGACAGAAGCAGAGCATTCTGAGGTACTTAAATATCTTCCTAGTGATGGATACCTGCTTATCCCATTGCCATGTCTTTTATAGGAAATTTCAACCAGTAAGTTTTTCTGCCTTGCTCACAGATATGCAGAAAGCTTGTTAAAATAACAGGCACATTTCAGTTGGTTCACTGAGAAACTCCTTATTTTCCTTGAGCAATAGCAGTTACTGTTTAAGGAAAACAGCTTTTGCCAAGACCTATCAACTCTAGGTTATTGTAATTATTTCTTCCTTGAAATAAAAATAAATAGTTACCATGCTGTTCATTTTTTTAAGTAGAAACAAGAGTGCATTTTTTCTTTCCATCTGCTTCAGTTCAAGTATTATGATGACTTGTGGAAACTACGAATTTGACTTTCCTTTGACCAGTGTTGAGCTCACTTTCCTTGTGGTACTGATATTATGTAGTTTTCTGGGGGGTTTTGTTTTGTTTTATTTTGTTTTTTTCTTAAAATGGTACCATCTTCAAGGAGCTTAGGTGAAAAATGCACCTAAGAAAATAGAAGAGATGGCATTCCTAGCACAACAGGAAGGGTATTTTATGTTCCCTTTTGCGGTCCCCAAAAGACTTGGTTCTTCTGCTCAGAAAGCAGCACCAAAATTCATTTCCAGTGGTAATTCACCACACTTATTACTAGAGAAGAATCATAGAAACATATGCAGAGGAGGCAAATAACAGAGGCAGATGCTGAATGCCTGTTACTTCTGTGATTTGAGCTAAAATAAAAAGTTCAATATTGAGAAAAAGCCCCACTATGGGACAGAGTAAAACAGCCCATTGGTTTGAATTTGGGCATAGGCTTTGACAGCATGGAAGTATGGACATGATAATTTTTGCTATATATTTCACAACATACATCCTTTAGGTTGCATAATTGCAGTGTGAAGTCTGAGCCAATAAAATGAGAAAAAGTAAGAAACAACATTGTAACAGATGCACACATGCAGCAGAGTCTTCCTGGAATATGCAATGAAAGACAAGGAAGGGGATAGGGCTGAGTAACATTCAGACAATGTGTACAGAATGGGCCAAAATGTACAGTGAATCATGTTGCATCTAAATGGCCAAATTATGTATACCATGTTTTAGGAAAATTAGTGACAAGCTGAACTCAGAGGCACCTAATCTAAATTTGAAATGGAAATATGCATCTGCCATGTTTATTTCATTATTATTTCATGAGAAGTCTAGGCTTGTTTATGAATTCTTAAAGGATATTTAAGCAATCAAGCATAATAGTGGTGTAATTATCTTAAACCTATTGCAGTTCCAGGACTTCATGAAAAATCTAAGAGCATTTCATGTAGCTGGCTCCCAAGGTGTCTCACTCATAAGGTTATTTCCTGCTATGTCTCACTGAAAAATCACTGGACAAGAAAAAAAAACCAAGCCCCTGGTAGCTGAATGGTGAAGGTGGCTCAGCAGCCTCTAAACTGACACCAGTCCCATAAACTGTGTCCACATCCTTCACTGCACCAGCCTGGAGCAGAGATCTTACAAGATCGTATTTTTATTGGGTTCAAAGCTGCCCCTGTAATGCATTTCTGAACCTGGCCTTGCAGCCAGCTTGCAATAGAGTTGCCACCTTGAGGGGAAAAGAATACTGTTGGAGAGTTGGTATATAATGAAAATGAGTGAAAAGAGGCTTTGCAGTTAGTAACGCTGCTGCCATGGTGATCCCTTTTCCATTCTGCTGCTTGCTGGGTAGAAAGCACTTTCCTGTTCCCCTTCACATGTGGTATCAGCTCTTTTTTAGAGACAGAGGTGGTAACACTTGGCAGCTTGCATATCAGCAGGGCAGAATAAAGAAAAACTCAGTTGGACCATAAGAGAAAGGACAAAGGAAATAGCTAGAACTTGCAAAAAGTTTTGGGTTTGGTAATTCTAAAATGAGAGCAAAAAGCCTCATTTTGTAGAATGCCCCAGTGAAGAAAAAGACAACACAAAGGACTGGTCAGTGTTCAATATTTGGGTAAGACATTTTCTGTCAACATCCTCAATATGCTCCTATCAAAAGTTAGGATGAATTTGTGGAAGACACTCGAGGGAAAATGACAGCAGAGAACAGGCACTGTCAGAGACCAGCAAAGACTTCTCCCTTCTTTCCAAATGGGAGCATCACACAACTGATCTGCAAATCAGCTTGTTTTGCAAGGCAAAATTCTTGTCAAGGCTTGCTAATACCAGGCTGCATTTCCAGCAGATTTCCACTTTTCCTGTGGAATCAAAGAGGGAGAAAGGATTTGCAGTATCTGAGTAGGATTCTGGAAATGTCACCTTGAATTGGACTCAAGCTCCAGCACTAATTATCTTCTGTCTCAAAACCGATCCAGTTACCAGAACCCTTCCCACTCTGTAAAAGCAAAATAGGGTCAAATACAGGAAAGATCATCTGCTGCACAGTTTATTCTCAAGCTAAACTTTTCATAGACAACATATCTAATTATTAATGATTTGAAGAGTGTGAAAAGTGAGTTCCAGGAAAACACATTTGTAAATCTTGCCTGGAGGCCTGCCTTAAACTCAGCTTGAAGAATTGCTGCTGCTCTAGATTCTGAGACACACCTTTGAACTTCCACTCTTCCTGTGGTACAATCAAGATGAATGGGAGGTGACAGCTAAGTACCAAGGGTTCTTTAGTATAAAATGAAATTTATTAGATGAACTTTCAGAGGGTCTATACAGTGTTTCATATTGAAAGAGCAGATTTTCTATGGCCTGTTTCAAGATACCCAAAACAAGTTTGGCTTCAGGGAAGCTTGTCAAAAAATTCAGAACTGATACAATAACTGGGTACACAGTCATTGACAAGAAGTAGGAGGTTACCTTTATGGTGCTACTGTAAAAGGATTAGTTCTTTGATTGTTACAGTTTAAATCCCTAAAGGGACACTGTATTATTATTTTTTTTAGTAATATGAACTACAAAAAAGATCACAGGGTTTCTCTGTGAGATATGAAATGACTGCAATTTTTAAACCACTTTTTATCCTTTATTGCTATATTCCAATCAACAACATTTCCCATGCAATCTTTCCTTTTATCTTACCCTTTGCTTTATTAGCTCTGTCCTTTTTAGTTCTAGCTCTATTTTTCAAGTGATATTTGAGTAACTTTTGGTCATTGCTTTTACGCATCGCATTCTTTAATGCATACTATTGTGCACATGATTCCATGAGGGAAATAATATCCTTTGTATTTACCTTTGTTTATTAACCTTTTTTATTGTTCAGTACCCATTTTCCCACTGTGTCACAGATACTGTATCTGACTTTACACCAGCCACTGAGTTTTAATCTCTGGTAATTGAAAAATTCTTTATCCAGTGCTATTGCACTCACTGAGGTCAAAAGCTCTGGACATCTAACATTCTTGAAATGCATTGAATTACATGAGCAAGAGGGTATTCAGGTGTTCAAAAGAATCCTACACAACAACTTTTAAATCAGCAAAGACTCCTCAAAGTAGTTAACAGCACTGTGCTATCAGAAACTCTTTACACCTCATATGAAAAGCACAAAGAATATTCATCCCCTTTAACCTAATATAAACTCTTATTACCTGACACCAAAGCAATATGTAAACACATAGTATGGTCCATACAGTAGTAGTACTTGGGCTCATAATTCCTTTTCTACTGATACTGCTGAAATAAAAAGGAAAATCAGAGAGACACTCTTGGATCCAATGCTTTTTTATGTTAAAGAACTTACCAGAATTTAAATTACTATTGTGTATTGTTTTAATATGCCTTCACAGCATGCACCATAACAGCTCCTGTGCAGCTATTCTACTGTTCATTGGCTACATCAATTAACAGAAATGCACATTATATATTATGCACTTATATAACACCTAATACATTTTTCTACATTCTATTTATTCTTCCCAGTGCACATTCAGAAGACATACTACAAGATTTTCTAAGAAGAGCATGCATCTGTGCACTGTTTCCAAGAACAGTATATACACATATATCTCGACCTAATGGCCTCTTTTTATAATTGAATTTCACTGTTTCTTTTCCCTTTGTAAATGGAGTCAGAATTATATTGTTTGTTTGTTTTTTTTAAAAAATATACTCCTAAAACTAAGACATTAAATTGAGGCTTTGTCCCTTGTGCAAAATTAGGAACAAACCCTTACTAACAGCCCCAACACAACATGAGGAGAAAATTTGTGCAAGTTCAATAACATTTATAAATAAGAAAAATGTCAAATCTAAATCAACATGATCAGATTATTATATTTGATATGTGATATCACACAACAGACTACAAAATATCTAAATGCAATTCACTAAATACAAGAATGTTGCAATCGCCTTTCTAGCAGGTCCCTGTTTCTAGAATCGCTACTTAACATTAAACTTTATCTTTCTGACTCTGCCTCAGAAAGCAGAAAATCAAATCCTTAAGGCAGGCCCAAGAATTTAAATAATTAACTTTAAAAGTCTGAAAATAATATTCAAACGTTTTTAGAATTTCAATTATGTAAATGAGAAGATGGTTTATACATTCCTGACAGAACTGTTTCTTTTGTGGTCTTTTAGTATTGTATTGCTAAAGCTAAGTCACTTAAGTTGAATATAGTGACCTACAATCGTATCATGACTTAATGGGAAAAAAAATCATACATA
Source organism: Heliangelus exortis (assembly GCF_036169615.1). NCBI lineage: Eukaryota > Metazoa > Chordata > Aves > Apodiformes > Trochilidae > Heliangelus > Heliangelus exortis. The sequence continues at coordinate 13,244,838 of NC_092433.1, forward strand.
TAAAATGCCACTGAATGCAAAAGCCTTTACACATTTCCAGGTTTGAATCAAAGCATACATAAGCAAAGAAGAAGAAAATAAGTGAGATTTAAAAAAAAAAAAAAAAAGATTTCCCAAAGTTTTTGCAAAGGGCTTAACAGCTCTGACTGTTCACAAAAATAAATAAATAAATAAATAAATAAATAAATAAATAAATAATTTTAAAAATTGAAATATTTCCTCTTTCAAGATTGCTGATTTAATTCAGCCTGTGTTGGAAATGACCAAAAGCTGCTTAAATGTGACATGGTCTATGTGGAAAAAAATTGGTGGCTTAGTGGATAAGGGCTCCCACCTCAGGGAGATTCCAGCTCCCAGGGAGAGGCTCAGCTCCTTCCTCCAGGCTATAACACACCCTTGGCACAGTCTGCTTGACAGAAACTTTTCAGTAAAATGCTTGGGATACAAACCCAGAGCTCATGGGGGTCTAAACTCTAATGCTATCTCAGACACACCTCCATGTAAGAGTGAAAGAACATTTGAAGTTTCAGTACCAAGGCAATTTGTTCAGAGGTCTCCAGCAGTGATTTCAGTGCAGGTAAGCTACACACAATCCTCTTTTTCTCTATTCAGAGGACATCCTAGTGGTTCAGAATGTGGATTTAACATGGGCTGAGGAGAGTACAAAGAAAAAACGAGTGGGTTCCTAATGCTTTCACAAATCCTTCTTCTTTTTCCTCTCTTTCCCCTTCTTCAATCTCTCCTTTCATGTTTCGTTTCTTCTTTCTCTCTTCGTGCCTGAGCAGTGGTGCTGAATGCTAACGAGACCTGACCCAGTCAGCCCATCACTTTGGATAATTTCTCAGGGTCTGAGCCATGTGATTAATTCTTTGTGTACTCCACCTTGATACCACAAGGTGAGACTCTACATTGACAGTAATGTTTCTGGTATCCTATTTCAAACCCTGCCAACCTGATAGCAATCTCCTGATTCCATGTCTATTGTGGCTTTGGTTCTCTTTCACGGGCCCTTTTTAATTTTCTCTTCACGAAAGTGCTTCAATCTATCTTACATTTTAATTGAATCAAATTTAATTTAAATCAAATCAAAGGTCCTTTCAATACATCTACATAAGAAAGCACTTAATCTTAATAAACTACCATTTAAGAAGGAGAGGGAATCTACACTAGCAGTGAAATATATAGCAAATCAAAATTCTCTCTGTTCATATAAAAGAATGAAGCCAAAATAAGCTCACTCTACTGTTTAAACAGTGTTGCATGTAATGTGTAAGGAAGAGAAATGTGCTGCTAAAGCACTGTGACTGCGAACGATTCGCTGAAATCTGAAAAGAATCCCATTTCCCAAAGCAGCTTAGAAAATGACATTTGCTGGGACCCTGTATTAATGAGATGAAGATCCTTACCCCCTTCAGATTTTATTACATTTCGGAAGACATTTCAAAAAGTCAAATAATTTACTTTGCTTAGGTGAGGAGGAGTTAACCCTCTGGGATTCTCTGTCTCTTCAGCTCTACACTTGTCTAGCACATGAATTTTACTGGAGCCGTAACTTTTATTTCCTGCAATGCATGGGTATGAGATACTAACTGCTCCTTCTTCTGCCTTCTGCATTTGAATTGGGAAGTGTGTTCAGTTCCTCAAAACCAAACCTGTACAGTCCTGTATTAGGTGGCCTATACATTCATATATCATTTACTACAATTTACAAAAGAACTACCTCACACCAAACAAAGATTTTTGATCTTTCAACAGGAATGAGTAAGAAACTTTAATATATGGTAGACAACCCAAATACCATTCAAAGTGCTGCAGTAAGATTGCCAGACTTCTCCTTTACAAAAACATTCCTACAGATGTTTAGTGAAGAAGAAAACAGCGTTAGGTACAACTCCTTAAATCAATGCATTTTCAAAACCTTAGAACAGAGGATTTGTTCTGGCAAAAGCTGTTTAAGCTTGGGGAGGCCACAGAGGCAGCTCTGCTGAACACCTTGGCTGCCTTTGGTAGCAGGGAGCAAGCAGGGTCTCTGAGAGCCACTGCATTGGATCCAGGGTGATTTCATGATAATACCAGGCAAACACACAGGCTCTGGATGAAACCTTGGGCACTGCAATAAGAGCATCATTACTCTCAGTGGTAAATACACAACACTGAGGAAGCATGGAGGAGTCTGGATAGGTAAAAGCAGAAACACAACATCTGTACCAGTCTCTCTTATGCTGCTACTGTAAACTCTGCTGCTTCTGTGCTCATAGGGAAATCAGCGGTGAGAAATCTGGGGATTCTAGTGCATGGGTAAGAAACCAGTGCAAATCAGAGTGAGATGAATAAGAGGGTGTTTTTTTTTCCACTTGCATGGCACTGTTGTTAGCACCAAATGTGGCAAGAGAGAGCACTGATGCTTAGTATCTCTCTGACTGCTAGAAAAATGTCAGGATGCCAATACTATTTGGTTTGGTCAGTAATACCAGCAAGACTAAGACATTTCTCTCTTCAAGAGCAAAGGCCAAGAAATTACAGCTAAGCAAGAAAGATGACACCTCAGCGGTAGAAAAAAAAAAAAAAAAATAGAAATAAAAATAAAATAAGACATATGGGCTGATTTTTTTATAAATCTGCATATTAAAATTGTGCTCTTTCATGCAGCCCTGAAACCCAAAGGACTGACTTATCTTGGAAAATCCAAAGGGAATGAGAAGGACAAAAATACCTGCAAAATATGTACTGGTTACTCTTCCAGATTCCTCTGTCTGGTGCTTTCCATCTGCTGTGCCTGGAGGCAATGTATCTACCCCTTGTACACTTCTACAAAAGATTTGGTAACCTTTGATGGTTCTAAAATAATTCAGTTCCTTCTGCAAGTAGTTAAATTTTTAAGACTATCACACCATCACTTATTTTCAAAAACCCATCAGGCCTATTGGGTATTTTCAAATGGCATCAAAGTACCCAAGGACTAGATTGCTTTATATGTTGACGTGGTTGGAGGTAAATGACTGTACTCAAGAAAATTAGATAACTAATATCTCAAATAAATCTAAGGAGTAAATACTCATCCTACACACGTATTTATAAGTGCATGCCTGCATACCATCCCACTGTGACACATTTTGGTTCCATCAGGTTAACCTCTTCAACAAAATACCTTGGCAACAGCTCCCTGTTAACTGGGGAGACTCTTGCCACAGGAGTTAACAAGTTGGCTGAATAAAGAGGAAAAATACATCCATTTGAAATTTCTCATTAATGAAGAGCATGAAAAGATAGAAAATAGGTTTATTTGCTAAACCATGCAGGAGGACAGGCAAGAATCTGCACCAGAGGGAAGGCCAATCACACTCTCAGGTGGAGAAAAAGAAACACAGATGAGCACTGCAGTTTTCAACACGTTAATGGAAGTTGGAAGTCAGTACCCACCCTTGAACTTCTCCCAACTTAAACACTCCACTAGGATACCTCAAAAGAAGCAGGATTGTAATCCAAGCACCTAAATGTTTTCTTAGTTCTTCATGTAATATTTCTGAAAGCATATACATGTGCTCAGGGTCTTTCCTGGATGTAAACTCAGTCTGGCACAGAGTCACCATGACATTATGCTGTACTCAGCCTAACTTCTTTCTCTTTGTTCCATTAACACCAAGTCTCTGAAACAGACACGTTTACAGCCACTTCATTGTGCACCTCTATCCCTTCTATGAGTCCAAGTGCCAACAGCACAAGAGGAGGCCATTGGCAATGCTCAGTTCAAATGAGCTCTGATTATTGATAAATGCTCTGTGTCAACAGGACACATAGTTTAATGTGTGCAGAGTTATGGAAAACATGATATTTAAAAAGTACAAAGAAAACTTCAATGTGGATTCCTAAATACAGAAGCAGGTACTTTCTGATTTTCAGAAGCACTGAGGCACATACTGAGACTCAAGTAGGATTTAGGCTCCTCTTGAAAATCTTGGCTTTGGTATATATGCCTTTTGTGATTTTTTTTTTAAATCCAGCATGTGCAATATATTGCACATTACTCACATGTCAACAACTCTTTCTTTCTTGCCCTTTTTACTGTTGTCTTAACGATTAGCCTGTTTCTGGGAAGCTAACACTATATTGAATATATTTTATGTGGTAGCTACCAAGAAATTACTGCTTGGCATTCTTTGACAGGGTTACAGGTGAATATAAAAGCATAACATTCCCTCTCTGTTATGTGTGCTAATGGACCAGTGGGTGTTTTGGTTTTGGTTTTCTGTTTTTTTGTTTTTGTGATGGTTTTGTTTGTTGGTTTTTTGATTGGTTTTTGTGTTGGGTTTTTTGTTGTTGTTGTTGGTTTGGTTTTTTGCATTCTTTTAATTCTTTCTATATCTGACTTACTTGAAGACTTCTATGGTATAAGGAAAAACAAAGACTGAATCAATCACTTTAATATTAACTGTTTCCTGACGTGTTTCTGAGGTTACAAATTTTATGGCAAATTTTATAGCTCCCATGCTTTTGAATCCACCAGACATTATCTTTGATGCAATGGCAGGTAAAAAAAAAGACTTTCCTCATTCCCCCATAGCTATCATTCACCTGAAGCATGCTTTAGCTGCAAAGAGAAGAAGGTGCATCAGTAGATGTACTATTACTTCTAAACATTCCATTCCTACAGGTGCTGCTGACACTGCATTTCCTTCACCACCCAACAGCTTTGATGCTTGGGCAAACAAAAAGTTAACACATTCTCCCAGGAGCAAACTTCCCATCCATGCATGGCTCAAGCACCAAAGCTAGCATCTTTAGCAAAAAAAAGAACCTTCCTACCTAGATATATCTCTTCCCCAACACCTATAGTAAAGGGAAACAATGTCCATGGCACATCAACTCCTATGTTTCTCCATGGAACTGTCCCCTCTCATCACCAGGCAGGAGCCCCAGCACAGCTTCACAGATCTGTGACACTGCTCTGTCCCCACTGGGACAAGCCAGGCTCTGCTTCCATCAGGAATATTTAACCACAGTGAGAGAGGGCATGGACCAGCTGCAGGGATAGCAGATAGCAAAATATTTAATGGTAACAAAAAGATTCAGTCATTGGAAATCCCATGGCTTACAAATGAAACCTATTTGGAATTACATCAAGACAACAACTACCTACTGCATCATTTTCTGAACCAGCCAGGGGGGGTCCAAAAGCAGCTGCAAGATACTGTATGACCTGGACCTGAAGCTATTTCTTCTGGTATGGAAAAAAGGTTATCTAAAGTGTTGAGAGAATGAGCTCAAATAAAACAAAGCAGAGCAAGTTCTGAAAGTAAGTTGGAAAATCATGTGGACAATGTCTGATTCCATCTGTTCCTCTTTGCATTTCTGGGTGGAATTCAAGTGGCAGGATCAGATAATTCATAAATCTCATTTTTTAGTTTTTCTAGTTTTTAGAAGTGTTTACATTTGCAGGGAAACCAGATATTTTGTGTAAGGTAGTTTCTACTGCCTTAGGAAAAGCACAAGACATTTCTCATGCTTAATACTTTTTTAATGAGTGGCCCTCTTCTAACTGGAAATTACCTATCTTAAAGCAGTTTGAGTTGTTGAACTGAGGCTTTAAAATGCCTAGAGATGCTAAAAGAAAGATCAGCCTTCCTTTCAGTGGTTCTCTACAGTATGTATTAAAGATTCTTGCTATTCCCAGTATTTTTATCGTACTGTTAACTACCTATATTATTCACAAGAACAAAAGTTCCAGTATCTACCCACAAGATAACTTTTATGCTTCTTTTGTGACTTCTGATCAAAGTATAGCATCAATGACAAAATCCCTCATCATATGGCAGATACCAACTAAGGAGAAATCCCTCAGAGATAAATAACATCCTAAAAACTAGGTCACTTCTTCCTCTCTAAGCTGAAAGGTTCCCACAGTACCTATGAGCCATCACAGGAAAAAAAGAAATTTCCTTATTCTGCCTGACCAAGATATGGATAAAGATTAAAATAAGTCAGAGAAGATTTGAGCCAGAGACAGAGCAGGTATATTTAAAAGCATTCATTTGCAGACAGTTATAATGACTATGTCTGGTTTCACTCTAATCAGAAAGATGAAGAATTCATTGGCTTCCTTCAGCAGAACTGAGGACATTATGTGGCAGCTGTTTGTTCATATGGTAAATGTATAACATCATGTCTTGATTATTAAATATGCATTTGCAGGTTTACAGTAATATTCCTCTGTCAGACTTTGGCATACTTTATATTCAGGTGCAACAATCTTATCTAGTGTTAAGCAACCTCAGCATATTAAGTACACTTTGATTTTCTTTCAGTTATTCCATGATGCTAAAAAAAAATATAATTGATTTTTAAGATTTTTATCATTGACCTTTAAGGTTCTTCTGAGGATGATTCTCTGCTATCATGAGGATTCATGATGGACTTAGACACCTAGTTGTTGTTGACCACTCTGTTGAAGTGCTCATTTCTTTATACACAGTATCTTTTGAGGAAAAACTAATTCTTCCTGCTAGATTAGTTACAGGTACTCTTAAGCTGTCTTTGAGATTGCTCTTCCTGTGCAACTTCCTGAACTACATTTTCTCCTTAAATGTTAAAACTAATGATCAGGAGCTTGCAGTACCTGATTGCATTGCATGTTAATGAATTTCCTCCTTTAATGTAATTTTATGTTACTGTTCCAATTACATAAGCACAGTGCCTAGAGTTCTACATGTGCATGTGTAATTTCTTTCACAAAAGTTTAAACAGAAATTGAACAAAGCCTAAAAGAGATTCTCTTCAGCCTAGAAAACAAAACCCAGATCAAGGAATTTCTCCTTGAAGGGGCTGCCACTGGTAACAGTGATTCAATACACTCCCTGCATTACATGACAGACCAGACTACCTTATCTTAAATCTAAGTCTGAAAATCTAAGAATCAACCATGATTTTAGAATAGTTACTCTCACTATTACTAAAAGATGCTCAGCTCACAGATAACATTCCGGATGTTCTTAGCTGGTCAAAACCACCCCAGCATATTATTATGATCCCTGAATTCAACAGAAAACTCATAGCAGGAGAATTCTTTTCACTGTATACTCTCAGAAAAGAAAGAGTATTAACTCTTATTTTCCTTACAGCTACATATATCCAGTTCTCTGAAAATTCAATATGAGTGCATACAAGTTAAATATGCAGATAGAACAAGACTCTGCCTCTCCCACACAGTAAGACCAAATCTAATAGCATTCTCAGCCTATTTGTCATCTCAGCCACAAGTGAGCTGAATCTGGCATCTGAACTCCTTTTTCACTCAAGCAAACACCTATATAGGTCAAAGGAAAATTGCTTTTGTAAAGACTGAAAATTGAGCAAGGAACATAGGACCTGGTACACAGGATGCAGTACACTACAGGGAGATTACACCATTTAGCTATCCATCTCCCCAGTGCTTGGCTTTCTTTTAGCACAAGACACTGCAGCAGAAGTATAAAATACAGCCTACACACATTGTACATTTGGAATATAGGAGAGAGTCAAAAGCAGTGAAGTGAAAACACTGTGTAATATAGAGACAAGTGGAATCATTATGGCCCCCATCAAGACAATGGAGTTAAATTCTAAGTACAATCAGTGCCTCTGGTTCTGCACCTTCTCCTGCTGTGAACACCTCTGTGTAACTTTTCCAGAGGTATGGTCTATAAAGCCCTTATTGTTCTCCTCTTCAACAACATAAATAATTCAGCCACTGTACTAAAGAAAGATCCATGCTGGAAGCTGGACAGTATTGTGAGGAAACCTATTTACCTGCCCTGTTCTGCTGGCCCCTTTCAGGAAAAAAGTCAGGTGAATCCATGATTGGTTTAAAAGGTCATTTATGCTCCTTTAGACAGAAGAGTGCCTAAAAGGAGCTTCTTTAGGTCCTGCTGCCAAAATAAGGAAGCACAACCCAAACCGAATAATATGATAATGCCTTTGAAATGTCTGTACAGCCTGTACTTTATACAATTTCTAAAAAATTTGATTAAATATATTTATAGGGCCTTAATGATACCTTGAAAGTAATTGTAAAAAAGCTTTCACTTTTAGGATCTGGTAATAAAAGACTGAGGAAAAAACATAAAGACCTTTTTAGATTTACTTTTCCCAGACATTAAAAACATCAAAAGGGAAACATTTTAGAATGTCTTATTTGGAACAGCACAATTGAAAAAATAATTTAAAAATCCCCCAAACTTGACAACCTACAATCAAATGAATCAACCAGGAACAGAACCCAGCCAGAAGCTCCCACCACATATTGATGGCTGGAAAATGTGACTCTGGGAAGCCATCATTCTCCAAGTACAATGGCCCAAAATTATTAGGTAAACAACATGACTGCAATGTAAAGGTACAATAAACAGAGCAATATTAAAAATTCAAGAACGACTGCAGGGACTGAGGAAATTATTACTCTTATGATTTTTGTTTTATTCAAGTGTCAACAATATTTATTCATCTTTCTTCCTTGTTTCTCTGTCTTGCATTTCTTTCAAAATACAGGTGCTGTGGTAATGCACTAGGTTAACCCTAACAGCACTACTAAGCATCTAGTTTGAGCATCTGCCATCACAGCCTTTGCAGCACTGAGCAAAGCCTCAGCACCTACTTTTTAAAAGAAAAATAGGAAAATGTTTTTTTTTTTTTTAAAATCATACAATGTTCACAACTGTACTTCACTGTAATTTTTATCCAGACAAAACCACCCATTCTAAGTTCTATGGTACTGAGAAAAAAAATATTATATTCAGAGAAACTACATTCCCCTAAAGGCTAAATAACCTGCTCAGCCAAAATACACACCGAGATCACATGGAGACCCCAAAGTCTGAAGGTCACCACTGCCCCAAACACTCTTTTTATGGCATTACAGCATATTGTTAAATTGGATTCCAACCATTTAACACCTATATTCCCAGGCAAAAACTGAATAATCAGACTTCAAAGTTTCACTCAAGATGGTGCTCTCTCTGTTGGAGCTGCCAAGCTAAAGGACAAGAGGTGTGGCTGGTTCCCACACTCCCAACTTCTCTGAACCACACAGCAGTGAAAAGCCCCCAAGTTTGGTCAAAAACTGCAGCCAAGAAATGTAACTATGACATGTTCCCACCCAGCTAGAAAAGTCCCAGACCAAAACACTGCCACACTGGCCAGGCTACAGGTAATGCACTTTCAAGATTATTCTGCCTTCCACAACAAGAGGTAGTTTTGCTGTGGGAACACTGAGAGTTTGGACAATTCTAATTGGTGAGGATTAGATGACAGGACAGGACAAACCCACATCAAGGTCACCAGCACCTCAGTGCAGTGTGTCCCTGACAAAAGTGGGGTGAAACAGTAGCCTGTCACCTCCTGAGGAGTTAAACTGCTGGTTTGCCTATGCTGCAAAGAGCTTCTCATGTAAGTACACGTGTTAGGTTCAATTAAAATAAATTAAGGAACTCTTGCAAGGAGAAAATTACAGAAATTAGTTTAAGTTTTCTTGGCCAGAGTTGATGGATCTCTTCTGTGCAACCTCTATTTCAGAGGGCGAGAGGATAATGTACTTCTAAAAAGACAGAGAGGCTGGGTGAATCTGTAGTTATCCTCATCAATGCAACTTTTTTTTTTTTTTTTTGAAAAAGGAAATCATCCATGTATTGTTATCCTTCAATAATGACCCTTCCGAGTTACAGAGGAAGATAAGAGTTTCAAGCAGAAAGCCAATTCCTTCCGTTTAGTTCCATGAAAAGTGGAAACCTCTTTTGGTAGTTAAAAAGGGACTGTCCTACTCTTTGCATTCCCAGTTGTGCTCATCCTTCGACATGAGAAAAAAATTAAAACCCAAGCACTGAACTTCACCTTCCTGTAATAGGCCCCACACAAGTTGAGGTTCTTGGGCTTGGAAGTTAGAAACCTCACAGTGTGCAGCCTCACCCCATGCTAGGGCAATGTGAATTGATACTTCTGAACTCAGACTTAGGATCCTGGGTTTCATTTGCCCTCAGTTATGAGTTAACAAGGAGCTGTCAGGAAATTTTATAAATTGCATGACCCTTAAACTCTTAACTTCAGCTCTAGACTCTCTCATTCCAGTCAAAAAGTAATCTCAATTGAAAACTAGGATAATTTTTATTGAAATATTCTAAATATATATTGGGTTTTGTTGTTCTTAAAAAAATTAATATACACTAATTTTAATATATTTTTTTGTTGATTTAAGATAGCTCTGCATTTTACTTTCTGATCTATCAAATGGGAGGTATTCTCTTAAGGAAATTACTTTGTAGTCAAAAAACTGCACACGCTTTCCAAATCTGGCCATTTAAGTTTCCCACTTCTTTTTAGACATGTCATAAATTAAAGAGTCAAGAGCCCAGATAACTGAGCCTGGAGCAATCACTTTTCAGTGAAGTCACTGCCCTCCAGCAGAAGACCAAAAGAGTCTCCTAATTTCTTTTTGTTCTGAAGCATTCTCTGATTTTCCTTCTTACAACTTCTACTTTATAAACAAGGAAAACTAAAGATACCAGAACCCCTGACTGATGAAATAATTAAACTTTATAGGGATGTCAGAGAACATCCCAATTGAGCACATAAAAGAAAGGAAAATTGGATCAGAATGGGAGGGAGAAGCAAAGGTGTGTCACTAACATTTTCAAGTGGTGGAAAAAATACAGCTTCATAATTCTTTGAATTTAGGGAAACAGGACACTATTTGTAAGAAAGGAATTCCATGGTGACATAGAAAATATGCTGGATCCTCTGAGACCTTTGTGATGCACCCATTTCCAGAGCTTTTCAGTTCAAATTACTGAATGTAAGCATTACTAGAGAGCAAGACCATCAGGCTTCTCCATAATTTTATCATAAAGTCCTCCTTCCAGAAACAAGAATTCTTTGTGAGGCAAAACTTAAGCCTGAAAGACATTATTTTAAGAAAAATTCCAATCTATTGACTTGTTTTGTACACAATGGCACATCTCAGGAAAAACAAGACAGCAGAAAAAACAGAAAGTAAGATTTTTAGTTGCTATTTTGAACTTGTTCGAGAGATTTATGAATTAAAAATAAACTTGTGAGAATGTAGCTCCTAATATCAATCAAGTTGGCTAATGCTAGAAAAAAAAAAAGTGTCTGCCAGGTTAGTGAAAGATTTTTTTAAACTATAAATCAAATTATATTGAAGTAATAATGGCAAAGATTCCAGTAATGACTTTGTATCTTACTAAAACATAAATGTGTTTGCATAAACTAGGTAACCAGAACAAGGAAAAATTGCTCATTAAACAATAAAAAGTATATTAAAAACCACAGCAGAGGCAAAGGCTGCCTATTTTCATTGTCTTCTTAGCACTGACCCAAAAGTTCTTTTCAGCAATATTAACTGATAAAGGCTCTGCTTGCTCAGACTGTAGACCTTGGATAAATATTTGCCCAACCAGTGACATTAATAAGGCTTTTTTATGGCTACAGAGACTGGTTCATGTGCAGCAAAGTGATCTCAGACTCCACATCCCAAAAGTCAGGGACTATTCTCGTTATGCACAGTTTTTCCCATTCTCTCTCTAATGGACACAACTGGTGCTGATGACAATCCACCTTGTCTTTGAACAAGCTTAGAGACAACCGTCTGTAGCTTGCTGCTAATTATCTATTAGTTCCTCTTCATTTCCAAGACACCTTCCATGGACTATTTCTGGGCAATCCTACATGCCCCTCAATCACCTGGATTTCCCTTTTATCCCCTCTGAAAGTTCTGGCTATCCACATTCAGGCCAGCACTGTTAACTTCACATCCTAAAAATCATCAGCACAGCTTAGGACTTCTCTTCCTAGATACAGCAAACACAAGATTCTCTTTGATTTCTTGTTTTTAATCATTAAAGACCACACATACGTTTTCCAGGTTTAAACTTCAGAGTTCAGAGGTTTTTTGCAATCCCCAATACAAACAAGATTTACACAGCTTCACAGGCATTTGGTTTGCTTTGTTGTTTTTGTTGGGGTTTTAGGGCTTTGTTTCTTGGTTTGTTTTTTGGTTTTTTTTTTTTAATGGAATTCATGTGCTATCCATTAAGAAAAGCTTTAGCTGTAACAGCTATTCTTCCTGTTAAGAAAACTGGCTATCTCATTCCTAATTATTTAGTAAAAAACTACCTTGTGACTTCTCATATTTATTCTAACTTAATCTATTGCTTTTCTGGTTATTCCTGTTCCCACTGGAAGACTGATTCTTTAAGTTGCTTTAAGTTTAATGCTTCATACTCATTGAGGATTTCTTTCTTGAATGCATGTTACATTCTCCAAAACCTCAGTGACTCTGAAGTCTCATTGCTGAATTGTTCTCACACCTTTTAGAAGTGAGGCATTATAACCAGAAAATTCACAAGTTTAACTATTATTTTCTTTGAAGACATCAAAAGCATTCTTAAAAGCTCACTGAGCTTAGTAACTTGTGCCATAGTTTATAAATTCCTTTATTGGGCACTTCCATTTGGTCTTGACTGATGAAAGCACTACAAATGTTGATAGTACTTTATATAATAAAGGCATTTTTTGTTTGGCTTAATGGGTGTAAATCACACTTTGTTAGCACGATTTTCACATAGTTCACTACATTTTCCTCATATTGAGCAAAGAGATCCACTTATGCTTCTAAGATCACTGCTTCCTAGAAGTCAGAGGTTTTCATCTTTAATGGATGAGTCCTTCTAGATCTGTACAAGTCTTTTATTGGCATGCACCCCTTTCTATTCATCGTGCTCATCACTGTAAGGATCACAACTATGAAATGCTGGTATATGGGCACAAACACAACAATGTCTATGGCCACCTTTTTCATCCTATCTATTTTTAGCCCGAGAAATTCAGCTATGAACCTCTTTTACATCAATTAGTGTCATAAGTAAGAGACAGACACACTATCTGGGGCATAGGCTTACACAGTGGAAAACAAAAAAGTCAGTTTGTCTAGAACTGCTTTAAGAATCTTTTCAGGATAAATAGTGTTCATAAATACTCTTGAGTTATTTAGCCACTCTTATTCCAAGAAAGGAAAAAGCAAGCAATGGCTTGGCTATAAACCTTAACCATGCATAAGGAATTACTGCAGTTGTACAAATGAATTCTTGTTGATAACAGACTTGGCTGATTGATTTGCTTTAATTATGTCATACAGAAGGATTCTGTGCATTCACTGCAGGTATTCATCCAAAGGAAAACTCTAAAATATGTATTCACCTTCTCAATTTAATTCCCAGTATCACGATGCTTTGATCTGAGCACGATGCTCATTAATCTAGCACAATTACCACCATTTAATCATTCCTGCAGTGTTTACACTTTGATATAATGAAACAGATGTTGTAAACTGGACAATGCACTAGGGCTATAGAATATTTCTTAAAAGCAACCCAAACATTTTGTCAAAAGCCACAAATGAAATTTAGGTGACACAGACATTATTCTAGAGTCTTGTTTTTTAATTTAATTCAGATATTTTAATTCTCTAGGAAAACATTTTAGCCTTCTAGAAAGGATGTTATAAATGACTGACAATTGATCTAACTGAAGCCTTCATCATAAAAAATGTATAGTTTCATATAATTAAAAAAATCCAAGCACAGTGAGTTGAGTGAGTTGACTAAAATACTGTGGGCTCTTAAATAATTCAAATTTGTGTTTACTTTCAGCAGCTGTTTAATTAAAAGGTAGAAACTGCAACTAATCCACTATGGTTGAATGAAATATAATCTATAAGAGAGTTTAATCCCCCTAAGACAGGGAACTGCGATATGGATTCTGGAAGTCAGGGGTTCCATTTAAAGAATATCACAAAAGGGACCATAATACATCCGAGCTAGCACATCTTTGTTTCTCTGATTATCCAAATAATGAATCATTTCCCAGCTTGGTGCTGAAATTACAATTTTGCATTCTAATATTAAAAAGAAAGGTCTTTCACATGCATTATGTAAACTCTTCTACAGGAATTTGTATTCAAACAGTGATAAATTAGATGCACAAGAACAGAAGAAATACATTTTTGACTCTCAGCTAACTACTTAATTGTTCATAATTAAAACATTTTGCATATAAATTCTAGCATGAATGGCCAGGAAATATCTTTTGCAACTTAAAAGTCAGCGAAGGAAACTGCTGTACATGGGACTTCTGCAGTTGCTTGCTCTAGCTCAGCTGCAATGATTCAGGCATTATTTCAACTTTTTATTGTTTCCCAGAGGTGTTCTTCAAGGCAGGAGCAGAACAAAACATTTTTTCTTCACTTCTATATTTTTAATTACAAAACAGAATGAACAAAGATAAAAATCACCATGTTTGCCTTCTCAGATCCAGAAAGCATTCATTAGTTTGAGATGTTTGTAATCATACTGAATTTTGTTTATACCAAGGCAGAGGTCTATCAAAGCAGAAAATGGTAGTCCTTAATTAGAAAGGCCAGGTGGCACACAGAGTCACAGCACAAGTGCCTCTCCACATCCCTGCCAATGATTGAAGACTTGACCTCAGCAACCATTCTTCAGGGGTGAAAGATAATGCAGTCACCAGGTGGCCATCTCTTCAACACAGGCAGCCATCTGCACCAAAATGTGCTAAATTATGTTTAGTTCTTTTTAATGTGAACCATTATCCATTAGAGTCACAGCAGGAAACCATGAGGTCCTGTTAATTGAAACTTCAACTGTGACTTAAACCTCTGTCCCAGACAGGAGACAGACACTTTACCTGCTGAGTCGTTCAGTCTAACACAGTTAACATTTTTTTCCTGAGCATCTGATCAGATTTAGAATAGTAACTGCATAATCTGCAAACCAGTTGAGGTTTTGTGGAAGGAGACATTCTGTGGAACAGTTTTTATAGGTTTCTCAGTGCTCTGTGTCAGCCCCCAGATCAGTTTGATTTTGCAAACCATTGTTTATTTCACTAATGAGTTGAAACACAGTTGTATTTGTGACTTGTTAACAAGCAGCTATTAACCACTGCTGAGGAATACCCCATGACAATGCAGTGCTTTGTCCCAGTCTGTCACCTCTTCTGGTAAATGGGAGTAACACAATTTGCTCACCCATCCTTTCCTCAAGTGTAGGGAGACAGAAAACATAAATAGAAATGCAAAATGTGAGCATCTTAGAGAAAAGCAGAGACAGGACAAACAAGAAAGAAGTTTGCACCCACCATAGAGATGCTCCCTCCAATGCTCAATTTTCCCTAAGCACCTTACCTGATGTAACCAGGAGAAGGTAAATGGAAGCCTCTGGATTTATCAAGTGCCCTCTGTGGACGTGCCCTGACACTCTGCAATATTTGCCCTTTGTTATTTCAGCTGCACTTGAAAGAGATCCAGCACCAAACAAGAATTGCCATTAGGAACAACTACCTGAGAAAATCATTTTGAGGACCCTGGTAGAAGGCACATCAACAACATGTGGAAATATCTGATGGAGCTGGGAGCTTAGGACACACTGACCCACTGCATTCTGCTTCCAGAGGACTGGGGACTGTGAGATATAAAAGTCATTTCTGGAAAAACTCAATTAAAAGTTCATGGGCACCTCACTAGTTTGTAAACCACTGGTGGCATCATCAAGGCATCTGTAGCTTGTGCATATGTACCATGCTAAAAATTAACTTTCTGCACTGTCATCTACACCTCCAAGTGCCCAGGTGATCTTTGTAAAATGAGCAGGTGGAGAGGGTCATAGACAGTCATGGATCTTCACTCAAAAACGTTTTTATTCAAATGAATAAAATAGTAAAGACACTGAGTGTTACAACTCTATGCCCACACATTAACAGAATCACGGTTCATCAATTTTTAAATCCACATTTAGAGCTTCCTCCTAAAAGCCAAAAAGTAGCTACAATAGATAGCCTTGCAAAACACAGCATCTGTTCTCTTTCATTCCATGGTTATAGATAACCTTCATAAGCTGATTTGCTCATGACAATAAATTTATTTTCAGAAATTATACTCCTGATCTAATATGAAACAATAAATAATTCAGAAGTTTCACATTATTACAGGGAATTATATTTAGGAGATCAACTAGGGATCTCTATAATGAGAAACATTCACCTTGCTAGAGGAATGCTACTCTGCATTTAATCTTATAATATTCCCTTCAGGGTGTACAAGGCAGCTTGCTGGAAAATATAATGACTTCTTGACTGTTTTCAGAAGAAAAATCAGAGCAAAAGAAAACAATGATATGGAAATGAATCTACATTTCATCTGAAATTCCACATGCAGTATTTTAAAGCCACCTTCTTTCAATACAAAAAATTAAAAATATTTTGATGGGCCTGATGATGCTATTTAGAAAAAGAGAGATTAAAACCAGAAAGAAACAAAAAGACATGGCACATGGTGTTTTATTAACATAAAGTCACTTATATTTCATGCACAAAGATCTGCTTCAGCTATTTTTACTTTATTATGTGATACTAGAAAGAGAAAAGCTGATGCACAAAGATCCCATTGGCCAAAAAGTAAAAACATCTGCTGAAGTCACAAGTGAGTTCTTACCCGAGTGCAGCAGCAGTGATGCTCACAGCACTACAGCCCCATCCTCCCATAGGCTTTTTGGCCATCAGCACCAGTTACAGCTAAGGACTGTGTGAACAGGAATTAATTTCAGAGTCCTGCCTTGTTTGGGCACCCCTCTCAAAGTAACTACACCATCTCTAAGTATTTTTCCTCCTTTTCCTCCCCCTCCCACCACTGTGTTGTGATTTATCTTGGTCAAAAGAAGGAAGCTGTCTAATTTTTCCAACCAAAGCCAATGTTGGGTCTCTGCTGCACACCGGGTAATGAATATTGATGTATACAGACATTTTCCAAATGAGGTAACTAAAAAATACATACATAATTTCCAGCAGTCTGGAGTCTCCAAAATTACCATTAAATTGTCAGTATGTATGATCAACTCTGAAGGAAAAATAAATATTATTGATGATGACAGCATGCTATTGTATCTCTGTATATCATCATTATGCCAGAGGTGTACATTTTCAGGCCATCCCATGAGAAGTAGGAAGAGAACACCATTCATGGCCTGTGGGATTTAGGCATGCCATTTAGATGCACTAGCCTGCAAAACCATGTCTAAATCTTCTAAATGTTTTTTGGTATTTTTGGGTTGAGTTTTTTGGGGGGTTTTGTTTGGTTGGTTGGTTTTTGTTTTTTTAAAAAAACTATGGTACATTCTGCCTCAGACTATTCGAATTACATTCTTCTGTGTAACTAAAAATCTACTCACAATTAGCTTTGTGGCAACAAAAAAACACAAAACAAAACCCCAAGCCCCATCTTAACAACAAAAATAAAGAATCTAAAAGATCAGCTTTGATACTTTAGAAAGTACAGACACAGAGTCTACAATGCAAAAGAGTTCCAGGAACAGGGATCTCAAAAATTTCCATTTTGGTTTCCAACTAATTGTGTTACTATTACACATCAGATGTCCAGAGGCAACTGCTACCATAAAAGTTATTGGGCTAGAAACTTCTACAGAGGGACTAAACTTAGGGTGTCACTTTGAAACACGGGTTCTGACCTAAGTTAAGTCTTCCTGTCAACTTTTTCTCTAATAAGTCTCAAAAGCCAATGCTCTGTTATATTTACAAAATAACAAAGTGAGCTGACTACCTTTCAAACAAGTTCCCAGTCCCTGTATCCTAATATTCCTCAACAGTAACTGGAAGACACTGACCTCTGCCAACTATCTTACTTTTTTCTTCAGTTTTGACAGTTTTCCTGCAGAATTGCCTTTATCAAATATATTCACAAATTATTACATCTTACTGCTTAGATTCCAGTTAACCAGAGACCAGGTTTGCAACAAACAAATATTTTGTGAACAGCCTAGCAAGATATTCTGCTTAATCTGTGTGAAAACAGATATTGTGAATATGTAGAATTCAGATGTAACTCCATCCACAGGTAGTCACAAGAACATAACTCATATTCACTACAAATCCTGAGCCATATAAGAGTGTTCTTTAGTATTATCAAAGCAATCTCATTTCTATTACCCTGGGAAAGAAAGCTAAACAATTTTTACATGTACTGGTTAACAGCCTTCAGTACAAATATGTTAAAATGTTATAAATTTCAATTAGATTTCCAGAGGAGTAATGTGGTATTTGGACTCTGACATTAAATCAATTCAAGCTTTACAGATACTCTTGACAACCCCACCCATAAAATCAATAGTAAAACCTTGTATTCCTTGGAAAGGACAATGATGTCCATTGAAAATAGGAATTTAAATAAAATTGGAATTGTCTGTAGCAGATAGCTTTGGGATTATTCTAGCACTTGAACAGTAATTAACATGACTTTCTGAGTTATTCCTAACCTTATATTCCCAATCATAATACAGAGGTTCTTTTCAGATGTAACGGGCTATTATGAATATTTTCTGTAGGATATCATGTACATGGCTTTTTTTTTTTTCCATTATCAAAGGAAATTTAAACAGTTTGGAGATTATTTAAAGGCAAAATGTACATTTTCTATTAGCACTTCACAAATTTTAAACTGATGGTAGGATTCTAAATTATCCTTATGATAGGGAGCAGCCATGAAAATTATTATGGGAATACTGGTAGAAGTCAATATCCCTTGCACAGAACCAAACTTTTTATTGTTGTGCTATATAAAAGAAATTATTACTTTCTAAGATGCCTTTTGTTGTTGTCACCTCTCATCCTCCAGTTTCTCATTATGCTGAACAACAATATTAAAGAAAAAATGCTTTTCTTCCAGAAAGATGCCATAAGCATCAGTCTAGGAACCAAGACCTGACAGTGACAGAAGGAACTGGTGAGACACACTTTCACAACCACTGAAAATATTAAAGCTTGAAATGGTAAGCAAAATGAAAGCATCCTGAAGGATGCAGCTACCACAAAACAATTCTGAATCTCCCAGAGAAGAGTGGAAGAATATAAATATTCATTGTGCTCAACAGAGAATAGCACATCGCATGCTCACTGCAAAATAGAGACACTTTAGTATATGTTGAGTCCTCATAACAATGGGGTTTGCCAATTAAATCTGAGGGGTGTGATCATTTCTGTTGTGATATAGTGAATAACATGCTGAGAGACACTCAGATGAAAGGCTTTTGGATCACTGCAATATTCTGTTTCAGGCTTCTGGTTTGTTGTTGGTTTTTTTTTTTATCCTGTGTAAATATGAGAATGAAATGTGGGAGACAAGCCCGGGGAGACTTAAAGGAAGGTTATTTTGAGGTTGTTTTTCTTTACTTAAGACAGCTAAATGCTAAACTAATACCAGCTATATTTGCTTTTTTTTTTATAGCCTGTAAATTGCACCTAATTAATAGACCCTGATGAAGTAAGATATCTGCACTCCCTCAGATTTCAATTTAATCGAATTTTTCCCTGTTTCATCTCATGATTAAATCTCAGGACCATGCTGTGCATATCTAAAGAAACAAACTCCCTTGGTTTCTTTCACCAAGTAAAGGCAAAGGACAGAGGATGCCCACCCTGCCACTACTGTAATTTTTTTTCATTGCAAGCAGCAAAAACCCCTCACTGTAACTCTGAGGCTGGAGAGGGGAAAGAGATTCCCTAAGGCAACCTGACAGCACTCCCAGAAAGTAGCATTGAGGGGCTCACCCCAATCCCACAGACTCCCTGCTAACAAACCTCATGGGGAGGTCAGAGGGTTCCCTACCTCAACCTTTTCAAATTCTGGTAGGTAAGCACTGAAGTGACAGAGCCAGGATTATCACCACTATCACTGCTTACATTAACATAGTACCTGGAGCCAAATCAAGGGCCACATCCCTCAGGAAGAGCACAGTTCAAGCAAAATATAAAGCAATCTTGCTTGAAAATCTCATAACCCAGCAGAATTCAAGGAACCCTAATAGACAGGAGACACACAAACCTGCTGCCCAGCATCACTGCAGCAATCTCTAGTTAAAAAAATCCTCTCTCAAGAACCTGAAGCTATTACACATCTGCTGTATATACCATGGAAAGAGACTTTTGAAGGAGAAGCAACATCACTTTTGGAGAGTATTTTGGGAGCACTTCTGCCTGAGGGCATGGAATGAGGTGCTGGAAGCACAGCTGGCAGTGGCATCTATTGCTGTCTGCAGTCACTTCATTTCTGAACTGATCTGAGGGTCATATGTTTACAGTATGGTCATTATTACAGTTTACTGTCAGGCACAGATATTTTAAGAAATCTAAAGGGAAAACTCCTTCATGTGGGTCTCTATTTCAATGTTTCATAAGTCTTGTATAAATCCCATCCCTAATAGAAACCAGAGTTTGAACTCTCAGCAGCTTGCATAAGACATTGTCTGTAAATTTAACAGGACACACATGTATTCAATTAAAAAATTAAGCCCTAAAACACTACACCAAAAGGTATCAATGGAACAAGGTGGCTCTACCTGGAAGATCATACAGCAGAACCAAACCAAATACACCCAGCTAATACATTTAATTAACAACTTTTTGTCCATTAGTATCATGTCTTGTATTAAGTGACGACTATCCGAGTTTTCACTAAGCATGAAGTATCTTATTTCAGGTCATGTTCTACAGTATATATTTACGTTGACAGTCACCATTATTTCTATGTGGCAGATATCATATACTCTACATGCAGCAACATAAATTAGCTGTATGTTCATTTTTCTCGGTAGTCTGAATTTCCTGAATCTCCATTTTTCTTGCTAATCACTGAATTAAAACCTCTTCCAGCAGCCATCAGCTACAAGTGTATGTACAATTTTCTTTTACCTCAGCAAGCCTTGGATTTGGCCCAGGGATTTTATTCCATTTATTTGCAAAGCTTTTGATAAGTTTGTGAATCCCTGAAGAAATGACCATATTGCAGGAAGAGGAATTTCTTAAATGTGACAGAGTTGATAAATTTCTCAGGCACAGAAAGGTTTGGAGGATGCTATTGCTATAGTCTGAGCAGTTGCCTGGCATACAGGGGGACAGCAAAATGGTTAATCCAGAGGGCTTCACAAAAATCTTTTTAAACAATTTATGCCCCACACATTCGAATGGCTGCACAATTACTGTCAGATTCTGTACTGATATGCAGTACAGGGACAAAAATGTGAATAAGTTAAGCAGCAGTATCCTTCCAGACACTTCCAGATCCATAAGACTAACAATATATAATGCCATCACTTTGGAAGCCATACAATCAAGAAATCTAATTTTGCTTAGTTACTGTTTGAACTTCGTTGCTGAAAAAAAATAAAATTCAGATTCAGATAGAAAAATAGGGCCGCCAATTGGCTAAGACTTAGTTCTGGACTATTCCTGTCAAGAGTAATCCAGAAAAAAGCAGAAAAATAAAAACAAGTAAAGGGTAATGACAATTTTCATAAGCAAACTAGGAACAGCTGCTCCAAGGTCAGTAACTGGAAAAATTATGTAAATGATCCTGCATAAGCTGGGTAAAGTGTCACTGCTAAAACAAATCAGTCCAGATTTGAACCATTGTGTGGCTCTACATCAGTACTAATTAAGGCAGCAGATGATGTTTAAAGAGCCTGGACAAAGGATATTATTATGTTACGAGCTGTATTGATTTTTACAAGGCTTGTTTGATTGACTGACTGATACTATCAAGTAATTAGCTTTAATCTTGGGCTACAATAACCAGAAGAAATCCTGAATCAGTATATATTTGATCTTTGATAGTATTTTACTGATAGGAAAGTGCTTAAATAAGGCAGAACACTCGTTTCCTTTGAAAAGCCAGGGTTACACAAACGCCCTGTGCACGTTGGCACACTCAGGAGGTGCCTGGGATGCAAACAGATTTTGGTCACTTAGACAGCAGTCAACCTGATAAGTGATTCCAGCACAGGAATTCTTCATAATTGCTTTAATGTTTTGGCATATCCAATTTTTAAAAAGTGTATGTGTAAAACAGTATGCAAACCCAGAGGTGTTCTGTTGGTGTTGGTTTTTGTTTGGTTTTGGGGTTTTTTCTTTGTTTTTTGTTTGGTTTTTTCATTAGTTTTGAGGGTTTTTTTTGGTTGGTTGGCTGGCTGTTTTTTTTTTTAAGATGTACTTTTCCTACAAGACAGGCACAAGGTACAGAGATGGGAAAGATGCTCAGCCTGCTTGCCCTACTGACAAAGCCAGGGCATTACAAGACTATTTACAATCTACAAATTCATTATCCAGGAGAAAACCAGACCTATGGTGGTGTCAGGAACCTGGCCTTTCGAGACCCTCCAGTGCATTTCTGATCCCAAATCCCTAGCTGACTCTTTGATACTTTGAGAGGAAACTCCATGTGGCCAGAAGACCAGGTTACAGACATTTGGAATGTCCTCTC
This sequence comes from Heliangelus exortis, assembly GCF_036169615.1. Lineage (NCBI taxonomy): Eukaryota > Metazoa > Chordata > Aves > Apodiformes > Trochilidae > Heliangelus > Heliangelus exortis. Next base: position 13,267,216 of record NC_092433.1, read on the forward strand.
CTAGGACAACTAAGCAAGATCTTCTTGTTCTATCTTTATCAGCTCTAGCACTTTTATCTCTATTTCAAATATTGCCTAATTTCAGATGAAGTCTGTAACATTCCATATTTTGATCTTCAAGTTTCCCAGGACACTGGTTGGTTTTCACATACATACTTTCCTTTGCTCAGTGTGCTGGGCTCATTTGGCATCCTCAAACACCACCTCCCATCCTTCACACATTTCCTCTCACCCCCCTGTCCTCCAGATCCTACATGATTCAGCTCCATACTCATGAAGGTCTCTACTTTCCCCCACTAATGGTCCTTTTTTTTTTTATGTACAGATATTGCCCATTTGTACATAGAGTTTTCCCCTCTTCCTCAGCAAAGCTCCTCTGCTTAAAGCCATCTACTTAGACCCCTTTCCATCTCAACCAATAAAGCCACCAATTTGGGACTGAGAAACCACGGGCAAAAAACCATCACTGAATTTGTTGCTCCAGCTTCTCCATCTCCTATCACCGTGTCAGCTTCCTGTGTGATAAGCTGCACGTGGCTGCAGCCCTCTCAACACACTTGCTTGTAAAGCATCTGTCAAATCCTCAGTTGCATGCAAGTGATAAATAACACCATTGGAGATCACCAGAGCAGATGTGCTGTGATTTTTACAATAGGCAGCCTCACTGAATTAAAACCAAGCATACTGTAGAAGATACCTAATTGGATGAGAAACAGAACAGTATTTCTGCATAGTGCTAGTTACTAACTTACAGAATACCCAAGATGAAATATAATTTTCTTTCATTAGAATAATTTTATATTCATAGCATTTAAGCAGTTTGAAAATCAGAGGTAGTGTGAGCAAGTTACAGCTCAACTTATCTCTGTAGTGTTAAGTGTAAAATCTAGTTCTTGGTCACCTGTGTGGGTGGTGGTGAAACAAAGGAAGTTTTCCTGTTAAATCTCTTTTTTCTTTTTCCTTTTTAAAAATTTTATTTTATTTTTATTGATTTGCAGATCTTTGCTCGCAGTACTAATTCTCAGTTTCTTTTCTAGTGACACATTTTGTGCACTGATATTTATTGTGGTTTTGGCTGTATATTTGTGTGTATGCCCCAAGCCTGCAGCTCTTATCAAGAGAGTGATCCAGTTTTTCAAAGCTGCAGGTCCTATTTTTTTCTGGTTCAACACATCCCTGCTCTGGAAGCTTCTGGGTTTCCCTGACTCCTAAGAATTTACAAACTACGACAAAGTTCCAGGAAAAAGATAAATGTCTGTATATGCAACAGAAAAGCCAGAGCTGCTCTGATCAAATAATGCTGTCAGCTCTCTAGAAACCTGTATTACTTTAGATTAAAACAACATAACCTGATGCATGCAGGTAGGCATTTACCACCACTTTGGACTCCAGAACAAAGCTTCCACCCCAAGAGGAGAGCTGCTGAGAGCCAGGTGGCCTTCAGAGCCAAGGATAAAACTTGGTTCAGCCTTACTCCAGCCAAGCTCATTCCCTCATACGATCAAATGGGAGATTTTCCATTCCTTTCAAAAATAACATTACAAACAAAACCTCCCAGCAATCAGGTTTGGAAAACTTGACTCCATTTGAAAGGAACATTTTATTTCTTCTTTTTAAAGGGAATTTTTTTAACCTGGTGCTGTTTTCAGTCATTCTTAAGATGATGAGGCATATTGAAGGAAAGTTTAAGAAAATAAAGTAGGCTCTTCCTTAATGTAACTGATAAATGTCAAACTAGCTCTGCATGGGAAAACACCATTGGTGTTGGATATGGGGGAATGGGGAGGACAAGGCAAAACAGAAGGCAGCACTGAAAATTGTCAAGCTGGTGAGACAAATACCAAATTCTTCCTGTTTGATTTTGTTAATTTTGTTCCTGGCTGGGTTTTTTGTTTGTTGGTTTTGTTGTGATTTTTTTTTTTTTTTTTTTTTTTTTTGTTAAAAAGGACTTGAATTGGATCAAGGCTTCCACCCCACGTGAACAGGGCATATTCAGAAATAGGTACTCTGTATTCTCAGAGATTTCCTTCCCTTTCTCACTCACACTGTTTTCTTTGCTAAACCAAGATAAAGCACCCACACAGCTTCCTACAATAACTCTCCTTCTCCTTCCGATGGGATAACAGTTAAGCTAATGGGATAACCTTAGGAAGCAGAAATCTGACACAAACAAGCCAGCAGGTACTTAACCAAGCAGATTGCTCTGAAACAGAAATAATGCCACATATTTCCCAGAACATCATAAGCCTCCATCCATAGTACCAAAAAAACTACCGAAGACCTGATTCTCAAACCAGTTTTTAGTCTGAAAATAGAGGCTGCAGAGAAACCATGAAATTTAAGGACATGCTGATTTGGATTTTTTATGGAAAATGCTCAGACAATAACATTGTACAGCAAATAAATGGAAAAACACAAAAACTGAGATAATTTAATATAAAATTAAACCAGGAAAGACAAGGTTAAATTTGTGCAAAATTAATATATTACCTACTCAGCAGCACATGTTAAATCCCATTTTGAGAATGATAGCCAAATTATTCCTTCTAGGAGTGAAATCCCATCCTCACTGAAATCAATAGCTGTATTACCAGAGCTTCACTATCATCTCAGTCTTTATGACTGCCAGCTCTTTGGCCAATGAAACAAAATTTCAAAGAAAGAACACTATCTTCAAAGGATCTTTATTCACTCTAATATACAGGCAGATATACCAAGAAAATTTTTTACTATTATGACAGACCTGATGTTCATTTTCTGGTCATATAAAACCAGCAGATGCCTTACTAGGAAAAATGGGAAAGACAGGAAGGATAATGATAGCATAACAATGTTGTTTAGAAGGGGAAAATGTATTCAAGTGGGTTTGGGGAGTTTTCTTTTATCTGCTTTGCTGGAAAGAACAGCCAATATTTGATAACTGTGTCTGTTATTTTTCATCATAAAATAACTAAGAAAAACTACAGATAAAATTGAAGATTTTTGGATAGGCTTTCAAATTCCAGCTGTTGGACTGACTCTGAATTTAGAAGCAGCTGTAACTCAGCACCTCTGCAGGAGTTCACCACTGCCTATGTCTGCCCCCCTGGAATGATTTATATGCAGGAGCAGAGACTGGAATGAGAAACAGCAGATGCTACCTAAGACCATGCAAGTCACATGCTAAGGAACTGTGAAAGTGCAATTGTAAAGGCAGATATTGTGAATTACCAGCAGATACTGCAGCTTCTTCAGCCCTGCCTGGGGTGGATGCTCCCAGGGGGCAACTGCAGTGCCCTGATGTCCCCTGTGGGTTGCCCACCACCTCCTATGATTTATTATGTTCCTGTCTAAGCCATGTCAAGGACAGGTCTATCTAACTAGTCTGAAGCTAATCTAGGTCTTATGCAAGCTACACAAGTGACTACAATAGAGACGTATCCGGAGAAACTGCTTCTCTTAAGCCAGAAAACCACGAACTACTTTTGTGTTTTTCCTATTTCAGCTGCTATTGTCTCGTTCCTCCAGTCGGGTCAGTTACAAAGCTGTGCTCTGTAGCTGAATGTTACTCTGTGACATCTGTTTTAACAGTAGCTACCACACAAGTCAGCAACATTTCATCTTATCTTATGGTGTCTTGAAAAAGCACAAAACCTTCTGAACACAAGGGCAAAGCAAAAGCAATTCATATTCTTACAGCCTGATGAAATTCCAAAAGGGCTTCCCCACATCCCGTGTCTGCTGAAGGACACAGCTAGCTTGGTTTCCATCTTCAGCAGGATGCTGATGTGGATATTTTTATCATAGAAAATCTACCAGCAATTTTCTTCTTATCATTCTTTTCTTTATAAATAAAACTTACCATTAAAGAGTATTTTAGATAATTAGAGTAGAAAGGCTCTTATTTAAGCAACGGGACATGCTCTGATAATTCAAATAGCACTAAGAATCTAGTCAACATTAATAATACTGACAGTCAGCATCCATTCAAGGCAGCAATTAAAATAATGCTATCTCCTGAGTTTTAAGAACCATTTGCTTAACAGGAAGGGACTTTATATATACCCTGGTACACAGATGGTACTTATGAAAGAAACAGACTCAAATACTTTTCAGAAACATTCAGAATGCAACTGGCAATTTTAATGTCTCTATTGCCAAGAGAACTGTGTGCACCTGAAGACCAATTATCAAAACACATGACTATCAGAACACAATTACACCTAGAATTTACAGTAATAAAGTCAAACTATTTCTTGAAGAATTTCATTACAGGCCAGAGGAAAATTTTGAATTGGAGTGCAGAGCCCTGCGGCCCTGCACCTCTGCTGTGGGCAAAAGGAGCACAAAAAGGGACGCTCTGAAGTGTTGCCAGCAGCACAAAGAGGAGGGTGATGACCCTCCTGAGCATTCCTCAACGCCAGTCTCACTTTTGCTCACCAGAAGCAAAAGAGGCCTCAGCAATGTGCAAAGAAGAGGTGAGACAGGCAGGGCTCAGCAGTTTGGGGCAGCACAGGAGGTGAGGAGTATATTGCCTCTGAACCAGCCAAGGACTGAGAAACGATGCAGTCTGTGAAAGCAGCATAAAAACATCTAAGCTGATGCAGCAGATTGATTCACATTTAACTATATACACTAAAGGCTTAGATTTGCAGCTATTCACTATCCTTACCAAAATCAAAGTGGAGAGATATGTAAGACTGACTTCAGGGACCTGAACAGCGGGCCATTACATTTTGACACTAAAGCTTCAGTTTCAGATATAAAAGGCAACCTACTCTCAACATGAAACCCGAACAGAGTATTTACATTTACTGTATGCACCTGTGCACTGGCAGAAATCAAATGTTTGTAATGTAAATGCTTCCATTCTCATCTCTGGATCATATCCAGGAGCAACTGAAGGTTGTGACTACCTGGGGACATTTGAATGGTCCCTGCTAAATTAACTCTCAGCTTCACCCCATGTTCTTACAGACAACTGCCTACAGCACAGTTGCAATCACTAGCCATTTCTGCAGTTTCATAGCTAAGTAAGATTCATGGAAACTGGCTCTGGAAAGAAAATGAAGTGTGCTTGCAGAGAGTCAGTAATCAGGCCAGCTGGTTCTGTCACTGCAGTGTGAGTTCCTCCTCTGAAACTGCTCCTTCTCACTGTTCAGAAGTCCTAAATCTACACCTGCACAGGCACAGCACAGATAGGTAGAGTGAGTGGAAAAAGGTCATTTACAGCACAAAGAAGATCTTATGTACTTTAACAACTTAAAATATCACTTTTCCAAGAAAAAAATTAACCTCATTCATTGCTGGCAGATGTAGTGAGCGTTCAGAGAGATTAAAATAATTTTGTGGATAATTTATTTTTTTTTTTTCACCCTGAACTCTGGGTTTCTCTGCCAGCACATCTGAGAATTATGATTAGCTCAGCAAAATGGCATTTTGCCTCCTCCCCTATCCAGCCTCAATACCATGTCAGATTTTACAGTAACCTGGTGGATATCAGAAGTGGACATCAGAATGAGAGCAAAGCAATTGGAAACACCAAGACTTCAAAGAATCATCACAGATAAATGGAAAATTAAGCCAAATAGGTGCATGTTAGCAATTCTTAATGCTGGAAAAAAAGCAAAGAATAAAATAATCACAAGTAGCCACTGCACACTGGAACTTGTCAGATTTCTTCACACCCTTCTGCCAACTGACTGCTCATCCTTAGATGCAAAGCACTGAGAGTGAAACATGCAGATTTTCAAATAAATAATGGAAATGTGATTGAGCCATGGTATAGTAAGGGGAGTAAAATAGAATCTGGGAACATACATATGCAATAAGGAATATTAAAAAGTTTCTCAGGCACTGCAGTATGACAATGCACTCTGATGATTATCTTTATTAGATAGCACTGGATAAAGAGCCTATTCATTAAAAATTAATGGGACAGTACTTCCATCCATACATTACACATATCCATAAAGTGGATGTGGACAGCTAAATGTTAAATCTGTTGGAAATAACTGCAAGTGAAGTAAGAGAGTATTTCATCAAATAATACGAATCATGTAATAAGAAGGCCATACAACAAAATGAGAAGATAAAAAGATGAACTCATTGTATGAGCCTGTAAAATCAAAAGAGGAGATTAGATAAACTACAATAAACCAAAACTTTTCTCTGAAATGGAAAAATTATTCCCGGGAAGTGTACAACAGCAAATAAAAGAACCTTATTAAAGAATGACACTGGAGAGTGGTGAATACAATGACAAATAGCAGAGAGATGTTTGATTGCAAAACAGCAGAGCTATTCATAAAAGAAAACAATTTTATTGTGCCTTTTGATGAAAGCTCAACAATGTGGTGCATTAATATTACTGAGAAAGAATCGGGTATCAAAACAGGCAGATAAACATTTTTTATTCAATTACAAAATGAAAATTCCATTTATACTACATTTTCTAATTAAACATTTTTTTAGAGCAATTTAAAATATATGTTTCATTTTTCTAAAATTTCCTAAATTTGCCTGTGCCAAATTCCATGGTTTTGGATTAAAAGCACTACTGAGAATATTCATATCTGCCAGAATGATTATTTCTAAGGTTTGTAGAACGTTTTGGTGTGGACTTCAACTATCAGAAATAAACAATATCCATACTATTTGATCTGTACAGTCCTTGAAAAACATGCCTTTTAGAATATTTACAATTCCACATATCTATATAGCAAGATACTGTCTGAAATGATTTTGCCACTACATAATTCCTTCACAGTGCACCAAGAATTAATGTTGCTTCATAGTGGTGATGAAGACGAAGAAACAGAACTTAAAAGAAAAAATCTTCAGCTCAGATACAGATGTATTTTCAGAAACACTGTGTTAAATCCTAATATTACCAAGACTTATTCACAAGGCACAAAGTTAAGCATATTCAAACAATTCTATCTTTGCAAATCAAAATTTCAACAGGGAAAACATAGAGAGGACCTCTCTGCTTACCTATGAAAATTAACATCCTGGTTTAGGAACACAACAAATACAGATCCATGTAATTTAAGAGCATGTACAAGAACTGAAAGAACTGCAAAAGTTGGCATAAGGCCAGATTTAAAATTCAACCAGGGTGGGTCACAGGAACACTGTTACTTATACTAAGAATGCCATTAGAAAATACACCTCAACCATGCAAAACTTCATTCATTTCTATTAAACTGAAACAAAATTCTGAACCTGCACCCCTAAGAACTACCAGGCTGACAGTGACAGCAGAACAACTTCCCATGTCATCTCCGGATGACAGGCACTGGCATTTCTGAGTCTCTGTGAATGTCTGTGCTTTGTGTTTCCAGGACATTCCTGCCTTTTAATTATCACATTGCACTGCAATTCAAGTCACCCTAAAATCAGATTGGTCCCCTTTAGTGGAGCTTGACTCCCAGGACTGAGTCTCAGCCACGGATCCCACCATTTTGCTGTTTGCAGACATCTTCCTAATAAAGCTGTGTGCTGCACATCTGCTTTTTGACTTATTTATTTTCAGGGTTTGTTTGATACTTTGATATTTCAAATATAGTTCCCTCAGACAACTGACAACCTTTTCATTTTATCATCTTCTAGTGATGGTCCTTTTAGAAGAAGACGACATAGAGAAAAACTAATACAAAGACAACTTGAGAAGCAAGTTTTTGTTTGGGGTAGGAAAGACCCCTAACATTTATACCTCTGTAACATGTCCATTCCATGTCTCAAAATCCTTATGGATTATAAATGTGGAAAATGCAAACAGAAAAGGAATTATTCACCACATTATTAAACATGACAAAAAGCCTCTGAATTGAAGCTTAAAACAGGCTATTTAAGATTCCAGCAATCCCTAGGACTTTGGCAACAAAAATGTTCAAAAGCCTTTTATAGTTGCTGTCAGATTTATGTAAAGCATTTGAAATTCCTGTGAACTTATTTATATAACAACCTAAAACTTGAAGCCAACTTGAAAGTCTTTCTATTCTAATTATTCAGAATTGGAAGTGCTGTACAGAAAATACGCAATGTTCTTGATCATCTTCTGAAATGGTGGCTAGCAAACATTGACTTTAGGTGAACATTTTATGGAATGGCAGTTATTGCAGATGAGCTGCATCATTCCATACAAAAATCACTGGCTGAGAATGTTCCTGTTTTCTGCTCAGAAACAACAGGGGAGATCACCATATGCTACATTCAATGACTGCTCACATTCTGCCCCACTCATCTAGTATAATTCTTTCGGGGGAAATGCTGCATTATATAAAAATAAAATAGATGTTTCCATACTTTTTCAAAAATATAGCACTAGAATACCCTCTGGAGTCAAGTTTAGGACTGACTGCAAGATCTTATTGGGAGCTGGGGCCCAGCTGACCTGGATGCAAGTCACTCATAAAACCATTTGGCCTATAACCCACGTGAGCACTCTGCCATCACTCTGAGTCACTCCTTCAGTTCCAAAAGGGAATGCAGCATGAGCTCTAAATGCATCTAGCACCCACCCCATCACATCCAGACCTTGGTTTGGGGGTCACCATGGGATAGGCAGCAGAACGTGACCTAATTGGGCCTAAATGACAAAGTAAGAGCTGCTTTGTAGTAAAATAGTCCCCACTGCAAGAAGTCTTTCAAGCTTTACCCTTGAAGATTATTCGAACATGTTTTCCCTTTCAAAAGCTCTCAATGCCATTTTCTTGCTTCCCAACTTCCAGTTTTCCTGTCCCTACCAACTTATTATGTCAATGAGGTCACTCAGGTCTCTCCTTTTTCATCTACCAACTTTAATCCTCCTTCACCCTATCCATCAGTGCTTCCCAACTAGCCAGGCAGTGCATAGGTTCAAACACAGACTTGTCAAACAGAATTTTAATTGGCTCAAATGTCTTTCTATAGATACAGTGCCATGGTGTTTGCACCTACAGGAAACCAGGGCTCTAAGATGAAATAAATACAAACTCTAGAACATTGACACTTCGTATAAATATTAGCAAATCACAAAAACAACAAAAGGGTATTTTTCTGCATTAGATGGGATGCAAATTATCTTTTAAATCTATTGTGACACTGAGCAAACTGTTTCATCCCTACATCCCTAGAATCTCTCAAAGCACACATGATGGAACTTCCATGGGACTGCAGAAATCTTCTCATAAACAAGTAGTCCCTCATGATTTGCATTTCTTTTATTACTACACTACTAATTTTTTACTAGTTTATATTAAATATTCAAAACAGGGGAAAATTCTTAACTCTAATGTGAATGGAAGCAATAGTACACGAGTCCACAATTCATTTATCAAATTTTTGCCATGCTACTCAAGAATCAGAATTGCAGTTGAAGTACACCTAAAGAAATCCACATATACAAGACTGCAAGTAATAAGTATGCTAACCTGTTTTGGTTGGGCTTCTTTTGTTTGGTTGGTTTTGTGTTGCTTTATTTTATTGTGCTGATAGTTTAGCACCTTTGGATTGTTATAAGCCAATGCAGCTTCTCTCTCTGCCTGTGCTTCTTTCATATAGGATTATTCCATATACATTCTGACTGTGGGATTTTTGTGGATTAAGACAGAAGCCAGCAGCATTCTTTATTCGCTGCCCTTGGCATTAAAACACCACTTTGATTGCTTTCCTTTTTTTCTACTTAATCATGTTTTAGACAGACAGAATCCAGATTTAACTCAACCAGCCTCTCCTTTGCCATTTTCCCTCTAGCTATGAGAGTTATAGACAGAGGTTACAAAGAGCAAGGAAAAAGTAATTTAATATTTAGCTCAATGATGCCTGTGGAAGAATCCTGGGAACCCGTGCTGAGATGCCAGTGAATTGCCATTGACTTCTGATGCAAAAATGGTGACATAAAGGGGTAAAATGTTCAAAAAGTCTTTAAGATTCTATTAACTATCAGAAATAATACACTAATATCTCTAATATGAGCACGGAGAGGGTGATTAGGCTATGGAATGGACTGCCCGGTGAGGTGGTAGATTCTCCGTCCCTGGAGACACTTAAAAAAAGACTGGATGTGGCACTCAGTGCCATGGTCTAGCAACTGCTCCAGTGGGTCAAGGGTTGGACTAGATGATCTCTGAGGTCCCTTCCAACCCGGCTAATTCTATGATTCTATGATTCTATCCTTAAGACATGCACTATGCACTGCAAGCTCTGGGTCAATCTCATCCAGAAAATGCCAGTACAGATCCTCCTGAACATTAAAGTGGAAAACCTGTCCCCACAGGGAGCATAATACAAAGAAGCACCTAAAATTCCCCTTGTGTTGTTTTGATCTCCAGCTTGTGAGAGATTTCTTCTATGGGCAGGTGTCAGTACCCCTACATGGCCAAAGCAAACTCCAGTGCTATGTCCTACAGTAAATCCCATTGCCCAGGGACCAACAAGTTCTCAAAATGAACTGGAACACCTTTCATCAGCCACACAACTTTTCAATGAAAACCCTAAGACAAACCAAAAGGACAGGGGTAGATGCATCTCATTCTTCTTTGCAAAAGATGTATTTTTCATTCTGTCAGAAACAATATTCAGTGACACTTACTGCCCCAGACAGGCATGACCTTCCTAAGCATGCTGATCCACACAATAACTTTGTACTTGCTTCTAAGAAGAGCTGTTTCCATGCTTTTTGATCAGGAATGATTTACTTTGGAGGATTGTATGACACTGAAATTGTTAATAGCATACAGAGCTTTTCACCTGGAGGTCAGTGTCTCCAATTTCAACCCAGCTTATTTAGCTTGATCTCTCACCATGCTCTATGCTTTGCTGTCCTCAGCTCCTGCAGACACCCAGAGCTGCTCAGGGCACTTGGTAGGGAACACGAGCACTCAGCTCCTGGGAGAAGCAGGCTCCTGCTGACTAAAAGCTGCTATGTGCTGCACAGAGACCCTGCAGGGCTGTTCTCAGGTTTACCTGTATTACATTAATAAAAAAACAGTTTCCCAATTTGTTGAGTGAAATTATGGAGCCAGATGCAACATTCCAGGTATGCACAAGGCCATAATCACTTTTGCAGCCCAGAAGAACCTGTTCACAGCACAGCAGCACATGGTGTGCTCCAGACAAAGGCTGATGATGCCCATGATTAGACACAGAGTAAGTTCCCCAGTAACACAAATTCAGGGCTTTTTACAAACGTACAGTTTCTTTTTCATATTAAAAAAAAGGATAATAACATCCTCTGAATAAACTAATGGTAGCCAGGAGTTAGTTGTATGAATGTATATATTCAGACTAATTTTTTCCCCAGGAAATAATGAGCTGAATAAGATTCTAACAAATCTAGGCACGGGTACAGTGATGGAAAAAGTTACCACCTTGTTTGCATTTACCTGAGTAACCTATTTTGGAATGTTTGTATTATGAGTCTGGAAAAATATTGCAAGTCCCCAGGATCAAAATTAACTAAAGTTATGTATCACAGCTGAATTGTTACATATCAGTATGACAAGTATCAGTTACAGATAACACCTCTTAGAATCATGTAATCATTAGAATCAGACAGAAAAAAAATATGTATTTTCTCTCGAAGAAGCTTTAATCTTTCTAAAGGAAAACAAATAACAGGTATTTGTCCATGGGAACTGCTTAAGTCATCTGAAAAGCCAGTATGTTTCCTTTTGACTGAGGCTAAAGTTGCATGGAACTGCAAGTCAAAATTTAAATTCTGCCTATGAAATGGGATCTCATTTCTGTCTTTTAATCTCAAAAACTGGAATTAAAGTACTTTGTACATCAAAATGAAATTAGTTCATGATAGTCTCTTATATTTGTTATAAGGAAGAAGCCTTTAGAGCAAATAAATATTTTCTGGTAAACAGACAATGTGTTTGGACAAACAGTCTTGTTGTGAAAGTATCTTCCACAGATAATTCAATCTGCTCTAAAAGAACAGGGAGAGGGGAGAGTCCATATGTTTGTTTCAGCTTGGAAGAGGCAGCTGCTCCTCAGCTTTTTATTTTATTCTCTCCTCTATCATATATACCCACAGTAGAGATGCCAGCACTGAACCATCAAAGAACAGTCAGCATTCACCAGCCCAGTGTTCCTGTACAACAAAGATGCAAGCCTGTGCAGGCCTGAGGATTTGGCAGGATTTGCCTGAAAAAGACTCTCAGCATCCAGAAATAAAATTTATGAAAAAAAAACCTGATTTCATAATTGCATTTTTAAATAGAGAAATATAAAATAGATTTATTATGAAGCTACACATACCAGAAAACACAAAACTAAGTATAAAATCCCTACCAGTTTATCAATTCTAGGCCCACAACTACGATATTTAAGAACTTTCTGCTTGCTGATATATATTCTGCTAGCTGTCACATTGTATTTCTAAATTGTTAGAAAAAATACCTTACCTATTGGCCCCTGAGGCATTCATTTTTCCCTGGACTTTATAAAAACTGGAACACGTTTCCGTGATATTTCTTTTACAATAGGAGGCCTGTTAAAAACAGCATCATGAATATTCTAGTTATGACAGATATGAAAGGACATAATATCCAGGAAACAGTTCTTTCTTAACATATTCATGAAGAGGTCCATGTCAATCACAGCTAGTGAATTGAATAAAAAAATAATACTATGAGCCTTGGGAGGATACAACTGAGTTTTACATGCTGGAGATACAAAGACTGAAGTGAGAGCGGGTTCCACTAACAAGATGCCTGGCCTGAAGTGCCTTTGTGAAATTATTCAGAAACCTGCCATTAATGGTACTTTGGGCTGCAACCATCTCCTCCGTGTGGCTCTGTGTGGGTCCGTGGGTTATTGCCACACAGATAATGGAGTCTCTCAGCTGGTGCTCTAAAGGAACAATGTCTCCAATCGTCCCTTCATCTTGGAGTTTCAAAACAATGTATTTGCACCCCTGCTTCTTTTGAACATCAAAAAATTTACATCTTGAAATAGTCTGGAAAGAAGAAATAAATTGCCAAATGCCTTAAAGCAGGAGAAGAACTTACAAGGCTGCAAATACATATTTTAAAGTGTAAAAGCAGCATTATTTAGTATTTACACTGTCGTCAGCTTCTTTGGTGGTATATGCACAGATAATTAAACTTTTACATTAAACTAGTTTTCTGCACCTTTGCTACAATTAAAGGACATAAAAAGTCTTGTATTTAAAATATATAACTTAAAAACATGCAAAATATAATCAAACCTTACTTGAATTTTTAACATCTATTGAGGCTAATTCCAAATGTTCTCATATTCACAACACAACAGCACTCTGAAAAAAAGCCAGTTTACTGGTTCTCATACAAGTGCACGTCTTACACTACACGTGCTTTTCCTAAGCAAGCCCTATAGGACAGCACTTCCTGCAGGGACATTAAAAACCAGTTACAAAAGCTGTGTCCATTTTTACAGCTGTCATATTTACATTAATATAATTATATGTCAAAGTTATCTTCCATCAAAACAGTAAAAACTCAAATCTCAAGTATAACAGACACAACTCTTATTCAAAATGAGTGAAATAAACCAAATGCATAATTAGAATGATTGATAGCACACCATACCCTGGGTTCTCTTGCTGCCAGCTATCTCCACAGCCAGCAAATACCATTAGTGTAACCCCTGAGGTGTTCCTCTATGGCAGCCTCAGTTTCCAGCATGCTGAAAACCTCAACATGTTTTGCTTAGGAAATACACACGGGTTTCTTCTCATACAGCTTCCCACTGACACTTCAAGCACTGCCCCAGGACATATTTTATTTACTTGTCTGACTGGAGACATAGATATTCAAAAGGAACCTATCTGGGATCCATCCTGAATTTACAAGAAGCCTTATCACCAGATGACACCACAGTAAAAGAGGAAACAGAGGCAAAAGCTCAGTACAGATGTATGAAATGGCAGCAGCACTACTGCAAAACTACAGATTGGTATGGAGATATCACAAATTTATTTGGGATAAAATTAACTTTAAAGCCCACCAGCCTCACTCCAGAAAGGTCTGCTACTGCACTCAAATGTTCAGTCTGCATATGCATATGTGTGTGTGTGTGTGTGTGTGTGTGTGTGTGTGTGTGTATATGTATACAAACATATAAATCCAATCCAAAATGAAAAGGAAAATCTTCCTTGAAGATACAGATCACCTACATTTCAAACACCGGTGGTAAATTTACAACCATTTTCAAACTGAAAGAAACCATAAATTGTGTGTCTGAAATTAATTCACACACATGGAATTCTACAGCCTTGCTCCTTCATGAAGATGGAAAAAAATGTGCAGTGCTGGACAGCTCAGCACACAGGGCAATATCCCATCCTGACAGCTTTTATACATTCAGTGTATCTGATGCCAATTGAATGTGATTTCTTTCAAAAATATATGTTTCCATGCCTCAGATCCAGTGAAGAGCTGAGATTTGCCAACTTTAAATACGGGAAAAATTTAAGGTTCATAAAAATACTTTTTTTTTTTTAACAGGAAGCAAAAATAATGTGAAGCAACAGCACAGAATACATTGCAATAAAAACTGAGATGTGGGTTACTGAAACTTTCAGTCAGAAGACCAAACTGCCAAGAGACTTTTTCTTAAATGGAAGCATCTCAGACTTTTCTTTTCACCTGCTTGTGGTGGAGTAGCCTGAACTGCCAACAGAAATATCACAGCACATTTTGTACTCCATTTGCAAATGCCGGTGGAACGCTAAATTAAAAAAAAACAAAAAAATCCAAAAAACCCTAACAACTTGTGTCTGGCACACATAGAGTGGCCATAGCTACTAGAGGTAATATCTGGCAGAGCAGCACATTTATTATGTTGAAATATTCATCCTGTTGAAACCACAACAATTATTCATCTGAATAATATTAAAAACATTGCTGATTGAAGCTGAGCCCTGTTTTCAGACCATTCTTATATTTGTAGTAAAATAAATATACAAGTATTCTCAGCCGCAGAGGTCAGATTTAATCACATTTAAAAGTTTTAATTCGTGCAAGTATGGCATCAGCATGTTCTAACATGAAAACTGCAAGAATAATGTGGAACCATTGTTTGAAACCAAAATGCAACAGAACTGAAAAGCGAAAGGCTGAATTTCCTATGCACAGAAGCTATGTATTCCATACTTTTCCACTGGGAGTCTAAGTTGCTTCACCTTTGGTAAACTTGATTCGTTAGTGAATTAATTGACAGTTGCTTTCCACTCTGTTTTCTCATTCTATTTTGTACAGACAAACTATAGCACATGATTAATTACAAAAGAAAAGCAGGAATCACTTTTCCAGCAATGTGACGTTTCAGACTCTCCTGCCTTCAGGAAAGGAATCCTGCTGCTCACAGAGAAGTTTTCTAGAGCTCCCCTTGCAGTGTTTCAAGCACATTCATCTGCACTTCTCTCTCAAGAGGTTTTGGCTGACATTCAAGGTTAATACAGGTTATTTTTTAATTTATGCCTTACAAACTGACCCCTTAAATGCACAAAGTCAGAGCCCAGTACTGGTCAGTACACAAAACATTTATCAAGTAGGAAATCAGAAAATATATGGAGGAAACTTTACAGACCTGCAGCATGAAGTCCAGGTCCAAAAGAAAGCTATCTCAGGCTTGAAACCTTCCAAAGAATTCTTTGATCGATAGTGCAAAATTAAGATACTTCATTTTGCTGTCAATATAATTAGTATGACCTCCACTTAAGTGACCAGATTATCTATGGTCTCACAGCTCACCAGAGCTAATGGGAAACTTAACATGTTGCAGTACCAAAGCTATAAAGGAAGAGGGCTGGCTAGAGCCCTGTGACAGGCTATTTATCACCTTCCTCAGCACTAATGGCAGGAGTTCATAATGATTAAGAAGATACATTCTGTCTGGGGTTGAAGTTGAGGTGGTTA
The DNA here is from genome assembly GCF_036169615.1 of Heliangelus exortis. Classification (NCBI taxonomy): domain Eukaryota; kingdom Metazoa; phylum Chordata; class Aves; order Apodiformes; family Trochilidae; genus Heliangelus; species Heliangelus exortis. The sequence goes on from NC_092433.1 coordinate 13,283,091, forward strand.
AACTTTCCTTTTCAAATCTGTTTGCAATAGATTTCCAGGACTCTCATACAAACAGCTACTTGAACAGCAGGCCAAAAAGAAGTCCCTTAACCAAAACCTGAACTTGAATGCCTTCATAAAAAAAAAATAAATTATTTACCTTGACCCTTCATACAAGAAAAAAAACAGATGCAGTTAACAGGACCCTTCAGCTAAAGCTGTTAAAATGCAGACATCGACCATCATTTGGGGGCAGTTGGGAAAACAAGAGTAATAAAATCAGTATTCTGATCTTTTGCACTGAACTTTCTATGTAAAAAAAAACCAGCCAGACACAAGCAAAATTCTATTGAGATGTCCAACTATGTTGTTTGCCAAGATCCTCAGATTCTCAAATTGTAATGGCCATAATTTACATGGCTTTTTGACTTCCCAGTCTTTTTTTTTTTTTATATAAAAAAAGCTTTATTCAAAAGGAAGCCCAGCCTACAGCTACCATAGACTGCAAAAACCAAAGACCCTAAATCTTTGTAACACACAAACAAGTGTTATTTATATTAGCTACTGTGTAGACACAAGGATGAGGCATTAAATTAGTATATGTATCATTTAATATTATTTACTAAGCCAATAAGAAAAAATGATGGATAATACAGGGAATGTGCATTTTCCTGCATCCTGTAGCCTGCAGTCAATTTTTTACTAAAATGACAATGTCAGACAACAGCATCTCTGGGACCAGTTCCATAACTATACAAGAAGTTATAAAGGTGAAGGAATCACTCATAAAAGCTTTCCTTCTATCACAACATCCTTCTTTTGCTGACAGGATTTTCTGAACTAAGTAATGATTTATTGCCACAAAGCACTAAATATTCATCTGAAAAAAAAAATCTATTCACTTTTGAGAATAACATTATCTGTTTTATCAGAAACATTAATCTAAAATGGTTTTTTATTAGTATTCTAACACCCTACTTACACCCCTTCAAAATCCATTCCTCCATATACTTTTTCTAATTCAGAAATTATCCTGCTTTTGGGATAATACTCCACAATCTCATCACACTTCCATTCAGTATCTCACTGCTGACCTTCTTTGGGTCAAATCCTAAACCATAACAAGTTAAATCAGTGCCTTTCTTCTATATAAACGACATTTGGATCTTAATAAACCTTAAGTTCTTCTGGCTTCCCCATCAACAGCTGTGAACTTTATTTACATTTTTTATTGTTGCCTTGCTTCATGCTCAACTTCTCTCTGAAAAACCTCCAAAACTGAGAGAAGATGATGAGACTGAGCAAGATCCCATGCTGGGGCAAAGAAAAAGTGAGGCTTGTACTTTAAGAGGAACTGAATTCAATGTATTATTGTGACAACTTCCAGAAGTAACAAGTAAAAGCAAATTGTCCCTCCAATTTTCAGATGGAATTTACTCAGGTAAGAAACCACAACAGAGGAGCCTGCAAGCCTGTCAATGACCCAGAAACATAGGTCCCAGCAGCAAGTCAGAAAAACTATTTTCAAAAATTACTTTGAGGCCCACAGTTAAATTAAGTTTTAAAACCATCAACATTTGAAAAGAGAAATGGCCATATATATATGTTGTTTGGCTGACATTTTTTATGCCTAAAGTTTGGCACACAAGAGAAGGCTATGTAATACTTTATAAAATTCAAAGAAACATGGTGAATTTCATATTTATGCATATAAAGTTAAAAATAACTTGCAAGTAGAATGTGAAGAAATCTCATCTTTTTTACAAAATAACTTAGAGAAATGAAGTAGCAGATGTATTAAAAGATCAAATAATAACACATAACTGACAGAACATTTTGTAATTCCATTTCCCAAATCAGGTATAAAACTTCACTTTGTGCTTTCTCAGGGAACATCAAGGAGCAGAGAGTGAAAATATAAAGGACAAAGCATTGAATAAATGAAATTAAACAAACCAGTGCATTGTGTGTGATGCAGACTCACTCCTTATCTTTACAGCTGACATTCAGCACTGGCAGGGAGCGAGTATCTTGAACAGAAATGAGCCAAAGCAAACACTGCTGTATTCCTCTGAGCTTTAAATCCAGCTTTGGAAACAAACCCTGTAGGTCAAGCCCCCTCTTGGGGCAGCTTGCAGTCTCTGTGAAAGACTTGCACTGGGTGGGGTACAAACTGCAGGAGCTGCCTAGAATAAAATGGAAGAGAAAAGGTGTCCTAGGTTCATTTTCTTAATGCTAAATACTACAGGAAGTTCTAGCTTAAAGTTGTTGAGGATTACAAAACACGCAGAATAAATCTGATGGTTTTCTCTCTTTTAACTGTGTTTGTTTAAAACAAACAAACAAATCCCCCCCAAAAACAAACAAAACCCACCAACAAAAAACCCAAGAACAAAACATAAAAAAACCGTCAAAGAATACCAAATGTAGCTTCTGGAAATTTGACAAGACAGTTGAGTTGGACACCAGAAGAAACACCCCCCCAAACATATCCACTGATGAATAGTATACACTGAACCATAATTTCTTGGAGATGTAGAGTCTTCATCACTGAAGATATGGGGGAAATAAAAGGTTAAACAAAGAGCTGAGAGATAGACCATCAACATATCCCAGCACAGGCTGATACTACTCTGGGACAGCAGAGCACACTAAACTATTTCTTGAGAGACCTTCAAAACTATTTTTCTCTGATTTTAAAACTGGGGCTTTGTGGCTTTCCCCACAAAAGGCAAACCTACACAGCCCAAGAAAAAGACAGTGATATAAATATAAGTGATTTCTAGATATAAAAGAAATTGTAAGTCTGGCTGGGTAGAAGTGGAAAAAATTCATAGCCAAAAGGTTTCAAACACAGCCAAGAGGAGAGTCATATTTCCAACATTGGTTAGAATGTTTCACGTTTCTGCAAAACTCTCAGATATAGAAATAACCTGTGAAAAAGCAGCTTGCTTATTGTTCATCCCATAGACAAGAAAGGTCTTGTGTGTTACAGGATGATTTTTATGTAAAGCTGAGTCTGTCAAAAGAATGAAGCTGAGCAAAGGAGCATGGGTTCCTTCAAAGGGTCACATTTCTACTTCTCAGTGCATCAGTACATCCAGTTATGAGCAATCCAGGTGCACACAAAAGATTTCACCTCATCTTCTTTCATGAGCACCATCACAGCCAATGCCCCAACCACAGCTGCATGTCCTGCAATTGGCCTCTCCCACCATCTATTAATATGGATGGACTAAAGTTTGGGGGAACAGGTTTAAAAGTTTCTTCAAGTGGAGAAGAGTAAGGAATGGTATGTGAAAGGAAATCTCTAAGAGGTGAGAGGGTATGCATGAGGAGTTTGCATCTCTGCCTTTAAGGTGTCCATCAAACCTTCCTAGAAACTGGAGGGGACTTTTCTCTCTGCACTGCAGTTAGTGAAGCATGAGGAGTGGCGACTCCAGCCTCCACAGACAAGCATTTGTTCTGGGAGAGCAATTCCAGTGTCTTTGAGGACAGTAACAGCTTAAGTGTAAGATATTATTTCTGTATGATTCCTAGAGCCAGAGACTTGTATAAATTAGACATGTCATGAAAAATCTGAATTATGTGTTGCATAGTGCAGCAGAGGGTAATATACAGACCTTTATTATGTAATAAAACAATTGTGTGCTGGGGAGATATTTATGGCATAATCCTGTATGCCCTCATAGTACTCTTTGGAAACATATAATTTAATACACACTGTATATTTTGTCTGTGTGTGTTTACATTTAAAGTAATGCAAACTTTATTCTCTAAAATTCCAGTAATATATCTGTATAGGTTATGGCATAGCATACTGGTAAACACAACCAGCAGCCATACACTCTTGAAAAAGGGCACTTACTGTTGGGGACTCATTCTGCATATTTCTTGAACATTTTTCTTTTTAAGTCAGAGCAAGTTTCCCAAATGCTTAATGAGTAGGCTCTAAGGCTTTAATTTTCAGCCAATCCTAACTTTATTACAAAAGTTTATCAAGCTATAAACACACTACTTCACTATCCTGTCATGTTTTTATAAAGTAGTTTATAAAAGGTGACATCTGGCAAAGAGGCAGATCTATAAAAATCATGCTGGTGGATGTAGTGTCATTTTTTCTTCCATCCTCCCAGAAAGAGTAATATTATTTTGACACACACATTCATCCCCACTGTCAAGCTTCTATTTTTATAGTTAGCTTACTGCACATATCCTTAAGCTATACAAAACCTTTGGGCTAATGTAAAGAATGACATTTCTGCATATTTATTATAACACTTATTTTAGGGGTTGACTCTGCCTGATAGGATTTTTTCAAGTACAATGTCATTTTCATGACAATACGCTTTGTTCAGAAACAATAAATGAAGATGCACAATAAGTCATGAAAGGCCAAACACACACGGACAAGTTTGCAGCAGCTCAGCTTGGCAAGCCCTACAGTTGTCCTTCTTTAATATTTTATCAGATGTGTGAACTGTACGTTGGAGTTCAGTACAAACTTCAGTGTATGAAACATAATGAAACCTCTCTAGGACATTATAGAGTGTGGCAGAGTATAATTTTAATACAGTGGAGCTTTTAGCTCTGACATGTTGGGAGGTATTTCCTTTCAAAGAATTCAGATTCTTCTGTGTATGTGTTGCCAGGATATAAGCAAGTGAAATACCACTGAAATCAGAAGGCTGACGAAGGACTTTTTTTATTTATTTACAGCAAATAACTGATTAATGACTGCTATGTTATAGGCCATCTTCTAAAGAAGATACTATGAATCCAAATATATCACAGAAGGATTGCTTCATTTTATTGTGCATAATGACTTGCTCCTTCCAGTTTGCCTTCATTACAATGGGTACTTTATTATTTGAAGTCTATCATAATTCAGTTCTGCTGAAAGCTAGAACTTTCAAATATTTAGCTTTAAAGAACATTCACTGTTAATGCCCTTTTCCACTACTTAAATAAGGAATGCAAGTGTGTATTCACACCAACAAGCTCAGAAATTAGAATTATTTAAATATGTTTAAATGTGACACTGATGTGGACAAAACAAAAACCAGGAGTAGGACTCTATTAAGAGCAAGGTTATTCTGCCAAAAAAGTTCAATATTAGAACATTCCTGAGCAGAGATCATTATTGGCAATTCACTGAATGATAACTTGGGCTAGAAGTAGCATTTTGATTCTTTAACACAGCACTATAGTTGAAGTGAATGAAAAGTGAAAGACATTTTACACTGTATTTTTTTAACATTTAATTCAAAGCAATGAATCTCCCAGATCTGCCAAGATACCAACATCACCCTCTGGACTGCTCACTATAATTGTGGCACAAATCAAGACTTGTCTAAGGCTTGATTGTTCTAGGTCAGAACAATACAGATTCAGTACAGTTTTTATTCTTGTTGTCAATGTCCTTTTGCAGATACAATTAACCATAACATCCCACTTTTTAAGATCCCAGTTCCAGAGAAGCACATGAATAGTCAGATCTTTGTATCTCTATGACGCCCCTATAAGCTTTAATCACAGAATCAGGATTTTGCTCTCAATAAAGTAACTTCAGTTTGAGTCATATAAGAAAAGGTTCTCAAGTGCACTGAGCCTGGAGTTTCACCCCTAGGACACAAGTAAGGGCACGAGTCAGTAAAGCAAAAGAAACCCTCTGAGGGTGTAGAAGTAACAAAACTCTCTCACAAATCCATCCTTCACAACTGCTGCTCTACTACCTTTACATCTGTACATACAATTAAAGTGGTTAAAAACAGATCTTCAGAAATACTAAAACATATGCCTAATTGAACAGATATATATATATACACACACACAACAGATAGATAGATACTTACTTTTGGTGTCTTTTCCAAGTTGCCAGGCTACCTTCACAATATCTCATCACTATTGTTGACAAGCTCCCTTTGACCTCTGCATTATATTTAGTACAGAAATTGTAACTCTGTTTACTGTCTATATTGCATAAGCAGTTACCAGGCACTTGGAACAATCCACCACTTGCAATTATTCTGCCACAACGGGGGAAATTATCTCTGTGAAGAGAAAATCTTGAGCAGTGCCTCTATCTTTCAATATCACAGAATGCAAATCATGATGTTACATTTGGTTGTTGATGAAGGGAAAGGGGACATAAGCTCATAAATGTGAGAAGTGTTACAGGAACATTACAGAGGGCATTTTGAAAAGAGCAGACTGAAAAATACTCTGCTGAAGACTTATGTAAATATAATGCACTGGGAATGTTCTTTATAGATCTGATCTATTTTTGATTAGTTTCGTGGTATTTTGTGAGGCATTACATTGTAGTGTCATGGTAATCAAGGACTGGAAGCATTATTACCTAGAGTCAGCAATAATGAGAACAGAACCTTTAATTTCAAACTATAAGATAACGCATTGATTAATAACCACGGGATGATTAGTCAATCCAAGACCTTAATGCACAATGGGGAAATTCATCCATTATCTGTTCAATGTAATTCTTCTTTCAACTTAGTGACTTTAAAAACAACCAAGGAAAATTACTGTCCCTCAGTAAAGGCTTTTGAATTTCATATGCATTTAATTAGATAACTGCCAGCCCAAGGACAGGAACCATGACAAATAGTTGTTCTTTTCAAATTAGAAGAATAGACTGTTCAATGAGCAATATTGATGTTCTCTTGAACTGAGTTATACAAGACTGCTGCTACTACTTTCTTTAATTTATCTAACCTTTTTAAAAATTTAATGAGTTTTCATAATGCAGTTTTAGTTACATATGCTAGTTGGCCATTTTAAAAAATGCTGCTAACGGGAACAGTACCTGTATAGACATAAATATATACACCACTACAATTTGCTGGAATTAGGTATGATAGTACAATTTACATGGGAAAAAGAGCATTAGAAATTAAGAGGCCATCTTTATGTTAGTAGAAAAACAACAGTTAATCCTGTTTAATCTGTTTAATTGCTTCAATAGACATAATAATAAAGATTAGCTGGCTGTGAAATACTAACTATAAAACAAAGGACAATTTTATTTCCATTTCTGGCCCTGAGATGATGTTTTCAGCTTTTGTAGGATGAGGGTAGAAACAAGGAAATGTTATTTGTCAGGTTTTGTTGTTGTTTGATTTTCAGTTTGATTTGGGTTTTGTGGTTCTTTTTATCTCCTAAAAACCTTGCAGTAACAGTTCATCTATCTCCTTCCCTGCAATCTCTACACATAAACTAGAGACTGCCTAGCAGATGACAGATTATTTACCAAAAGGAGGACCCCCCCTCCTGTTGCTCTGGGGATTAAGATTTGACCATCCTGAGTTTGGTATGACAAGAGCACTCTAGATGCAAATGACCAATGACAAAACTAAAGAGCAAAAGCTCCTGAAGAGCTTCCCAGGCTTTTTAAAGGCAAGTTATAATGAAGCTGTGATGCCAGGCTTGTCCAGAGATGCCAGGCACAGCAGACAAGCAGGTTAAGGAAAAGGTAATTCAGATTATATCCCAGCCAAGCACAGACCTCCCCCCATCTCACACCCTCCCCCCTAAAAACACCTCAAAAGAACGACCAACAAAAATGAAACCAAGAAAAAACCCAAACAACTCTTCAATATTCAACTAAATACATAGACACATCTTGAAATTAAAAAACAATCTGGAAAAATTAGAGACTTTGAACAACCACCCAACCTGGTGGTTTTAGTAGCTGATTTCTAGCAGCTACTGCTAATACTACTAAGAAGAAAAGCACTTCCATCTGTCATTTGCACAGGACCTCCCAGCTTGAGCACCTAAGGGGCTACATGACAGCATCTACACTCAGGGCACTGCAAAGCTGGCATATGCCACATTCTTGGTGTCTGCTTGCAGCAGTCACTCAAAAGGGGATCACAAGAGCTATCTCAGCCTGCAGTGCCTCCCTGAACTGCCTCTTCCCAAGAGTTCCCACTGCAAAGATATGATTCCAGCTTCACTCTTGCCATGGACTAAATCTCCTTCATGATTAGAAAAACCACAAAGGCCATGGCCGTGTTACCTGTTGCTGTCCTTTACAAACCTTGCACACAGCCCGGGCCCATAAGTGCTGGGGGCTCCCAAGGGGAATACTGACTGTTCCCAGATGTTAATTTGGCTTCATGCTTCCCTAGAGCTCTGGTCACAGATTTTTCTGCCCACAGGGAGCTTAATTTCATTCAGTAATCACCTATAAGACACGTTCGCCTCAAAGGAAACTTTTCATACCTCAAATGCCAGGTCTGAAATCAGTTATTCCTGAACAGGTTAAACTCACAATACATTTTACTCGATGAGTAAAACAGTGTGCTCTCTAAACATGACATACCAAAGCCCGGTGATAAAATATTTCCCAATCCTTATACCATTTTGATAATTCACTATTTTACACACAATCAAGATGTACAGGTTTCAGAGGGATTCTGAGCACATCGCTCAGAATGACAGAGCAAGTATTCCAGACAATTGGCTCCCTGAGGGTCAAGACAGTGATGCTCAATCAGGATTCAAACGGGTCATAAACCCTTCATGGATCTCGCTCAAGTGGGTGGTGATGTCTCCCTGGGGCAGCTCATCATTTTCTGCTGCAGTCAAGCACTTGTCATTACAGACAAACTCCCCGTCACTCTTAGGCACTCATTTAATCGAGTCTTAGTGAGAACGGGAAATATTATCAGTGCCACAAAAACCCTAAAGAGACAAATATATTAATCATAACTGCTGTGATGGTAATTTAAGACACTCTCAAAACTCTGCAGGGGGTCCTTACACTATGACTGCTTTTTAATGTAGACTCAGATTTTCAGACCTGGGTGCTGAAGCCAGGAACTGCCATTTGGGTTTAAGCTTCTCAAGACAAGCGATCTGGTTCTGAGAAGAAAGGGGTACCACAGAGTGCGGCAGAGCACCCCTGAATGTTCAAGTCTTTCATTACAAACCCAGGCCAGGCATCAAGGCCCTAATTTTAAGCACACAAAAAAGAAACTGGTCGTCATATAACCAGAAATGTTCAGAATAACTCAAAGCATTTGCTTTTGCAACAGTTCAGATAACCTGGCATATAACCAAGGCAGCTATAATACGCTTCAAGCTTGAAATAAAAACCTAACACAATCCTGGCAGCTTGGGACACAATGTTTTTATTGTGCTTTCATATCTAATTATGCTGCTATGGAAAAAAAAAAAAAAAAAAAAAAAAAGGAAAACACTGAACACTTGCACTAGAACAGGATTATGATAATCTACATTAGGTTTGATGGGCTTTATAAAACCTTCCACACACAGCTTAGTGGAGGGAAAGGAAGGGGATATGCTCCATTTCCCTATGCCACCCTACAAACACACAATTCCACACTTATACAGTCCCAAATTTAATCTAGCTCAGAACCTCTGACCTGCTTTTAAAAGTTTTATGTTCAGATCATTTTAGAGCAAAGCTGAACACATGATAATTTATTTCTGGGATTGCTGCAGCATGCAGAATGAGCTCCTCACTCATTTAGCTGCATACACACAGGTGCAAACTTCAGAGTGGATTTTCTTATTTTTTTTCCCCAGCAAAGGAGTTAGCTACTACAAGACTGATGTCATGTTCCCATGAGGACAAAAAACTCCAGTGATATAAATCAGGCATTGCTCTGCTACAACCTAAATAACTGGCAGAAAAAGAAAAAAAGCAATGGGGTTTCCAGCCTTGTCTTTCCAGGTGGTTCTGCTCCTTACAGGAGCTGTATCTCTGTTTTCACTTGCGACCACTTTATCTCACTATCTGCTGATTTCTCTTGGCTTCCTGGGGAATTTCAGTGCCAACACATCCAGGGTGTGCAAACCAATAAACAAGTCAGGCTCTGCCTTGGCACCTTGTCTCTAGCAGGCCCAGTTAATCTACACAGCCCCAAATCTTTTGAAACTACCAAGGTTCCAGCAATCCATCCGTTGTCTCCAGGTGTGTTACCCACAGGAAAACTACCACATAATTCCTGCCTGGCCTCCCTGAGGGACAGCTGGCACTCTCCTGAGCCTCAAACTTCTTACAAATCAGAGCTGTGTTTAGCACCCATCAGTTGCTTTCACACTGACACTCACATACACACAGGTGTCTCAGAGGCCTAAATTTTTTGTCTGGCTGGAAAGAGGCAAGTTCTTCAAGTTCCAAAGTAAATTTCCTTTGTAATGGCCGTTGATCAGAAAATCCAGGAATATATAAAATAAATTCTGCATAGGAGGTGGACAAAAATATTATTTGATATAAAACTGGTTTAAGTTGAAAAGCTTGTTACTGTATTCCAAAATATTAAAGCATAAATCAAACTAGTATTTATAAACCAAATGTAAAGCTGTATTTCAATAATAGAGTTTTACAAGCTACTTGTGCTCAGTTTTCAACACTACAATCAGCAGAACAGTAAAGAGAAATGAGGCTCACGTGGCAACTGCTGTTGTTGCATAAGCTTCTTGACCCTACACTTCTTGACAGTTTTGTTCAATGACCTTGGATCTGATCAATAGCCATAATAAAACAGGCCTGAAAATCAATCTATTTGCGTTTTCAATCCTCCATATTTTACAAAAAAGAAATTCTTGCATGTGAAACAAAAATAAAAAAAAAAACAGACAACCCCAAAGCAATCTGAAACCTTTTTACAATACTCAAGACAGATTAGTGTAAGCAGACTCAGTGACCTTACTTAATAATAGATAATAATGTTATATACTTAGTGACCACACCAGAAAGCTCTGAAAATAATATACAGCAAATCATACACAACTGAAAAAATAATAAGCACTGAAAAGAACAGCAATATTGGTTATTAAAGCCTTGTCCAGCAAAGTACACAAGTTTTTCATTGTCTTAACTGTTTCCAAATTCTGGATTGACCTACACTGCATTTGTGTAACCTGATGAGCATGGGCTCATCCTTAAAACTCTGGCCAATTTCTAGAAGAGTTATAGTATTAGGGATTACAGTAATTTTTAAATGAGAAAACATTTGTCTACCCACTTTTTCTTTTCCTGATGGCTATTGTTTTTACACTGGGGCTTGATTTCCCATCTTTGGAATTATCAGTGTCCTGAAAATAAAGGAACAAAATGTTTGCCCGAGATCTTACTAAAATACTAAGAATGAACATGCACTTCACTGTGTCACCAGGGAGTATTTAGTAAAATTAAAATTGAATAGAAAAGTAGCACATTAAGTTTACAAGTTTCTTTTTATAAACAAGTTACATTTCTCTTAGCTAATTACAATATTTTGGATTGGTCCATGCAGAGCAGGATATTGCTGTGTTGCAAAAACACAAGAAAAATTAAAAGATTGAAAAAGATGAACCCTAAGATAAATACAGGAACAAAGCAGCTGTTCAAACCCATGCATTTATTTACATGTGAAGTCTGTTAGCTCAGTGTCTCTGGTGCAAATCACACTGGTTTAAAACACTTGTATTTTGTCTGGCATCAGCTCTTTCAGGCTCTTTTTTGGAGTTCACTGCAATGGTTTTGTGCTGTAGCAGTGCTTACCACAGTGCTTACCAAATTTAGGTGGTGACACCAATTCATCCCCATTTCCAATGAGTGGAGATGAGAATTAGTGACAAGAACAAGAGCAGCATCTACCTTTCTGCACTCTTTCTGTCAGAACAGTTGCAGAGGTTCATCATGACTTGGCATCTAGCAGTCAAGACTACACTCTAACAAAAATGGCATGGACACTAAAAAATGTCATGAAAAGGCAAAAGAAAATTAATAAAAATATTACATGAGGGGTGACCATTGCTGACAAGTGCTGCTTAAACAGATCAGAATTCACCCTGATGAATTTTCTGTCCCTTTAAAACCATTTCTGTTTGTGTCCATAGCATTTCTGAGGACGAACAAGACGTGATGAAAAAAAAATCTAATGTAAAATTGGCAATTAGCTCAAGAGTCAGACTGACTTAGGAAATTGTCAAGTAGTGAAGAAAGGGGAGAGGAGTCAGAGTTACATTTGCCTTTTACTATTAAATTTCAAAATTAAAGCCACCATGGCAACTGAATGCCAAATATTTTTTTAGTAATGCAGAATATTATTTATCTTTACAAAGAAAGACGAAATTAAAAATACAATCACTTTGAAGTGGACTTTTTGAATGCACATTTTGAATGAGTACATTTGCCTTCAGTATTAAGGATGTATTCATGAGTTCCTCCATTTTGTACCACAAGTACACTTTTTCCTTTCTGGCTGCACTGTGGGGAACTGAGGATAGCTGACAATCTCATCACTTGCAAGTTCTGTTTTCTGACATTATTTTTGCTGCCTGTAGGAAAACTAAGGGTGGTTAGTCAATGCAGCTTTCTTCACTGAACCCTTTCTAGGAGTGCATGGAAAGTTCTACTAATGTCAGGAAAGGTGAACTTTGAATAGGATTTTTCTTAAAGCAGCTAACTAAACCAGAACAATAAAATATGCTGGAGCACGTCCATGAAAATCCTGAATTTTTCTACTTGAACTGAATATACTGTACTCTTCTTTGGTATGAAATATTCATGGCAAAAATGCAACCTCTTTCGTATAGGGGTTAAGCTTTTAAATACTCGGAAGAGCTTTAAAATGTCATGGCATGCAAAAGAAGCAATATAAACATGAGTTTTCATAAGTCAAATCTTTGGATTTTCTGGTCCTAACAGATTATATGCAGTATCATTTACACATTAAGGGTTAAGCTTAGGGTGAATTCTATAGGTCTTTCTGAGTACAGAATTAGTGTGCTACTACCTTCTGTATTATGACACCTCTCCTTCCACAAAATCCTTACTTTTCTGTGGGAAATACACCTGGGAATGGCCAAGGAGAAGGCATTAGACCCAGTACACACGGCACTTTACTTGCCAGCTTCCTTTCCTGACATAAAATCATCTGTAACTGTGAAGAGTTTCAATTTAGGATGGAGTCACTCACATTCTGGTTCATAACATTAAAAGGAGATGGTTCAAATTCAGAAATAGAAACATTTCCTTCAGGATCTCACAAAATCCCCTTGGGGAGATATAGGAACTACCTATAGCTTGATCAGTCACCATTTGGATCATTTTGCATTCACGCTCTGCCCTCTCCTTATTCTTCCTCCCATTGCTAGAAGTCCACAGGGGACAGAATTATGTGTTAGTGAATTGTCCACTAACATATAATAAAGAAAGATAAAACCTTTTTCCCAATCTGATCCCTACCTCTAGCAGCAAGAAGAGAAAATGATCAGCTGTCCAGTTACTGCAGAGAGAAATAATGGAAATACAACAAGTAGCCAGGTCCTCAGAAGTGAGACTGTGTGTACATACAAAGACTTCACTGATCTCCCCCTCCTTACTTGCTTACAAGACCTGAAAGGGTAGAGTAGAACAAAGAGAAATCCAGCTTTTGTAATCAAGCTGGTTTGCACTTCAAATTAATATTTTCACATTCTCTGTAATTTAGGGATGTTCAAATCAGCACGTCTTACCAAGATGACTTTGTTATGCATAATTTTAATTCTTGCAATTTGTCACTTGCTTTCCAGGCAATAAAGTCACATTGTTTCTAAATAGGGATCATAGTGACTTCCCCACTTTATGCATCCTGCAAATTGCTTTGTTTTACTCAGCCAAACTCTGGGATGTTTTCAATTACAGTCACATTTTATAAAGTTGACATTCTTAAGAGTATTATATGTTAATATATTAATTTAAGGAATGTCAGATGAAGTGTGCAGACTTATCATAGAACACATTCTGACAGACCTGACAAAAAACATGAAAAATGTCTGCTTTCTATCATAATGATTATTTTTCAGATAACACCAGCTGTGCAACTATTAAACCAAGTGACTGCTTTTCCACATAACACCAAGTACCAGCATTCAATCATGAAAGAAACATAAATCTCCATGGGCTTTTTCCACATGCTTTAAATCAGCAACAATCTGTGCATTTGTATCAGCACTAAAAACATGGTAAAAAGTGGGAATGTCCTGCTGGAAAATCTTTGACATCTCTATTGAAAGAGACTATGAACAGGATATGAAGTGAAATGTTTAAAGGGATATAGGGCAGTTTTAATCTAAATTCAAAGTTAAATATGACACAGAAAAACTAACCAAATACCTTGAGAAAGTCCAAGAATTACTGAATTTTTTGTTTCATGCTTCCCATTATTTTAAACTGAAAGCCTTGGATTCCTTATGTTAAACCTGTAGAATTGTAAAACCAAATGCACGGCAAAAGGTATCATTCCCCTTATGAAACTCAGATTGTTTTAAAGGGGTCTTTAGTAATACAAGATTCTCTTTACAAGCTGCATGTTCAAGAACAGCTTTTCCTGACAATTACTGGATTGGATAATGCAACCCTACATCAGATGCTTTCTGCCACTTTTCCATTCTACTCTGCAGAGTTGAGATACGCTTATTAAACACCTTTAATTCTCTTTTATGTTCATTTCAGCCTCAGAATCACATCATCACTATATCTCATATCCTGAGGAGATAAAAGAAAATACAGTCATTTTTCTGGGTACGTTATTTGTGTGTGTGTGTGGTGAGCTATGAATTCTCTTGGGCAAACAGCCTTTTGAAATTGACATTTTTAACAAGTCTGCAACCTCATAATATTATAAACAGAATGGCTTAAAAATGTAATATTTACATTAAAATACCTGCTTTGGACTATGACACCAATCCTGGACTCAAAATGTGTATAAAATGCTCTATGAAGCAACGTTTGTGGGTTATAATACTGGGAAAATAGCATACCTCAGGTTTTGCTTGGTAAGTGTTGGGTGTGTAACTCCAGCTTGTGACTAATCTGGCCTATAAAAGGTCTGATCACATTGAGCAATAAACAGTTGCTTGAGGCCAGCATGAATTAACAAAAAAAAGCAAACTAACGTCAAGGCAAAGAATGAAAGATGAGCAAAATCCTTCCCTGGAGTTTCTGCTGGCTCTCTCCCAGACCTGCCAGATTCTGTTGCACTTCTCTCGTTTATGACTATGAATATAAAAGCAAGATCTTTTGCAAAAGTCTTTTAAACCTAGCTGGGCTGAACTGGCAGTTTGCCACAGACATCACTTCCTCTTAATATTTCGCAGAAATACTGTATTAGAACAAAACAGAAAAAATAAAGGAAAAAAATTCCACAATTCATCTTTTCCCCAGTCCCAGCTCAGGAAGCTACAGGGTAAAAACATCCCAGAAAAGTAAATAGCCCAATTACAGGTAAGTCACCTCACTGGAAAAACACAATCTAACTCCCCATAAAATCTGTAAAAGTTTTAAGGAAAATGCTTTATTGGGTCATTGTGTTTAGACAGAAAATTGAGTAAAGATGTGTTTAAACCCCCTGGGCACCGATGTCTTTATCCTTTGGTGGGAAAGAACAGAATGCTTGTGACTGCCTGCACACAGGACACAAAATTCCAAGCACTGCAAGGTCTCTCTGCATCCTCTAACTTCCCAGACTCCTTCAGCACACACATTACATTTATGTCTCTTCTCTTGAGGAGCAGCTGACTTGCAAGCAGTTGGTTTCTAACAGCTTTGTGCTCCATTCAACATTTAACTCTACTCATGAACCTCAGCACACCAAACTCCCTTAACAGCCCACATGGTACCTGCAATGTTCCTCACAACACTCTTTTCTGTCTTTATGGCTCACAGTAAGAGGAAAATTTCTTTCAGAATGAAATCAAAACTGAAAAAAAACCCAAAAAAACAAGACCCAAGAAAACAACAACAAAAAAGAATATCTGAACCCAAGACAGGAATAGATGATTCTCTGCTTCTTAACAGCTGCAAATCACATGAAGAGCTTGCAAACAGATGTGCCCAGAAAGGCCACTAGATCTTTATTTCAATCTACTGGTAACTTCCCCAAGAAGGTCAAGATGTTCTATCTTCTCATCTCTTTATTATTCATTATTGCTCTTTATCAAATTGTTACTCTACTTGGAATGTCTAATAGACATTTCACTGTGGTTAGTGGATCTTTTTCTCATTAAAAAAATAGGCAGAGCAGTGCACTGCCAGTTACAGCAAGCATAATCTAAACAGATGGGTTATGCTCCTTGGGGTGATTTTTCATGCAAATATTTTAATTCCAGTTCAAGCATGATTTCCCTTGTTTCAAAATATTTTTGGTTTTGGCTTACTAGACTTAGAAACGTTACTCTGAAACAGTTGTGGTTCCACAAACACAACATAATGCTGAGTTACTTGCTTGTTCATCAGTGAATCTGTTAAGGAACATATTGCTATATAAAGCTACAAAATGGAGTAAGTCCACTTGGAAGTGTCAACAGGAGAAATGCTGGGAATCTTTAGCTGCTTCTGGCCAGGAAAATAGGATAAGGGGAGTCCCTGGTAGACTAAGCTGGCCTGCTAATCGTTATCTTCCCAACCTGTCAGGTCTTGTCAAAAGCAGAGCTAGAGGGAATAGGTTTTGGTGAGTTTGCTTAGCAATGTTTGAGTCACTGACACACTGTATCTCCAGATAAACCATATCTAATAGTATTGCCTGCACAAAGCATTTTCAAGGCTAAAGTCACAAAACTGCCAAAGGCCTAACCCATGGTTTCTTTCACCAAACAGCTCAACACTCGGTAGTTTCTGCACAGAGTTAAGCTCTGAAGACTGCCCATGGAGATTGTTTACTCTCTAAAAGCAGCTGGAAATTCAGTGGAAACAGTAACCAGAAACCAAGCATTTCTTGGGTCAAATGAGTCAAGTTCAACCAAATGTTCTAATTCCCTTGATTTGCATGAAAACAAACAAACAAAAAAATCACTAACTTGGCAGAATAACTTTCCTTTGACTTATGTGATGAAAGTCTTAAAGCTGCTCTTTATTCTTGACCTATTCTGTTCATCCTCTAGATCTGCCTTTTTTCTTCTCTTCATGGCTTTTGCCTTTTTAGATCATATGATTTGCAGAACAAGTACTCTCCTTCCAGGTACTTAAACATGATGAAGCTCAAATACTTGGTCTGGACCATTAAACTTTATCATGATACAAATAACAATAAGCATTTTCATGGTTAGCTTTTTCATTTTGTAACTGGAATAAAGAGGGATGCAAAGAAAATATAGCTCAAATCAGAAAAAATAAAAGTAGTATGCTGTACCATTTCTCAGTCCAAGGTGTGGAATGACATCAATCTACAGTACATGGTATAAGTGTGTGGGTGCACACACAGGCCCATCTGTCTGGTTCATATACACACAGCTCCATTCCACCTTTAGCAGCAATAATGGTCTTTTTGAGGCATAGAATTGCCATGGACATATTACAGAGGGAGATAGCTACAGCCTTTAGCTGTAGCAAGTGCTAAAGCAGAGCAAAACGTTTGTTGTTGCCAAGTAAACACAGCAGCAGTTGAGCACTCAGCAACCCAACCTACAGCCATGAAAGTCAGCATTGCTGGTTTATCGAGTATTAAGTGATAGGGAGGCTGTTAGCCAGAACTTCTTTATCTGCTTTTATTCCAAATCCTGTCACATTATGTTTCAAATTTATCTAAACTACCATGACAAACAAGCAGACCGGGTCTCAGTTTTCAGCTGCACTTCAAGGAGCTTAATCCAGAGCACTGTTCTGTTTATTGCCAGGCACAAGATGAAGAGTCTGAGTGGCCGGGTCATCTGCCATTGCTCAAACCAGGCCAGGAACAGTGAAGCACAATCAATCACTTAGTACATTTTTTTATCACATTTGCTATTACACACTCCACATTTTGATTACACAGAGAGCCCCAGTAATTGGGGTGACCAATACTCTTCCTCTGATCTTGGCATCTTTTTGCATGATTGTGTTGGGTTGTTGCCTCTTCCATCGGGTATTACCTGATCAGCTTTGTAGTGGCAGGGAATATCTGTGATTGTATCACACGCAGAACCAGGTACAGTCAATAACAAAGAACCCCAACTGGTGCAGCAAGTATATTCTGTGTCTAGAAGAAGACCAACATCAGGATAGTGTGCCTCAAGTACTGCTTGCCATTTGGTCCTTTTTTTTCCAACAACGATTTCACACTTCAAGTCATATTCAGGCTAGCAGAGAAGCAAGCAGCAATATTTTTTATTCAAAATCAGCTCTATAAATATGTATATATATCTATAGTCCTCTGAAAAGCTATATATTCACTCTGCTGTATAAAACCTAGTCAAAACGGTTTCAGATAATGAACAATCAATCATGAATGGGAAGGGAAGACAGAAAAGGATGGGGTTTTTTTACTATCTTCTCATAAATTCCTTTGTCCAGGCTCTGAATGACTCTTCCTGTAACAGAACTGGCAGACTTGGATGTGGGTATTATGGGTTTCTCCTGCCAGCATGCCTAGCAGATTGGTCTAACAAAATGGTAATGCCTCACTTCTTGTAATGGCGTTCTCCTTCACCATCTTCAGTTTACAAGCAAGAAAAAGGCCTACTTTTTCATCGTCCTTTCAAAATAAATTTAATCATTTCTGTAATAAAGTAAACTGTTAAAACCACTTGCAATATTTCTGGAGTTTCAAACTGGGTTATGCTTAACTTTTCTGCAAAGAAATTATGTTATGAAGTGATTCAGTGCTCCATCCAGACCTCAGCCCTCTTTAGAAAACTGGACCTGTCAACTGCAATAGATTTTTCAATGGAACAGTCAAAAACCACAAGTGATTTGCAACATTGCAGGACCCAGTAATTCCCGCTATTCATCTTTTTCTGAAAAGCTATAAATCCAATGAAGATTTATAAGCAGCAAGTCACTCCCATTCTCAAATAATGTACAACTGGCAATATAAAATACACACTTTTATCAGACTCTGTTTACAACACACTGCATCGCTTTGTGTTATGACATGCTGTAAGGTCTGACCTCATTTAACACAATGGCTACAATCTAAAGGACAACTTATCCCATTTGGAAGAGAAGAGGGAAAACTGCAATGTTCCAACAAAAGCTGGCCAGTGGAAGAAGGGTAGATGGGAAAGCACCCATGGTCTGCCAACTTTAAATTGCTGTCGAGTAGTACAGCGTATCTCTGGAAAAAAACCAACCTTAAAAGAGCAACTAATCATCATTTAGAAAAGGTCTTCAGTGAAGGGCATTTATTGTGTTTTATTCACACATTCCAGTTTATTAGCAAACACCAAACTTCTTTGCATACTTGTCCTTTACTGATGGCAATTCTAAGCAAGGAGCTCAGAAGTGAATCAGGAAAATACTGTCATTCTAAAACTAAAGTACAAAGGGGCCAGAGCTACCTAAAAAGTTTCCAGTTGTTTGTTTGGGTGTTTTTTCTAGAAATGTTTGAACTCACTGACAAGTGAGTAGGATACTTCTCTGCTATCATTCCACCTCCTGGGATGGCCTCTTTGAACCTGCATGAAGTAGTGTATTTAGAAACAAAACAACTTAGTGATTCAGAAGCTCAGATGAGTAAATTCAGAGAGCAACAATATCTCTCTTAACAAGTTGAAAACTTCTGCATTGTGAGCTTAATCTGCCTGTGCACCGTTGTTAAGATCCTGAATGATTTCTTCTTCCTACCAGCATACACCCAGGACCTAATATGTCCTTGCAGTACAGAAGAAAATTATCAGATCTGTTTTAACTTCTTAACTCCCTAACTTCCCTTCATTTATCTCCTTACCAAAATACGTAAGTATTTTATGTTGGTAAGATAAAACTAACATAATCTAATTTGCATCAACTTGTAGGAAATATATCAAAAAGGCAGCTTGAATTTCTATTTAGCTTTATTAAGCCAATATATACAATACCTGCATTGTAGAAGCTAAAAGATGTTTTAAAAAAATTCTCCATAAGCCAAAAACTTCAACCCTGCACAGCCTGCAGTGTACTTCTATCCCCAGTTAAGCAGACATCAGAGGTCAGAACACAGTAAATTGCCTAAGAAAAATGCCATTCAGTCAAAGCAAATCCTAATCTTTTGTTCATTTCATGATGGTGAGATATTTAGAAAATGGGATAATTTTCCCAAATCATCTTAATGTGTAGAAGGTATAAGAAAATCTCCATTTTCCATCACCTCTGTACTTCTTTCCCTGAATGAATGTCTGAGGCAATCATTTTAAAATGCTACTAAAAAAAAAAAAAAAAAAAAAAAAGCTGGGGCAGTAGAAGCATGCTTGCTGGCAATGCTTAAATTTATCTGCTTTCAAATTAGTAGTGATTGTAGAAGACCATATAAAACACGAGTAAATTCATCTTTCATCCTTAGTGGCAGGTGCTTTCATAATCTTGTGGGAAAGTGAACTCTTGCTTGTGGTATCTGGTTTAAGTCTTAATGAACCACTTAAAACAGTGCAAAGGCACCACTTTCTCCATAGATAAAATAATTCTTATATTAACTCTTATTTCTTCAGTGAATTAACATTTCAAAGACGACTCCTCACCTATGCTTTCAGTTTACATTATCCAGTTATAATTACCTGGTAAAATATGGTCCTATTTTGTTTTTCAGTGTTTTCAGTTTTTCAATTCTCACCATTCCCAGATGCATGGCTAAACTTGGCCTTCTTGTGACTAAGTGTGCATGCATTCCAGAGCATACATTACAGATTCCTGATACCATTAAAGAATTAAAATATCTAAAAAAAAATAAACAGACATGAATCTCATTAGGGAATCACCTCTAATAGTTCAAGCAAATGTCTCATTTGTGACTTATAGCCAGCTTGATTTCTCTTATGCCATTGGCACATCCCTAGATGTTTTGCACTGTGACATTTGCTATTGACCTCTCAAGAATTCAAAGAATATCTCTCTTCATTAAGAAGAACTCCCATTTAAGATGCCAGGAACTATGGTTTGGTTTTTTTAATTTTTTTTTTTTTTTTTTAAACAAAGGTACCTAACTGTAATGTGGGTCAACAATGATGTTGTTATGTATAGCTGTTTATAAGGTGTGTGATGAGAATGTGCCAGGCTGGCTCTCTTCCACAGTCTATCTATTCAGTGGGTTATTTGTAGTGATGACCCCACCAGATGTTTCATAGGGCTGAGCAAGAATCACTGCAGTGTGCTGAGAGAGTTTGGATCCTCAAAGGGAGGTCTCAGATTTTATGCTCAGCAGTTCAAGCTCAGGTTCAAAGATTTGCACAGGAGCCTTTTTCTACCTCCAGTCCTCCTTAGATTATAACTCTGAATATACTTGTTGTTCTTCAAAATGCACAATCTTCCTAAGTAAACAAAGCCTTAATATTATTACTGTAAATCTGATATTCCCCACATGACTTCTGACAGCAAAGAGCATCCTCACTATTTCCAATTGGAAAACATGAGTGGAAACTTGCCCAGCTGTAGCCTGTGGCAAACACAACAGTTTCTCACTGTGCATATTACATCTCCCAGCTACAGGAACTTTCTTTTTTGTTAATGCTCCCCATATCTCAGAGGGCTTAGATTCAGCAGCTGAAATACCACCCCCAGACATGGCTTCAATGGGATTTAATGAGGGGCTCAATTCCAGAATTTCCATCAGTGAGTAGTCAGAGTGAGGTCTAAGCCAACCACATTGCTTAAGAATACACTGCTGAAGTCACATACATTACATTGCAACCAGATTAAAAATTTAAAATTCTAGTGTATATGAAGTATAGATTGTGATGTTCTTTTAAGCTCTTTGGCTAAATCTAAATACAAAGATTCCCAGTCTGCTTTACCAACTGAACTGTTCTGGTCATGAAACATTACCTTCCCAGCATGTGGCATGCCTATCAGCAGAAAAGTGGTAAAAAAGAACTGACTAACTTTATTTATTACATTTGTATTGCTTACAAAACCATTTACTTAATGGATGAGTATCATTAGCAGTCCAGCCACAAAAAAATAATACAATGATGTGTTTCATAGGTTCATTAAAATAATATTTCAAAGCAATCATTAGAACAAGAAGCTAAAGATCCAAGAGACAGTAAGTTATCTGCAAATAAATGAGGCAGAACAAGCATGTTTTGAAGTTAAGAAACACGTTTACAAATATATTAAACCATTAAAAAAGCAAAGCATGAAGCTTAGAGACTGCTGTTCATGCAACTTCTTAAACAAAACAAGCAGAAAAGCAGTAATAAATTCTGAATCAAGGGTCCTCTGGCTTATGGCCAGCATGCTGTGCTAGAGTATGAACTCCCTGCAAGTTCATAAAACCCAGTAAAGGTAAGGTTATGCATAAGAATCCCTCAGACTAAATCCAGGAGATTATAGACACTGTCTTCCCTTGACAAAATTGTGGGAACATGCTGGTGCTACAAGTGGAGGCTCATTTGCCCCTCTGGTAAATTCAGGCATAGAAATGAGGAGGGAGGTCCTCAGGCATTATGGTTATTTACTGCATAGCTATTAAGAAAAATATAAATAGGGAGAAAATTGATTTTTCCAAGAATAAAGGTAGAAGGATGACACTGAAATCATGCTGGACACATGCAACCAGGACTGAGTAGTATTAGAAAAAGTTTAGAGAAGGACAAAGCACAAAATCATAAACCCTTTTTCTTTCATATTAGGCTAAAACAGAGATCAGGAAATGGTCCTCATGGCCCCTGATCTGGACCTTTTGAAAGTCTTCAAAGCTAGAGCTCAGAAACACAGTGATAACTGGCAGGCTGAAAAAACCAAGGTTTATTGTCCAAGCTGTTCATTCCAGCTTGGATTGCACTAGGTCTTTTTCATCCTGGTTCTCAGAGGTTCTGCTTCAGAAAAAGTGCAGGTCTACCAACAGTGCAAGAGAAGCACTTCCTATTCTGACTTCCCTTTTGCATCCTTTGCTATCAGTCCCCCCGTTCCCCAAGATCTTTTCTTATACCTCAGGCCCAAGCAACCAAAATAACACCTTTTGCAGATCTGTTAAAAATTAGAATGAAAAATGTTGCTGAAAGATATGCCTTAATTAATCCGACAATGCTTCTCCATCAGTGGAACAAGAAGTAATTAGCACATGAGTCTGTTCTCCTTGCACCCACTGCTCCTTTCTTCTCTCTTGTGCCTGCTTGCCTTCACAGAAGCATGATAAGGTTTGTGAAAGACAGTGCTAATAGTTCCACACCATTTTAATATATTCCTCTAAAAAGGGACTGCTAATATTGCTTTTGGTGATGATTTTTAAATAAAATTTAGCCTAACAAGAGGGAAAAGAAATAACGAATGTTATTAGCATAAAAGCTTTCCTCATTTCATCACATTAAATGCTCTACCTGATTTTCATTGTTTTTCTGAATCTTTAACCTTTTTTAAAAATGTAAACAATTGCTGCTGTCATGAAACTACAAGGACTAATAATTCTAGCCTATAATCAGCTGCTTAGAATTGTCAGCACCTTTAATTTTCTGGACCACCTCCTATCTAATGAAATTAAGAAAGCTGTCTTCCAGACATCAAAACATAGAGCAGCTGACTGTCTGAGAGAAATTCTTGTACTCCCCAAAACACCTGTGCCACAACTGTTTCATTATGGACCAGCAGTTACACAACTGTGCCTGCATCAAACAAGGAGCATGATAGAATGATTTAATAAAGAGTACACTAAAGAAGGGAGCAAAGAACATTATGAGAAGGAAGTAACAGCTCCTGAGTTACAGCTGCAATCAATCCCTATTACAAAGCTCTTTCAATAGTCTGATAATCACCTACAACAGTTTGCCCAGGACCAAGTCTTAGAAGTTTTTAGTGTCTCCAAGGATGGAGGCACCACAGCCTCTCTGGCAGGATGTTCCAGTGTTCAGTCAACCTGAAAGAAAAGTCTTTCTTCTTAGAGATGAATTCTCTAATCAATTCTCTTTCTTCTAAGACATGATTTTTCTTCTAAGAAATGAAAGACTTCTAAGAACTCAACTAAAACCAATGAAAAAAGAAAGTAGGCTGACCCCAAGTTATCTTCTATCAACAGCTTCTAAACCAGTGTAGTATCTTACTCAAAGAAAATGGAAAGTTGTTTCCATTATTCTACACCAAAACATCTGCTAAATCAGATAAGAAACTTTTTTGTTTTAAAGGGTAGGAGGAAGTAAGGGAAGAGATTATAGTGTTTTATGCTTCACTTAAGCAAATTTAAGTGACTTAGCAACATATACACAAGGTAAAATTAACAGCAGAGTAGAGAAAAGCAATGCTGATTTTTAAATTTACTGTCATGTATTTAGGTATTTATTTAATATATCTTACTGGAAAACTCAAAATTGTTTAGTGTACCAGAATAAAAGCTGACAAATAGATGTGAGTTGTTAAACAAACTAGTATAAATAAGCAAGTGATTTTTTTTTTTTTTTTATGTGGTGGTTTAGTATTAAAGAATAAGAAATAAATTCAGCCAGGACTCATACATCTTAGGAAAACAACAATCATACCCAAGAGGAAAAATTGCTACCACATGATGCCACTAGATGGCTGGGAAATGCTCCAGGTGAGGGCAGTTCCTGCCTGGAGTGAGGAAAACTGCTCAGCACATCCAGGTTTGCGTGCAGCTGCCTGAGGCAACTGCTGTCAGGCTTGAGACCTCACGTTCCTTGGCTCAGGACAATTCATGGGCAGAACTGGGGCTCAGCCTGTGCAAGAATGCCCAAGGGTCTTTGAATAAATAAAACCAGAAAAATATAAAACAATGAGCAAGTGACCCAGTTTGATCGTTCCATTTTCACCGAGTCTGCCCTCGGGCTGATGCAGATTAATCTTTTTCTCTGAATAACAACATAATTAAAGAAAATAAATACAGTTCTCAAGAATGTGTGGAGTGTCAGCACCTGCACATTTGCACAAGTGGCAACTTCCAGAGTAAGCAAATCCAAGGCAGGATGCAACACAGCACACAGTGACCTTTGTGCAAGGACTGAATACATTTGAAAGGGTACTCCCAGACTGCAAAACAGCACGAAAATTTGTAGAAAAACAGATGAGAACAGGCAAAAACTTATTGATTAGAGCTGCAGGCTTATTGCAGGAGAAGAAATACATATTTTCACATTAGTATGCTTGTTACTAAAACAATACATTACAATTTAATAAGCTTCTTATTGCAAATTTACTACAGACTGTGAATTAATAACAGATATTTGTCTATAACTTTTACTCATGAGAAGAAACGTTTGAGGACTGCTCATCACACAAGAATCAGCCAACTTGTGGTCTCAGGATCTACCATATTAAAAGTACCAACGACTCTGTTAACTAGTAAGCATTTTAGGTGAAGCTGGTGGAAAATCATATATCACACAAGTATTAGAAACTTCAAGTAAAACCTGAGATTACAGGTTGAGTATTGTCTGTGGCTACTAGCAAGGCTACTTATGTATTTCATGCCATGAATAACCAGGGCTGGACTTTACAAGGTGTCATTAAAAAAATTAGTAGGAACCCAACCGTATTATATAAATTCATTTATGAATGATTTGAATTTAGATTCAGATTCTAAGAAATCAAATGCTCTGCTTTTTACATGCAGTAGTCAACCTGAAAAATTCAATAAATATACAGAAATATACATTAGAAACTAGATGGACCCAGTGTAAAGCTGCCATAAAGCAAATTCAAATGTCACAGAATCATCTGGGTTGGAAGGGACCTCTAAGATCAGCAAGTCCAACCCTTAAACCACTACCACTGTGTCATTCCTATAACAATCACTACTCAAACTTAGGCATTAAAAACAAAAAACCAAAGAAACCCCCATGACTTTCACTGGACATCCAAAATAAGGACTTGCATACAGTAAAGGAACTTCAATAATTTATATCCTGAGTTAACAGTAGTTCCAGTAGATTCCATAGCTTCTCAAATTCTATTCTTTTCTTAAGGAACAGCTAGTGCTATCATCTTGCCCTCTTTGACCAACTCTCTAAATAATTCAGATCATCTAAGGAAAAGAGGGAAACAAGAAAGGAAGAGAATCCACCTCAGTTGCTCTAAATTCTTCTAAAAAAATCACTTCAGTGAGCCCTCCAAAAAGCCAGTGCTGAAGAACTCCACTAAGCAGCACTTAATTTATTGCTTCACTTATCCAGTGAGTGCTTAGAAAAATCCAATACTGAATTCATTATTATTAAGCATTAAAATTTATGCCAAACTTTACAGTTTCAACCAAGAATCACCACTAAATGAGTGCAGCCATAGCTAGTGAGAACTAAAGAGTATGGTTACTAATAAAAAAAAATTATTTTTTAAAAAAACCTCAGTTATATCTTAGCCTAATACATAAATTTAATGTCTACCTAAGATAATATTTTCAAATGCACTAATCAAGAAGTACTCTCACATTGCTGTTGATAAAAACTTGAAGACACTCAACACTATAGAAAAAAATTTATGTATGGATAAGTACAGCTATATGGGAGTAAATATAGTTTCAAGTTTAAAAAAATGGGCTCTTCAATATTAATTTGATCCTTAGTTTTTGGGGAAGAGAACAGGTTTAAAGTTAAAGCAAATGGTTCTTTCCTTTGCAAGTGTGCAAACTTGAAGCACAGGTATATTATTTTCAAAAAACTTAATTTTGTATCAAGTTTATGTAATAGCAATGTAATGCTGCCAAAGAGGAATGAGGATTCCTCTCCCTCCCTGAAAAAATTAACTAAATTTTCAAAGAATTAAAAAAATTGAGTGAAGAGTTGTGTATGCTTGAAAAAAATGCAAAGATCACAGCTACTAATTTTACACAAAAATAATCATATTATTGTAGAAATAATTTGGGAAACAACTGGGCATATTTGTTGCAACTTGACACAAAAGATTCTGGAAAGAAAATCCTGAACAGTTGAGTTTTCTGTCTTCAACAGAATGGCAATGATTTTGTTTTTCATATGAAATAGTAATGTATGGGTTTGGGTTTTGTCAGTAGAGATTTAGAGAGAGATTTGGAAAGCAGAGAACACCAAAATGGTGGCAGTGACAGCTGTAGCCTGTGTACAGTTGTGTGTTCACTTATCTAAAAGTGACACAGCTATTACAGGCACGAATATCCAAAATTGCTGAAATTTAGAAGTGAGAAAATTAGGTATATCTTCAAGGGACAGAATATCACAGCAACTTACTAAACTTCTTCAAGTCATGCAAGAGAATGAGATGACATTCTCACATCTCACAGGCCACATACTTTAAAGTGCTATAAATGGAGTTATCCTAGACAGAGACTGCACACAATACTGTAACACGGATCAGGGCAATCAATTTCATCACCCCTACCAGAGGAAGCAACTGGAATTCAGCTGTGCTTCTCTGTACAGCAGAGTTTGTCTTATA
Organism: Heliangelus exortis; assembly: GCF_036169615.1. Taxonomy (NCBI): domain Eukaryota; kingdom Metazoa; phylum Chordata; class Aves; order Apodiformes; family Trochilidae; genus Heliangelus; species Heliangelus exortis. The sequence goes on from NC_092433.1 coordinate 13,310,329, forward strand.
TACCATTAAAAGTCTGATAGATAAAAGTGAAACTATTAAAAATCACAGCGTCACTGATTCAAAAAGCATCAATAAGACAGGAAAACTGAGACACTGAAGCAAACCAATTTGAAGTGAAACATTCTATTTCCAGTTTCAGGCCTCTTCGCTTGGCTGTGCAATGAACAGAAAACATGAAAAGCTCCCAGGCTGTTGTCCTTGAAGCCTGTGACACCCCAAACAAATCAAGGTTTGCTTGCTGTATCTTCTGGGGCTAGAACTATTTATTCTGAAATAGTTTTCTTTATTTAAGCTTATGCCACATAAACAAAGGTATTGCTTAGCCAGTTCAAATGGACTCCAGGCCTGCATAAATTAGAGCTCTGATTTGGTAGCATGCAGTCTGAGAAATACCAAGGAACTTCATTTCAGAAGAGTACAATCTGCAGCAAGAACAGACAGGGTGAATTACTTTTTCATATGCAGAAGCATAGTTACACAGATACACACTGTATTCAGTACTTGTTGCAAGTTTCATTTCCATTTTAGAGTTGAGAATGAAGAAGAAAAAGAACTTCATAACAAAAAAAGCACTCAACATGAATATACTGTGCTTGTCCTTTAATATAAATTAAGCCTCCCTCACAGAAGAGAGAGATAACCCTCCAAGAGTCTGTCCACACTTTCCTACACGGTTTTTGGTGGCTTTAGGCTATCTTTGCTTGAAAAGCAGGGATGGGATCAGGCCCAAGACAAAAAAGTAGGATCTCCTTGGATATCCCACTTAGTTGTGACACTGCTTCATACCTTCATGAGTCAGGCAAGGCTCTGGGCCACAGCTTTACTTGTGTGCAATACATGTGATTAATAAAATGCACTGCTGCTTGGCACAGCCCTCCAGTCCCATAGCCTCAAAGCTCTTCAACAACAAGTGAGGGGCTGGAAAAGAGAAAAGCTTTTAAGGAGCACTCTTAGCAATGCTGACTCCCAGAGACCTGTCTGAAGGCATATAAAAATTAATTACTCCATGAGGTACACAACTACACCATCACTTCAAACTATGTGACATTTTTGGATAGTTCCCAGGCATTTGTAGCAAACAGGTGCCTGGTAGTTGCACAATTTTCTAATTAGTTCATGTGCTATACTTCAAAACTAATTAATAAAATGGCTGGATCATAATGTTGCAGGAAGTCATTCATGTGCCACCTATCATTAAGGGGAGGGAAGTTTTTTGAAGGTTAATTAGCATTTTTAAAGTACTTTGGAGATGAAAAGCTTTAACTATATGCCTAATAAAAGAAGCAAAAGTAATACATTCTATTCAGTGAATCCCTTTTCGCATTGAAAGTGAATTACAAGGGTTGCTTTAAGTCTAAGAACATAAATTTTCATGTAAAAGGAATTAAATCAACTCCCTACAGCACTGATCTGTTAGGGAATGGAGAACTCCAGCAAGATGCAAATCAACAGAGGTGACCCTGACACCCTGGTGCAAGGGGAGCTGGTGCTGCTTGCCAGACGGAGGTTCTATGCAACAAAAGTAGATGCTTCTCTATAACATGCCTTTGAAGAGGTCAAATAAACAAACCATTATGAAAAGGTAACCTTTTAATTAAAATTGAAATACACAGATATTCTCCTCTTGGGTCACCTGCTGGCTCAGACATTACCCACTGGCCTCTCCAAGACAGGCTCTAGGTACATCTGCAGGTTTAACCGAGTTTGCATCTTCAGCATTTTGGACCCATCTTGCCTATTGTTAAGTTTTTTGGAATGACAAAGGACATTAGACTCATTTTCTGTAAACAAAATTACTTTCCCCAGACCTAGAGTTACATGTAATACTTTTAACAAACTTATAATTGAGTTCTGTGAGCCTGTGAGATAATATAAAAGTCATTATTACGCACACACACACATATATTTTTTATAAATTCTGTTTCTTCACAAGGGTAATTGGGAAAAAGAATATTCATTAACTGCAAAAAATACATTCCAATTATTTGGTTCATATGATTACTATTCAGACTGTAAATCCAAAATTGTCACTGACTTAGAAAGCTATTACTGTCATTAATAGAAAGATTATTTTAGTGCTGCAGATGGTTGTCCTTTCATAGGCCATTTTAATGACTTGTTCTTATCTGCTCTGTCATGCATTGTTTTGTTGCCACGATGAACTTTCTAAGTTTCGTATCAATCCATTTTGATGTCTGCTAAACAGATGGTGTTATACAAGAAAAAGGGAAAAGCATAATAATGGCATTTATTTCTCAAAAATACTCCTACAGCTACAGATTTATTTTGTCAAATATGAAATATATGTCAATCCTTCCAAAAAACTTACATCAGAAAATTATTCATAAGTGGTAAACTCAAACAGCTTACAAAGCAGAGCATGAAATCAACTGAAAGATGATTTTTCTGAAAGGAGGTTATTGAACTTCAAACATGTTTGTCAATTAAGATACATTAGGAACCTATTTACTGTAGGTCTCAGCATTCCTTTATAGAAAGCACTATTGGCAAATAGCTGCAGTAATTGCTAAGTGATGGAGAGAATTATTTAATACACATGTGTGACTCAGGTCTGCTGCTTGAAATCTACTTGTGAATTGCAGTAATTACATAAGCACCTCAATTTACAGAAAGATTTGCTTTAACTTGTAATCGTTATGATTCTTCTGTTTAATCAGTGCACTATCATCAAATAGACACAAAGACCTGGAGAGCTGAGCACTATGGCAAACAAAATTACTTACACCTAAGTGAACTAAGAGTTCAGAGGGCTGTAAATAACATTCTACATCAGAACAGAAACGCAGTTCAATCTCACTTCACCAGTATGAGCTGAAAAACCTTTGCCCTCCACCCATAACTTCTAAGATTTTGCAGAAATCTACCTCAAAACACCAATATGAAAAAGTGAAGCATCCTTAGAAATTCCAGAGTTCAGGATATCTTAAAACTCTACACCTTCCATACCTGCATTATAAAACAGGCTTCAGTTAAATGATTATCTTCCTCATACACAGAACACCCACATTCCTCCTAATTTCAAAGAGCAAATAACAACTGCTCTTGGACTTCAACTCATTAATGTTAAAACACAGGGAGAAAATTCATAGCAGTTCTTCTAAAAATGTTGATCATTTGTTTAAAGAAAAATATTTCCAATATTTGTTTCTCAAACACTGTCCCTTAGGAGATGCTGACATAGCTCAGTATCAGGCTGTAGCTTAGAAAACTTTTCCAAAGGAAAGGCCAATAGAATATTTTCAAAACATTTTCCTTAATATCATTTTTTGAAGTAGATAACTTCATCTAAATTCTGCAATATAAAAGGAAGCACATAATGAAACCATTCAGCCTAAGATCTAAAATATATCTGTATCATGTATAAAAGAGTTTAGCCCTGAAGATAATATATGAAAGAGCTACAAGCAAATGAAAACAAGATGTTTGAATGGGATGCTCTGGCTACCTCTACATCAGTGTCATCTATAAAAATAGCAATTTGTTATTTTAGAACAGTTTTGAATTATATTTTAAGAGCTAGGAGTCCATCACATGAAGCTGGCCACGTTTCTGTTTAATAAATATTGAGTTCCTATTCCATGTGGATTTTTCTACCTCAAAGCAATTTTAAACCACATCAGTCAAATACCTGTGAATCAGCAAAAGAGATGCTGCTCACTCTTTCAGGCAGTATCACTTCACCATTTCATTTCCTGCAGTAGCCATTTAATGTTAAATGCATAGGCAGTCCTTGGAGTGGAGACTGAATCCTGGGATTACTGCCTGTAACTAAGTTTCCCTAAGTTCTACAATCCCTAGGAGACATCCCAAAGGAGACATCCCCCTCATCAGTTATCTCCCTTCAAGTTTGTTTTCTAAGTAGAAGGCATTCCCAGTTCAGCTTTTCGTTATATGGATGCCCAGTTTCAAGAGGTTTTGGCCTGTGATTCTCTGTCAGAATTAAGAACATGATGCCAGCCCTGATCTAACACCGAAGTTCCCAGAGCAGGATTTAAACACTTTCTTCAGTGGTCAGTAGAAATAAGATCAGGTCACAAAGACAGTGGCTGTTGTATCCCACAGGATGCACTGGAGCAGCCTGCACATGAACTTCCCATCCAGTCCAAAGGGCAATAATGGATTGTGACAACTCAGCATCAGAAGGTCCAGGTCACTCTGTAGGTTTGGTAAACAGGGAACTGAAACAGCAGCTCTTCTTTCCTGCTTGTTTTGAAGAACTATTATGGGAAAGAATTGGATAACTCTATGTAACTATGAATATGTAAACTAAATGTTAAGTGGCAGAAGTGTATTGTGCCTTTAAGGCACAGAATAACTACAGGCCATAAACCACTGTTGGCTCACACACAAATCTCCCACTGCTGTCAGTGGGAATCTCAAACACAGGCTGAGATCTGTAGATGCCCCTGAGAGTCCTTATTCAAATACAAAATTTAAATGACCGGCGGAGGTATAGGAAAAAAAAAGTTAAAACAAAATCCTACTGCCTTTAAAACTGGTGAATGAAAATCATGTTTTGTGCCAATTACATCCTGAATTTCCTTTTTGATTTCATGAAAATACAGGCTTAAGTCCCAGCTTTCCTTTCTCACTCCAAAAGCTATGCTCTGGCTGTGGAAATGATGAAGAATCCCCATGAAAACAGCAAAATTTACTTTGGGCCAAATGTTGAATTTTGCCTACAGATGAATTTTGCTTATTTAACTCTAAGAAAAATGTTCATATACAGATTTGTCTCTTTCTCATATCAAATCAAGCCCTCTAAATTTTATCAATTCCTAGAACTGACAGAAATTGTTTATTCCTCAGTGGGAGGGTACAAATGAACTCAAAAAAACCCAACCGAAACCACAACAAATTAAGCCAAAGGAAAAAGAATCAACACCTGTAGCAGAAAAATCTCCTATTAAATTCAGTTCTGCATGTCACACAATTTTCCATTCATCAAGATCAGTTTTCCCTTTCATGCAATGGGAATTAAATATTTCCCAGTACTGCCATCTAGAAAAGTGAATGATTCCTAATAGGATAAAACCTCCTACAATGTAGACTTGGGGACTACAAACCAATCAATTCCCCCTTAGTGGGGAATTACTGAGAGAGTAATAAGTATTTGCTTTCTGTAAGGATGTCTTTGTAAGTAGATGTGATCCAGAAAATGTAAGCTAACAGCAAACTAATTACTCCATGTGTGTATGTGTGCCTAAGTAAAACGAGGATAAACCTAAAGCTAATGGGTATTTAAGGAACTCCAGCTCTTTATTGCCAAGAAAAATCCACCCTATTCTTCAATAGCAGGTCAAGGAGTAGTTCTGGGAATTCAAAATCTCTGAGCTAAATGATTCAATCAATAGGAGAGAATGCACAAACAGGGTAAGTACTGACCACAGTATGCCCCCTCTTAGCTAAGACTTAGCTCTACTAAATATTAACTTTAAATTACACTATAAATATCAGAATATTCACTGGGAGCTTGATCAATGTTATCTGTACCAGCAACAAACTGTTCACAACACGTTATTGTATTAAGATCAAAATATTGTTCCTATGTCTATACATGTACCATGAGCTTTGCCTATAGCAATTTTGCACTTTTGGGTTGAAAATACATAATTCTATCAAAGAAATAATAATTTATCAAGAAACTGTTTTTCAAAATCACAGAACTAGATGCGAACACCACAATCTAAGAAGAAATAAAAGGTGACAACATTTTTCCACCCTCATTTCTACAGTTAACTTAAGAGACCTGGAAACCTATGGTGTTATCTTTTAACCCAGAATCAATTTTTGCCTTTCGATTAGAAGTTAAGAGGCTGCTTCAGATGGCACAGAATCTCAAGGAAAAGTCTGTTCTTCCCTGCAACAATTGAAAAGTACAGCAGAAAACCAGCAAAAAGTCTAAATAGAGCAAGTTGGAACTTAAAACTTGCATTTATGAAAGGCATGTTATGGAGGCAATTAAATCTATTTATCAAGTTATAATTATTCCCATGTTAGAAAAGAGCTTGCAGAAATGTTCAACTAACATGCTATGTCTCTGAAAGATGGATTTAAGGAACATGGCCCGAAATAATTATTGAAAAATACATTTTTTTCCTCAAAGTCCCATACAAAAGATTATTAAAGACAATACATACTACGGGAGTGAAATGTGAGAAGGAAAGCATCAATCTTTCATCAAAAATTGTCTAATATAGTAGAGACATTAATGAAGATGACACTAATTAGGATGAAAGTGAGAGGCCATCAAATGTAGCACAGATATTCCTAATGCATTTTTCTTACTGAAGAAGAACAATGTGATATAAATTTTTAGAAGATAACTTTCTAAGTCACCCATTCCCTCTCCCTTCACACACGGCATAAGAAGTTCATAGAAGACACAATCCCAAAATTCTGTTGCAGAAATTTGATAGAAACAAAAAGCAGATTAGGATTTTTAAACTACATATTCAAGGAGAGGAAGAACTGTACATGCACACATTTTAAGGGTTATAAGCCAGCTCCAATGTTGGAATTTTTCTTCCCAGGCCCTACCAAGGATGGTGACAATTCATAATGGTATAATAAATAAATTGTTTAAATTGTTTCGTTTTCCTTTCAGCATTTAATTTCTAGCACTGTTAAAGAAACAGGAGAATGGACAATATAGAACACAAGTGATACTGTAAAGCAATTCTTACATTCCCAAGATGGATTAAAAGACTCTGTTAGTTCTTCACTCAAGCAGTGAAAGCACAGTTTGCTTATCAGATTCCATGCTGCCATGACTGATTAACAATTAATACATACAAGAGAAATGAAACAACACTACACACTGAACACCAGAGATGTTTCTGATACCAGTTTAGCATTTCTTTCATTTCTAAGAGGTAGTGAGAAATGAGATAATAATATGAAATTAAGGGCATTTTTCTTTTAGCACCAGGTACTCATTTTTAAAAATCTGCTTAAACTTAGTATATTGCGGTCTGACATCAACCACATCAAGGTTTTGTGGAATCACCAAAGTTTTAAACACATGATGATCATACACCCATTGTACTGTACTGTGTAGTACTTTGTCATGTATATTATCATTACTGTGTTGTATTATACACAGTCTGTTTCAAACGTGACTAAAAACATCCCTTAGACATTCTTAATGAGGTGCACTTTTTGCATATCACTAATTCTTTATACTCAAGAAGACTTGTATTCCAGCAGAAAATTTTTACATTAGATAGCAGGTAGGGAACAGAGGAAAGTGCCCAACTGTATTTCTTATGCTTTTAAGCATCTACTAATAGGGAAAAAAGACAACAAAAAGACATCAAAAGTGAATGTAAAAATAGTTTAAAATCTTTAGCTTTTATTTTCTGAGGTTATTTGCAAATATAAGGTCTGAGAAGCCAAGAGGAATGAGAGGCTTCAAGAGAGGAGCAGAGAGAATAAAAAGGAAAGAAAATAACAGACGTGGGCTTATTTTATTTACATTTGCAAATATAAATCTATGTTACCTCCTTAGACAAGGCTCTGAAAGTCTTAAAGACTGACAGCCACCTCAGCAACATTTGATGTTTAAACGTTTAAGAAAAATTACACTTGGGACTCCTAGAACACTGTGAAATGCTCTACGTCCAGTGATTTCAAGGGCCCTGGACAAACCTCAAAGTATTTAGATTTTTCAGAAAGTCCTCTCAAAGTGCAAGCATAATCTGAACTGTCTTTTCACATCTCAAACCCTTTAACTGATCAATTAGATTAGTTCCACGCTACCAAAATAAAAATTGAAAGGCAGAAGATGCAAATAGGCTACAACAACTATTCCAGCTACAAAACCAACCAACCAAAAACAATTTATGCAAGAAAATATATTGTTTGAAAGTCCATACACTTGACCATGTCTTGTTAGAATGTATAATTTCATATAAAAACAGAAATAAAACTATTATGTTGAACCTCAAAACACATGAGTTCGAAGTACAACACCATCTGCACCACTAGAACCATCAAGCGTAAACAAGGTGAGACAGAACCACAAGTGACCTATCACTCATCTACAAGAGAAAATTAATTACCCTCTGACATAACTATCACTTTTACATGCAGAGTCAGGATCATAATGAGGTCTTTACTATGCAACCATATTTCAAGTAATTGTCATCTTAAGTAAACATGTTTTAATTACTGTCACTTTTTTCATTATTCATTCTCAAACTTAAAGTATGTGTCAGGGTTTAATGGATTGTCATCTCCTGCTAGTTTCCAGTGGCAACATATGTCCCCATTTATTTCACCAGCAAACTAATTAAAATACCCAGACTATGCAATGAATTTAGGGCAATTCTGATGGTGGTGATGTTGCAGTTCTCCGTACAAGTCTTCAGAGCTTTTATCTGCTTCTCTGAATACTTTCATGGCACTTCATAACTGCTGCTGTATGACTGCTCTTGATAAAGTGAAATTTGCCACAGGCACTGTCATGTTGAAGACCATTCAAGAAACAAAAAGGAAATCAATGTAATTGCCAATTATCAACATTAAATTTGCATTCAGCTACATGATACAGAATAGCAGATTGAGAATAACGTGCAGGCAAGCAAGTGTACATTCTGGGAAAAAAATACTGTCCTCTCCCATATCTAATTTTTAAAACAATAATAAAAAAAACTCTCTAGTCATATGCAAGCTGCTTACTTACGTGTTGAGACATCCTATTTACATTGTTTTTCTACATTAACAGTGGCACACTGAGAACTTTAAACCCAGTTCACTCTGCCAACTGAGGATGCTACTGAAGAGCTTACTCCTTGCATTACAGATGAAATATCTCCTGTTAAACTACTTGCTATATTCACACTAAACACTTGCTGAGTCTACTTGGTCCAGCAGTCCTTCATCAGTTTCTGAGGTGTTTTACTGAAGCCCTGAAGGGAAAGCAAGAACTGAGGACTGGTGTTCAGTCCTGTGCCAAACTTATAACCTTTATATGAACAAAGCAATAATCCTGAAAAAAGCACCTTCAGAACACATCTAAAATGCAAGTTAAAAATAAAACATAAAAGGGAGAATAGCAGAAGCAAGAGAAGGAAAAGAAGACATACTAGCCTATATTTTGCTTACATTAACCCCACTGACTATACAGTCTTTACATCAAAGACAATATCAAGCACATCCTGCTCTTGGTGCTGTTTCAAAGGTAATCATCATATGTCCACTGAATCACATTTAATTAATTTCCAGCATTTCTGTTCTGAAGGGAGACAGTAAAACTGCAGTGTATGCAGAAAATAAATGCATATGCCTTACCGGTAGATATTCTGATCAGCACTATGAAGTGAAAGATGGATATAATACTTTTAATCACATAGAAACTCAGTGACTTGTTTCTGTAAACCACATATACTTCTCATTGCCTGAACCTGACATACAGAGAAGCATCTACTTGAAAGCCAAGTTTGAAATTAGCATGTCTGGTTTTACCTATCAAACACAATCACACTGGGAATGGCTGAAACTTTCATGGCTCTCCTGACAGACATCTGGAGCCAGTGCTGTCACTGCTCCTTTTCGTAAGCAGTGGGGAAGTGAATGAGATGGACAGTCCTTCAAATAAATGTTTAACAAAAAGGAGACCGAAGCCTTTTACAAGGATGTCACCTTTTGCAATTCAAAAAGGCTTTTCTTTTGTTTGACCTTCTAGCACTGGCATATTTAGTGATTCACCTTCTCTCTTCTCAGGCTGTTTTTCCCTATGATGAACCCGCATGTGAAGGAGACAAAGACAATCCCCAGAAAGCAGACACCAATTCAGGTCGGGTTGTGAAGGTGAGGTAAGGGCAAGACTGTGATTCAAGCAGAGACCTGTATGGGCATTAAAAGGTTCTAGAGCAGCACAGGAAGGAGCTGAAACCCTGCTGTACTTCTGAGGACCATACACGAGATTTTTCTTAAATTCCAGGGTCACCGGGGCAGTGGTCAAGGCTCTCATGTCACCTCCCGCTCCTTCTGGGACAAGGACTAGCCAAGAATTACTCTGAGCAAGTCCTGTGTTAGTACAGGAAGCTCTTAAAATATTCTTTGTCCATTTGACACTGCAGAAACTAGACTATATTTATTCTTGATAAAGCCACACTGACATTGCTTCTAGGCTAGTGGGCAGCTATATGAGCTGGGGAGTTAATAATAATTCTGGTGCTGTTTGCATGGCCTTACTCTGCATCAAACAGACTGCTGTGATGTTGCAAACATGCCTGCAGCATCCCAGAAACCTTTAAAAGGTTTCTCAGTCAAGCCTCTATTAGTTTATGTTCTGGAGACCTACTGGAAGAAAGGTCCCAGCACAATCAAGATCACGGTACCTTAGTAAAGTGTCAGCCACCATTGAATAAAATAGAAAAAGAACCAAAAATATTTTGAAACTGCCCAGAGAAAGATGAATTGATTCCTAACTAAATCCTATTTCGATGCGTTGCTGCCCCTCCAAGTGATAAGAAATATTTGTTTTTCTTCATCAGAAAGCAACAGTAGCTGCTGGAGTCATGGTGAATTATTTCTTTCATATCCCTGGAAACATATTGTACAGCCTTAATTAAAAGAGATTTCCAAAAGAATAGAAAAACTCTCTTAATGGAAAAAGGGCATTCTGGCTGTCAATAACAAGGAAAAGAGAATGTATTTGTTTACTTCCCTTGATTCTGCAAGCACACAAAGCTCTTCTAGCCATACCTGACTTCCCAAAGCTTTGGTTTGGTTTATTCTGAAGTATTTCGTTTCCAGCAGAGATCAGAGCCTGTAACAGGAGTTTCCTCTTACCAAAATATTATTTCTCCTCTGTACCTACAATTAAGCCATTACATATAGAGGAGAAAAAATACCAGGGAAACAGGTTCTCTGAGGTTTCAGTATCCAGCAGTGTGGACAGCAAACCTCCTGGTGATTGTACATCATACACTAATTTCACTAAACTGGAAAATTTTAATAAGTCTCTTGGGAAGCCTCCAAGCAGAAGAGGCAGAAAAAAGGCATAAAGTAGCGCAAGTTACACATCACAGAATAAGTCACAATAGCATCATATGAACCAAACTCATATCTAGGGTAAAAAGTAAGTAAATTACTACTACAGTGCCAATAAACCAGAGATGCTTTTAAAGACAAAAAGCTTACAAACAGAAGCAATTACTCAAACAAGACTCATGGACCAGCCTTATATCAGAAGAGAGAAAAATATTTCTTTTTACATTAACTACTAAGTTCATACAGATTTTTATTTAGGAAACTGGATTTATTTGGCCACATATTGAAACTCAGAGCCAAATATGATTCAAAAACTTATCTGTGAACCAGAGAAGAAAGGATACATATATATACAGAAAAGCCAATTTAAACAGACTTTAATATAATAAGTCAATAAGATACTAAATAAGATTTGTAACAAACATAGGAAAACTAAGAATTTCCTAGTTCTATTCCTATGATACAGCTCAGGAGTAGAGCAGAATTACACTTCCATCTGTTGTCTAATCAATATCCAGGCATTGTAGCAGCAAAGATCATGTATCTCTTAATGTAGTACATGGACAACACACACCTGCCACATACCTTTAGAACCAGGGTAAGACAGGCTGTGTGTGGCTCTGAACCTGCTCTGTCTCAGTGATTGGTAGCATCTAGTGAGTTTGTGTGTTTGTGACTGCATCTGCTGGCTTTAAGGTTAAGGAAATCTTAAGAGGTTTTCCATCTGAAAGCAATAATGTAGAATAAAACCTCTCTTTTCTGATCTCTCCCAGGTCCTTAGGATATCAAATCAGGTCCTGTGCAGATTTTCAGTCATTACATTTAAGTATCAGTCTTTCCCTAATAAAAGATAAACAGCCCTTCCATGTATTGCCTTCTCCTGAGTCCTTTCGTTTCAGACAGTCTAAAAATGTCCTTACCTTGGAAAAATTAGTAAGCAAACTCTACAAGAGAACTGCTTCTAGGAAGGCAAGTCTCTATCAAATCTCATATCTTTTTTTTTCAATATGTTTAGAGACTTAGCCCCAGTAGCTATTCTTCTCCAAAGCAAATCCACATGTACCTTCCAATATTTTATCAAATAGCCATAAAATCTCCTTAGCAGCTTTTGGCTTCATTTTTTTTTTCTGGCTACATTTGACTACATTTCTACTGCAAATTGAATCAAGGACAAATAAAATGAGCTACTTTGGGAGACACTCACAGTGCAAGAAAAATACACCTGGTCCTCTTAAAGCCAATATACAACTGCCAGGATTTTTCTTTTTTTCTTAAGAAACAAGAAAATGTAACACTGTTGAAACAGGAAATATGGTTTCCTGAAATCCATTCCAAAAGCTGCAAGTAAATGTGGCACGTAAACCAAGAACACAGAGTCAGATTATACCTGACACACCAGAATGAGCCTAACCTTAAAAAACATTTATAATAAATTATCCCCTTGCAAAGTCAAGATTAGCAAGGTTAGACAATTTCTGCTGAAAGGAATATTTAGTGGTTCCAGCAAAGTGTTACACAAACTGAAATGTAAATTTGACTTTTGGCTCTATTTTCTGCTATAATTAAATATTTCTGGGGAACTCCAGCAAAGATAGATGCAGCTTTCCAGGTTCACAGGAACGTCTGGCAACATAGACATGGCCAAGCCCACCTAGTAAATATTTAACGTTCAAAATATTTATTCTGTGTGAGCAAAACATCACAACTCCTACAGAACATGCTGGGGACAGCCAGCTCAACAAACCATACTTCAAACCAGACTTCAGAATGACTTACTGCTTTCTGCTATATTGCCCCAGCATTTGGAGAAAAAGACAGAGCTGAAGGGATTTTAATTAGCAGATCCTGCAGAAAACCACAATGTTGCTTGTGTATACTACAAATACACTGAAACAAAGTCAGAAAGATCTGTTAATCCTAGCTCAGAAATGCCCTCCCTCCTTGTGAGGTTGTTCTCAGGAGCTAAGTATTATTGTAGCAAAGCCAAAGCTGATTCCATTTTTTTTTTTCCTTCAGACAAATGGAATCAAACAGGAACTTTCTGAAAGTTATTATATCTTGTCTCTCAGACATCTGGAGCCAGGGCTGTCACAAGACTTTCTGCTATTCAGAAGAAAAGTGAAAAAGACAGCACTTCAAAATAAATCAATTGCATTTATTAGCCCTTTTTACTGATGTTTTTGGGAAGGGAGGAAGGAAGGGAGAGAAGGGAGAAGAGAGGAAGAGGTTTTCTGCATTAAAGGTCTTATTTTCTTTGCTATTAAAAACTCCTATTAGTTCTAGTCAGATCAATGGCATTGTGCATTTTCCAATAATTTGTCTGAGATAAAACTAGAGCTATAAAAGCTTCAGGATTTACTAAGGACATCTATTTCCATTCCAAGAGCTAAATAAAACCAGAAATAGATCAATTTGAACCCAGCATAGTTTGGTATATAGTTCCATTTCCTCACACTGAAAAAAAGCATGACTCTTAAATTTGCCTTGAAGTTCAAAAGTTAAATCATTTGCTTGCACAGATTCAGGAATAATATTTGCAAGAGTTCATTCATTGCACCATATTCTCATTTCAGAAGCAAAACTGATATTCACACATTTTAGGAAACATCCTGCAGTAGCTGCAATATGCTGGAAACTAGAATTCTTCCACCTAAAACCAAAACCTGGGTGTTTCTATAAAGTCCATAAGGAACTATCTAGCAGTGAGAGCAAATATAAAATCTTATCAAAGTTCTTTTAAAAAACTTTATGGATTGGAAGAACGCGTCAACACGCTAAAAGCTTAACACAGAAGGCTGGAATAACATATTCTGTTTGTCAACCCAAAACGAATTCTTCTAATTACTCTTTCAGATAGCAAAATAAAACCCAATAAGCTGGCAGAACACTGGGGCATTCTTAGCTATAACCAATTGTATTGTCTCATTTCTGTTAAAATACCACTTGTCGACACTATTGAACACAAAAACAGAACAGCAAATTCATTAGATGCAGTTTTCCTTTACAGGAACATAAATTAGGAGAGATGAAGTGAAATAAACTGAGTTATTTCCCAATTTGTGCTGATGACAATCAGAATCTGGCTTATATATGATCATCTGCTAAAATACATGTAGTAAGAAATTCAAAACAAAACAATCTCTTCCTACAGAAGGCAACTGTGAAAAACAGATGTCTCTGCTGTAAGAATGTTCAGTTTGATGCTATTATAAGAATTGTAAAAACCAAGATCCATGGAATCTTCCTTCCTGTTGGAAAATATTATATGGTTCACTTCAGTAAAACAAACAAAATCTGCTATGTAAAAATGCCAGACAAACCCATAGTACTGTTGCAGCCATTAACAGTAGTTCCTACACTCCAAATTTCACTCTGTCTTCTCAGAACCTGACCACAGTCTCAAAATACAAAAACATTGCTTTCAAACATCTCTGATTCTGCTTGTCTCCTGAGCAAAAGTGATTTGGCAAATGAATGGGAGTAGAAAGGGTAAACAAGAATAAAGAATACTGTGAACTCTTTTTTCAGTACTGTTGCAAGACAAACCTCTCTTAGGGCACGGCACTCTGAGGTCCAACAGGTGTTCCAGCAGAAGTTCACAAATAGTGCTCTGAGTCTGTTGCCCTCAGGACTGGTCAGCCTGGCTTGGTGCTACTGCTCTGGATCCAACTAACCTCTCTTCTGGCTTGCTCAGGAGTGAGCTGAGCCTGTGCTTCAAGCCTCACCTTTTATTGGCCCCCTAATCCTACTCATGCGCAATTGGGCCCACCCTAATCAGGCCCAGGTGGGCTTAACACAAGCTCATGCTCACTACCTGGTAATTAGTGGCACCTGGTTGCCTCATTTCACTACACAGCACAATTAACCTGAAAGTGGTGTGGGGTCACTCTGGGGATCATTCTGATCACCAAAAAAGCTACATGCACTTCCATGCAAGTGTGTAGAAAAGAGGTAGACAGTTTGTGAGGCTGCAGATCTTGAGCTCAAGAAAGCCCAGAAAACCAGTCTGACAAATGCTGCAGTATCAAGAATCATTAATAACATATAAAAACTAAATAGTGAAAGAATGGAGGCATCTTCTTGATACCTATAGTACTATGCAGCACTCCTGTGACTGCCTACCACTGTATTTTAAAGCTGGCTCAGTAAAGCAAACAGCTACCTCCAATTTTCCTCCTACAAACTCCATGGATTTTCAAGTCTGGTTGAAGCACTGCAACTATTATTTTCCCCATCTAATATTTATTTCAAGAATTCCTCTCCCAAAAGCCTTTCCAAAATAAGCTTTTATGTCTTTATCTTGGCTTTGAAGCTGACATCTTCCTGATGTGCATCAACTTACAGACAGGGAAAAAAGAGCCTTTCGCTCAGCCTCAGTTTAATGGAAAAGATTTTCCAGTCAATCCAGAAGCAGCACACCAACCAAGCCACTGCACTTTCCTCCCCTATACAAGAAGCTACTGCCAGAACACTTGTTGCTAAATAAGCCTGGGGTTTTCACTGCTTCCAGTCATCTGTCTGACATTAAATATAAGCAAGCAATGCAGATGTTTTAAATTGAACCATGCAAATCAGCACACGCTGCTGCCATAAATGGTGGAGTGACCAGGACCTGGTTTACACAACGTGTAACGCAGAAAGTTATCTTTAGGGAAAAATAAAATAAAATAAATTTGTCTTCCACTACAGGCAGATGACTCAAACACAACAACTCTAGAAAATAAAATTCAGTAATTTCAGCAGCAGATAATGATTAAGAGAATAAAGTGATTTTTTGGACAGTTGATCTCTGCACCCATATCTATATGAAAGTAGAGATACCAGCTCAGCAATTAACACAGACAAACTTGTACATGGTTATACAATCTTGTAAATGCTGACTGAAACAACACAGGGCAAAGAAATGGTTTCCAATCTAAGAAGTAAATGAAGAGCCCAAATTCATTAATAACTTCTACTTTGGGAATTTTGGACTGATTATTTTTGTATGTCTGTTGCAAATGTCACCATTCTTTGATGATCACAAGACTGATGGAAGCATCAGGCATCAGGTTGGACCTCACTCCAAAGCACTCTGGGCTCCAGCTGGCATTAGGGTCCCTAACCAGATTAGAGGGAGAGGCCAGTGGCAGCAGATGCCCTGCCTTGGGTCATTACTCCACACCTGTTAAGCTTGATTAACATCCCCAGCTAATTATCTGTTAAGAGTAACTCGTACTGTAACAGATCCCAAAGGTCTGAGAAGTTGACTTCATTTACATGTTTCCCCTCACAAGGTCTCAGTTTAGCAGCTCCAAAAAAAGCCTTCAAGAAAGCAACAATAAAACCCCTTTAACTAGAATACCATTGGCACCCATATGACCTACTTCACAGATTCAGACGTGTAACTGCAGGGAATGCTTTACAACGGGACTTGAATTGCTCAAAATACACACCTGCCCCACAATTCAAAGCTGTTTCCACACAATGTGCAATAAACTATAGCCATGTGCACTGTAGCAGCTGCAACAGGTGCCATGGCAGCCAAACAGAACAAAAAGTTCTAATTTCAAGTTCAAAATTCTGTGCTGGGGCAAACACTATTTCTATAACAGAATAAGTGATCTTTCCTGGAGCCGAATGCAACAGATATGTATTATAAATTCTACTGCTTAGCAAGATAGAGTTAATACTATTGCTACATTTAGAATACAAGTTTTCACACCTATTTTTTAGGTAGTTATTTTTTAGATCTGAAAATAATCCTATTTTTGGCTCTGCTCCCAAGAATTCCCACAGGCCATGAATTAAGAGACTGCTGTTTTGGTAGTTACAATGTCTTGTAGGTCACTGCTTCCTAACATACCCAATGATTTACAGTCTCTAAGTAAGCTGTATATCTGACCACACAATACACACCACAGATTGTGAAACAAATCATGCTGCAGCAGTCATTTTACTCTATTCTACAGATGTATAACACCATGTAATGCAATAAATTGTATCCTCCTCTTTTTCACTAAATAGGTATAGCTTCCATACATAAGTACAAAATTGTTTCTTTTCCAAGTAAGCCTCATTGGCATCTCTGAGACTCCTTTCTATCTCAAGACCAATTCCCTTTGCCCTGGGCACAGTGCCAGCACGTTTCTCTGGGCTCCTGTCACTTCCTACTTGCACATTTACATCTCAAAAGCACCCAAGGTGACTGCCCTTGGATCAGGTGTGCCACATCTTTTGTCCAGTACTGGTGTGCTCAGAGCACAGATTTATGTCTATCAGCAGCACCCACTGCTCTAAATTCACATCTCCATCCCTCAGCTGAGCAGGTGCAGCTGTACCCAAAGATCCACTGATGTTATTGGCTAGAGCTCTACATCCAAAACCTTCCACATTAAATCTTAACATTAACTCAGAGCACCACAAACACATTCTGCCTAGGAGCTTGTATCTGAATTCTTCTGAGCTGCAAGGTGATTTTGCATAGCTTCAAAATTCAAATTAAGGACCCAGGTACCAGTCTGATGTTACTCACAAGTCTGCTGTGGTTGTACCTTTTAAAGTGGGTCATTTTGCACTAAAATCAGTGGAAATACAGCTTAAATTTAAAACTTTATGTAAAGCAGCATGCCTGCTTTTCTGTAACTCAAGATCACTCTGAGATCTGAAGATAAAAATCCCTGCTACAGATTAGATTACCCTGACTTGCTACATCTGTTGAAACTCTTCCCTTATAATTCTACTAAACCTTGCAGTAACCCAGAGAAGTGTCAGGTTTAGTGCAATCTCTTTTACTCAGTCAAACAGTACAGAAAAGATTATTTTGTAGACATTTTACCATTTGTAAAATTCACTAAAAGAAAGCAGACTTGACAGATTTATTTCATGTTCAAAAAAGTGAAAAAGACAGTATTTTTCATAAGTCCCAGTATTCCCCTTTTACCTGCCTTTTAGAGAAACCAGCACATTACAATATTGATGCTACAGTGCCATGCTGTGCAGCTCTACCTGGAGTGGAAAGGAGAGGTTTAAAGTGACATTAGCAGTATCATTTAGGGTTAATGGGCCATGAAATCTTCAAAGACAAAGCATCTTAACTCAATTTAATGATAGAAATTTCTGCATGCACCTTCTCAATCTGTTCAAGTGAATTTTAAGACAACACATGCAAAAATCTATTAAAAAAAAAAAAAAGTACATGACCTGGTACCAAGCAGGCAACTGATTTTGTAATTAGATACTTAGTGCAATTAGCCACGATTTTTTTTCTTTTTTTGTGCAAATAAATGAGGGAAAACAGCATATGAATTAGATTGGGACATATATACAGTAAGTAGAAAACAACTAAAGAGCTAAAACCATGGTTTTGTCTCAAAGTCTGGTGTATTGGTTTTCTTTCCCAGCACTACCAGTTCATGTAATGAAAGAACTGTCTTCTCACAGCTGTTATATTGCTTAATATTATTCTAGCATTTCTTTAGTATCCTAAATGTCATATTCAATCACTTTTATCTGTTC
The DNA here is from genome assembly GCF_036169615.1 of Heliangelus exortis. Lineage (NCBI taxonomy): Eukaryota > Metazoa > Chordata > Aves > Apodiformes > Trochilidae > Heliangelus > Heliangelus exortis. Next base: position 13,328,848 of record NC_092433.1, read on the forward strand.
TTAATCCTTCTATGTATTCTATTCTCTTGATACTCCTGGAATTGATCCAGCTACAATGAGGACTCTTCTTCCCTTTTTTTGTGCCTTCTGTGTATTTTTCAGGGCTTGAAATAACTGTTTAAAATGGGCTTTAGAAAGGAGGGGGAAAGTAGATTTCCTTATTTTTGCATGTACGGAAGAAAAAAAATTTCAACATCTCTGAAATGATATAATTTTTTTACCATCTAAATGGATGGAGAACAGTTAAAGAATCTGTGTTTATTCTATCAATTCAAAATCATTGCTTCTCTCCGAATTAACATTTTTTTTTTCCTCTGGAAGAAGTACATAACAAAGGATATAACAGAAAGGAAATCACATATGTTTTTGTATTTCTTCTAGACTTCCTAACAGCAGCCAGGATGAGAGTCATTAAACTTTTTTCTTTCCTTCAGTCCAGTATTATCAGCTTAACATTTCTACTGCAATCTCCTCTACATTGTACTTTATGTATAAATAAATTAATAACAAACTCCTACATCAATTCTGTCCCTCAGCCAGATCACCACTGCACTTATTATTTTATTTCATATAGTCAACATCTTTACTCCAACATATTTCTAATTTTCCCTTTCTTATATCACAATTTACAATTGTGATTTAACAAATGGATCCTGATTTTATCAATTATTAACTATCTGGATTATGGAACATTTGTTGTCCATTCAAAAAATAAGCATTTTTTTCTTCCTCCTGCTTCCAGATAGTAGTTAGAAAAGTAAAAAAATTATTTCATGGATTCTCTGTAAATACAGACATTAAATACACTCATTTCAAACCTACAGCAAGACTTTCATCACAGCACACGATACTCCAAGATGAGGGTTTCTTTCAGAAAAAAACAGTTCACAGATACATAAAAAGATGCAATTGCAAGCTTTAGAAGCAGGAGGGAAATTATCATGTCAGCAGTCTAAGTGTCACCTTTTATTTTACCTCCTACCACCAGGTGCACATTCAAAATGCATGCATTAGGTAGTCTGACAAAGATACCATCGCATTCATTGTCTTCTTCCCTTTGTTTCTTAAAAAAAAAAGGAAAAAAAAAAAAGTTGCCAAGCATCCAGTCATTATCCTTAATTCTGATTCACCTTAAGTGCTTCTTTTATCCTTATGTTTGTGAAAATATTAATTGCTGCAAAACATACATGTATCTCCCTACAAATACATAAAGGTGTAAAATAGCCCAGTGTGGTAATACTGAAACAGAGAAAGTTCTTTTTCATCACTGTTGTGTCTCTGTGAAAGAAACAGGAGGCAGCAATTTTATGGGCAATATTGAACTTGAAACCATAGCAGAAAGAATCAAGAATTGGTCATGCTAGAACAGTTGTCTTGTAATCCTCTTTCTGCATTACAAGAGATGGGTATATTTTGAATTTTTTAAAAAAGAGAGAAAAAGAAATTTATCTCTTACACCAAGTGAAAATATGGTAAAATTTGCTTTTGATTAGGGAGCATGACAAGTTCCCATACTTGTAGATGGGACATAACAAAAGGAAAGCAGGAAACAGTAGAATAAAGATGTAGCTTTCAAAGAAAGTAGACTAATAAGGACCAGGCTGATTCACTTGGAGACAGAGTGAAAAGAAAGAAAAAAACAATTCCTTAGTAAATACAGATATTCATAAAGTGAGAAAAACTGACTTAGGTGGTCTGAAAAATAGTCTAATGCTGCCAGGTTTTTTAATTTTCAGAAAAAAAAGGAGCCCCCATTTGCTTTCACAAGTTTGAAAGTCATCATTTTTGCAATATCAGAACCACCTAACTCATTTTGGCAGCAAAAAGAACACTGATCGCTTTGGAGAGTAATTGTAGGTAATTTCATGTCTCATTTTTGCAATGCGAAGGGAAACCTGAAGCTCTACTGTAGCCTATTGGAAAGGCTGATCTAGCCTTACAGGAAATGTAATGAAAAAGTGGTAGAAAAATAGAATAAAATGGCTACAAACAATGCTGAGGGAGAAAAAAAAATTTTTTTAAAAAAAGGATGCTTCTTTAACAAAAATGAACCATGGGGAGGATGACCTACAGCTCCCTAGCATCAGTCTCAACCTTTGAAAAGACACTGAAACCACTTCCTTCACAGCATTCTTTCAAAATGTGGATTTCAGAGGGGACAAGATGAAAGGAATTAAAAGCTAAGGAAAATTAAGTCTATTTCTTTTACTTGAGTGAAAAATCATG